>NC_137899.1:51657298-52166923 GCF_963455335.1 Martes martes
GACTGGCAAGTCCAAGATGAAGGTACAGGCCAGCTCATGTCCTGGTAGGAGCCCTCTTCCTGGCTTGTAGATGGCTGTCTGCCTGCTGTATCTTCAGAGGGTAGAGAGAAAGAGGGATCTTTCTCAGGTCTCTAATTCTAAAGTCACTAATCCCATCAGAGGGATTCAAACCCTCATGACCTCATCTAAACTTAAATTACCTCCCTAAGGCCCACCATCCTACCATTATCACACTGGGGATTAGGTCTTCAACATTAGAATTTGGAGGGAAAGCAAACATCAGTCGGTAACAGGGATGGAGACAGAGACAACACGGAACATTGAGGGACTGAAAAGAGACCCACAAGACTCAACAGCAAGGTAAAAAATGGAGCTCTGGTAGCAATGAAGCTGGCACCGTATTAGGAGTTGTCCTCAACGCTTTCACAGCAAGTTTTATTTTTTCTGAGGGGAATAGTCAACAGAAGAAGAACTTTAGGCAAGGCACAACACAGTTACTTTTGAGTTTTACAGAAGTCATCCTGACCAGGTGTCTGTGAGGGTAGATCAGAAGAAAGAAGTAAGCAAGGAAAACAGTTAGGATGTCACTAAACTATCTTAGTAGAGAGTTAGCTACTACTCTTTAAGAAAACTTTGTACCAGTTTTTAAAAAGTCACTGAGTCACCATTGGTAGAGGAATTAGAAGAAAGGGACTTCTCTGAGCAACACAGCCCTGCAGACACATGGCTTGAAAAAGAGCCCCTTTGTGACAAGAAAGATTGCCCTTCCTCCCACAAGAGGCCGACTTGTGCCAGGTGCAGGGCTGACTCCTGGTTGCAGCCCCACTGGCCCTCTTACCCAGGCATCCTGGCACAGAATGCAAACCACACCAAGGTATGGACAGTGATGGCGGTAAGAGAGAGAATAATGGGATTGAGTACCTGAAGGACTACGGGAGACCAAGCTGCCTAGGATAACTCTGAGTCCCTAGCTTGGATTTCTGAGTACAAGCTACTGAATCTAGACTTAATACAGTGAACTTAAGGTGACCGAGACATCCAAATAGAATATAATACAACCATCATATGTGCATCAGATATGATCTCCTTGTAGTAGCCTGTAAGGTCTATGAGAACAAAGGCTGTATTGTATTTGGGGCTGCCAAGTATGGTTGTAGAGAATTCAACTCACAGAAGCATGAGTAGTAGCTCTAGAAGTGATTCTTAGTTCACACCACTGAGTGAATAAATAAGTCAAATGAAGCTCAGGAGAGGACTCAGCATACAAGCTTTCACCCTTCGTGAAAGATCATTGAACCAAACCCCAATTTCTGATCTAGTCACACATAAATTTCAACCAGGGTTTGTGATGTGTGTCTTTCTACCAGACTGGATACTGGGAGGTAGACGGGGAAATGGGGTAAAGGAAACAAATACCATCAGGTTAGGGGAACGATAACATAATCAGATCACTTGGTAATTTTAAGAACACATTAGGGTCAGCTACCTAAAAATAGAGGGGATGGGTGGAGACAAGGAAAGACATGGGGCAGAAAAATGAGAAAGCAGAAGAGGGAGAAACACTCCTGTCTGTTCCATAGTTTTCATTCCCATTTTCTTCTTGGAGTAAGGAACAAACCACTGTGGAATGCCTCGCTAGTTCCTTACTTCCCTCTTCCCACCTCCCTACAGGTTCTTCCTCCCAAACATCAGCATTCTCCAGGGGAGGGAGGATAAGGTTCAGGGAACAGATACTAGAAATGAGAGTCAAATTGGATGGGTGAGAGTATCTCCATGTTCAATGTCCACCACAGTGCCCATCTACCAAGTTGACAGAACTGTCACTATCAACAGCTGCTGCCTTTAAAGAATGACATCCCGGGGCACTTGGGTGGCTCAGTGGGTTAAGCCTCTGCCTTCTGCTCAGGTCATGATCTCAGGGTCCTGGGATCAAGCCCCCTGTCAAGCTCTCTGCTCAGCAGGGAGCCTGCCTCTCCCTCTCCCTCTGCCTGCTGCTCCCCTTGCTTGTGTTCTGTGTGTGTGTGTGTGTGTGTGTGTGTGTGTGTGTGTGTCAAATAAATAAATAAAATCTTTAAAAAAAAAAAAAAAAGAATGACATCCTGTCGTGTCAGCAATAACCAGGCTGGACCAAGGCACAAGAGACAAGGACTTCAAATCACATGCTCTGATAATATCCCATGTTTCTCTGGACTTCTGGCTTCTCACCACAAAAAGGAGGGGCAGTATATCTGAAAGAAACAGTCTATATCGACTTCCTTGCTTTCGGCCATCTGGTCAATTTCCTGCTGTCATGAAGCATCCATTCCTGAGGAAGAACCCAACTTGCTGTTGTTTAACTACATTCACTGGCTGACACGTGGTGAGGTTTTAGTCATCCAAGACACATTCAGTTCCTTAGGGGGTGGGGCAAGGAGGATCACGATTATTGGATCACAAGGATCCAGAATCGCCAAAGCAAACTTGAAAAAGAACAACAAAGTCGGAGGTCTCACACTACTTGATTTTGAAACTTACTACAAATGGAAATGTTCCTTTAGGATAAAAATTGAGTATGAGGGGCTCTGTGGGCCTGCGATGGGAGCCTCTGGCAGAAATTGGTGGTTCATAAAGTTTAGGTTCCAACTAAGCTTCAGTTTTCTTATAAACAGAGAGACGCAAATGCAGGGAGGGACTTGGGGAAGCCAGTCACTTTTCGAGTTTCCTCACAAGAGGGCAGTGCTGCTTAAGAGTTGTAGCCTCTGCCCCGGAAAGGGGTGGGGGCAGACTGGCGGCAGACCCCTCAATGTTTATCCCAACTTAGGTATAACTGAAGATTTTTGTTGTGTTCCGGGCCGTGTTATAAGGAAAATTTTAGCAGAAGTTACCTTTTATCTTCCCAGAAATTGACAGAGTGATCCTGAAATAATAAATAGCCACATATTCTCTTGCTTAGTGAATCTATTTTGATGACCTGCACTTTACCGGCACTTTTCAGAGGTTGGAAAAGTTCATGAGAGACACATAAGTGCTTAGTACACTCAGTAGCCTTGAGACACGGAACCTATCCTCAGGGGTTAGCTAAGATATATTTAACAGAACCATATTTTATGGAACTAATTTATTTTAAATCATATAAATCTTATAAACCTGACTATGTTGACCAAGAGAAATTACTAATTAAGCTTCATGATTATAGTGACTGAAGTCTGAAGAATAAGATGTTTTCCAAAATGCTCTTTTTGGAAATGAATGCCTTAGTGTGCCTCTATTAATACGCACCAGCGAAGAATTTCTCACCCATAACTTACTACAAAGATGTGTGTGTGTGTGTGTGTGTGTGTGTGTGTGTGTGTTCTGCCTCTTCTAAGGAGATTAAACACAATTTCAGAACTATGAGATCAAATCTGGAAGAGTCATCAAAAAATTGCCTATGCGATCTTAATGTTCCCTCTAAATTCTTCTTGTCACAATAATCATATTTTCTGTTAAACCAAATTTGAGAGTAAATTTCTGAGAGCTATTTTAGTCAAATTGAAAGTTCATTCTTGAGCAGAAGAGAATGTGCTCACTAGCAATTAACAATCCAAAATATAAGTTAAACTAAAAAAACAACTCCGGGGCACCTGGCTAGCTGAGTCAGAGAAACATGCAACTCTCGATCTCAGGGCGATAAATTCGAGCCCCATGTTAGGTATATAGATTACTTAAATAAATAACTAAATATAAAAAAAAGAAAGAAAGAAAGAAATAAAAGAGGGACGCCTGGGTGCCAGTGGGTTAAAGCCTCTGCCTTCAGCTCAGGTCATGATCCCAGGGTCCTGGGATGGAGCCCCACATCGGGCTCTCTGCTCAGCAGGGAGCCTGCTTCCCACCCCCTCTCTCTCTGCTTGCCTCTCTGCCTACTTGTGATCTCTGTCTGTCAAGTAAATAAATAAAATCTTTAAAAAAAAAAAGAAAGAAAAGAGAAAACAACTCCATTTATAATAGAATCAAAAACAAAATATTTAGGAATAAATTTAACAGAAGAATTTTTTTTTTAATTGCAAGGCTTATAACACCAAAACTGCAAAATACTACCAGAAATTGAAAAAGACTTTACTAAATAAAAAATGTCCCAAGTTCATGGATCAGAAGATATTAAGACTTTCTGAATTTGTTAAGATGGCAAAACTCCACAAATTCATCTTCAGATTCACCACAATTCCTGTAAAAAACCTCAGCTGGCTTTTTTGCAGAAACTGACATGCTCATACTAAAATTCATACAGACATGCGAGGGATCCAGAATCGCCAAAGCAAACTGGAAAAAGAACAAAGTTGGAGGTCTCACACTACTTGATTTTGAAACTTACTACAAAGCTACAGTAATCAGGACTGTGTGGTTTTGGCATAAGGATAGACATATAGATTAATAGAACAAAATTGAGAACCCAGAAGTACACCCGTACATTATGATCAATTGATTTTTGACAAGGGTCCTAAGGAAATTCAATGAGGGAAGAAAAATGTTTTCAACAAATGGTGCTTGGACAACTGTTATCCACGTTCAAAATAATGAATTTGGACCCTATTTCACACCATATACAAAATTAATTAAAAATTGATTAAAATGTAAGAGGTAGAACTGTACACATGCTAAAAGAAAACATAGGTATACATCTCTGTGACCTTGAATTAGGCAATGGTTTCTTTTTTTTTTTTTTTTTTTTTTTTGCAATGGTTTCTAAGATATAACATCAAAGCAGCACAAGGCAAGGCATGAAAGCAAAAAAAAAAAAAAAAGATGCATAAATAGACAATAAAATTTTTTAAAAGTTTGTGCTTCAAAGGGAACCATCAAGAAAGTGAGAGAGCAACCCACAGGAGAAAAATTCATATATGAGATACCTGATAAGGATCTAATGTCCATAGTACATAAAGTGCTCTTAGAACTCAACAATTAAAAGAGAAACAATCTAAATTTTGAATGGGCAAAGGTTTTGAACGGAGATTCCTCTAAAAAAATATACAAATGACCAATAAGCACATGAAAAAAATGCCCAACATGATTAGTCATTAGGGAAATGCAAGTCAAAACCACAACAAGATACACTTCAGACCCATTAAGATGGCTATAATAATAATTTTTTAAAAAACAATAACAGGGGTGGCGTGCCGCATGACCTCACCCCCCAGGGGTGAAGGGAATAAGGGTCCCCTATCCCATTTGATCCTTTGCCCATCCCTCTGCCAGCCAGTGTCAGCCTGAGCTCAGCCTTCTTATCACCAGTAGTTGAAGGAGGACCCACCCTACGGACCCTAACTGGTGAGAGAGGGACCCCATCCTCTGTCTCCAGGAGGAACCAGATACTGTGGTAGCATTTGGAGATTTCAATATACAAGTCAAAGTCCCTGTCCTTATGAAGTATATACATTCTAATGGGGGAGACAGGCCTTAGGAAAGCAAGTTGGAGATGAAGTATATCACATTTTTTATGACATGAGAGTTGGGATGTGCTCCACACCAGAAGAAATCGAGAAAAGAAAGAAGGCTGTCATTTTTGTGTGTCAGAGCAGACCAAAAGTGCATCAATGTATGAGAAGGGAAAGAAATCTTAGTCAGAGATGTTGGTGTATCCATAACTGATCCTTTCAAGCATTATTTGGGAATGCTTCTTGAAAAAGATGTCACTGTGCTTTGTGTGATGCAAGCTTTGAAACCAAGGAATCCAGAAAAGAGCAGTTGGTGGGTGTTTTTTGGCGTGTGCTCAATTTCCAGACCTGAGGTGACAGTTATGGCCCTGCCTCCGTCCTTGGACCTTCGAGTTGAGAGGAGTAAGAGTCTGAGAGTCACAGAGACTGCTCTGTTCCTGGTGGGAGGAGCAGACCAGGGCACCAGAACTAGCTCCTCTGAAAAGCAAAGTGATCTATGCGAGCTACAAGGAGAAAATCAAAAAGAAATTTCAAGGCATAAAACACAACTGTCAAACAAATGGGCCAGAAGACCTCAATCAGGCTTGTGTTGCCAAAAAGCCAGGTGGCCCCTCCACTGTAGCTTTTGAAGGGTGCCCTATATGCCATCATTCAGTGCCACAAACTGAAAGCTACCATGTCCAGTGTTATCTTTTTCCTGAAAAAGTGAAACAATATGCTTAGGCCAGGATCTCCCTGAAGGGCCTCCCTGTCTGGTCATATGTTAGAGTAAACTAAACAGTCTATAAATAGTGGCAAATGGTCCTAAATAAATCTAAAATCTGAAGATGTATTGGTGTGAAATTACATTCTTACTGGCCGAATGCCTGTTTTGATGAGTTGGCTTGTAGGGTTTTTGATAAACTCATGATTTTTAATAATCCAGTTCACAACCCAACACAAGGCTGTATGAAGAGAATTACTGCATCTTTTTCACCTCAGCAGAAACTTTGTTTATTTTGCTTAGAGAATGGGTCATAATCTTGTTATAATATTTTATTCTCTTTATTCTTCATTCTCTCTTGAGCTAACCTGTACAGTGGAATTAAATCTCCTCACCACACGTAGCAGCACGAATACACTAACTACAGAAAGATGAACTCAGGCCGGCTTTGAATTCTAGTGAATGTGTGACGGAGACTGCCTCAGAACGACGGCGTGTGCTTCTCATCAAAGAGGGCACTTGTTGGGGCGCCTGGGTGGCTCAGTGGGTTAAAGCCTCTGCCTTCAGCTCAGGTCATGATTTCAGAGTCCTGGGATGGAGCCCCGCATCGGACTCTGTGCTCTGGCGGGGAGCCTGCTTCCCCCTCTCTCTCTGCCTGCCTCTCTGCCTACTTGTGATCTCTCTCTCTCTGTCAAATAAATAAATAAAACGTTTAAAAAACATTAAAAAAAAAAAAAGAGGGCACTTGTTGGGATGAGCACTGGGTGTTATCTGTAAGTAATGAATTGCTAAATTCTACTCCTGAAACCAATATCACACTATATATCAACTAACTAGAACTTAAAATAAAAACTTGAGACATTAAAAGAAAGAAAGAAAGAAAAGAATTGTGCACACTTCTAACCAGCATCAATCTTGCAAAGCACTGTTTCTAAGTTGGAGCTCAGGAAGCAGATCATGGCAGATGCTGCGAGTTCTCCACTCGCTAGTTGAGACTGTTCTGAGAGTGAGAAATAAAATTATGGTGTGTCCTCTTAGAAATAAAATTATGGAGTGTCCTCAGGAGAATGCATAATACCTTGTAACAACTAATAATAATGCATATTAGGGCTCCATGGCAATACACTTTGTTAATGAAATTGATAACATGGTATATTGACAAGCTGGGACACCTATGACAGCTTTAATTGTGTCTCCTCCAGAATTGTGTTGCTTCTGTTACAATAAGGTGTGGAAGAGGAAGGACGTTAAGTATTTGTTTACTCTGGGGCCTGGGAGAATTCTTAGTTTCCTAGAGCAGGTTGTGGGTGGTATGTGGAATGGGGAGCAGGGATAATGGTTGACACCCCCAGGAAGCCACCACCTGGTGACACCTGGAAGTGATTGTCTTTAACATCACAGGCATAACACATTGAACAATATAGAGATACACACAATCGAACTTAGAAGTACAGTATTGGTGTTAAGTACTAAAGGAAGCATTTTTAACTTAAAAAAAAAAGTCAATAACAAATCTAGCAAGACGTATGTCTTACATACACACTAGGAAACAGCACAGGCGATAGGACTTCTGGGGGATGCCCAGCCCAGAGGTATCTTTTTCTCTGTGTAAAGCTGGACAGATTGATCACATCTCTATATGTCCAGCATTTGGAAGGAGCAGTGTTGTCAAGGGCCCTGGCAGAGAGTCCCTTTTCCCACAGTTCCCTGACTGATACCCCTGCAAAGTAGCAGGGACCAGCACAAACAGCAGGTACAGATGAAGTCCGGCCGATGACATCTTCCTAATGAAAACCAAAAGGTGTTTCTGCCTTTCAACATCTCCACGCACCGAGAACCAGACCTCCAGACCTTCCTGATTAAAGAAGTTTTGGCCTGGTTGAAAGGGAAGCATGGAAGCAAATTTGAAGACAATGCAGGGTCCAGTAAGAGTAGGGAAGGAATGAGAATAAAGCAAGCTGGAATCCCTCTCTTAGTCTCTATCCAAAATGAATTTTAATAGTATAATAGTAATATTATAGTAATAATTTATATAATAGTAATAATTTTTTTTATTAAAGCATAGCATGCATATGGAAAAGTACATAAGTCATGCAAGCAGTCTTGATGCATTTTCTCAAATCAAATATACCACATGACCACATGCTTTTCCAACACCCCACAAGCCCCTTTCATGCCTCATCTGTCACTAGTTCTCCTCCAAAGGCGACCACAGTTCTAGTTTCTACTGTGAGCTGTCCGTTTTGCCTTCCTTTGAAGGTTAAGCAGAGTCCTACACCCTCGTATGTGTCTGCTTCTTTTTCTCCACATTACGTTAGTGAGATTCACCCTGTTCTTCTGCATGGCAAGTTGGTCTGTCACTGAATGAATGAACTACAATGAATGTCTTCCTCGTCTGAGCATTTGCTCACTTGGGAAGAACTGAAGGTGCTTGAGCTGACCTAGACTTTTGAAAATCAGAAAGGGCTCCTTCTGAAATCACCAGAAGGAAGCAGCACTGCCCTAGCAGGATTTGGCCTCCAAGGTTGGTGCATCAAAGACACATTTCCTCTCGTTTTTAGTTTCAAGGGATTTCAATACACTGGGTCACGTCGTTCCAAATGTCTTCTTTCTCTCTTTAATGCTGATAGAATATGTAGTAATATCCTTTCTCCAGCCAAGATACTGGTGAATTTTGCCAAGTTCCCTCTTTTATCCATGATGTAAGTTTATCCACTTTGCTAATTTAAAAACACACACACACACACACACACACACACACACACAACTTTTGACTTTGTTGATAGTCTCTATTATACATTGCTTTTCAATTTCATTAATTACTGCTCCCTAATTCTGTTTTCTTCTCCTTGCTTGAGTTGGGTGTCTTTTCCTAACTTTTGAGATGGATGCTTTGATCATTCATTTTTAGCCTTCTTTTTGAACTTGGTTTTCTAAGTCAAGTTTTTCTTTTCATCTTCGAAACCATCCCTCTGTACCCTGTGCTCTGTGATGCTGGGACTTTTACTGAGCACACAACATTTCTCCTTCACCTGTGGGCAAGACTGCAAACAGGGGGTAGCAAGGTGGAGGAAGAAGGGCGTGGCTCTCTCCTGCCCCTCCCCTAGTCTGGAAGCATCGCCTGGCAACAGCCCTTCCTCCCGGCAGCACGTGGGGGTTCAGTCCAGCCTCCTCATCATTCCTCAGCTCTTCTGACTCCGAAGAGGACCTCTTCCGACTCCGAAGAGGACCTCTTCCAAACGTCCTGGACTAAAACCCCAATCTCTTCCCTTGTCCCCTTAGCCCCAGGAGCCTGCTTCCTGCAGTTACCAGCTCTGTGTTTCCTAAGTGTCCTTTTTTAGCTTCCTCTTGCTTAAATATACCTTATATTCATTTCTTTCTGCTAACATCATTGGTTTGGTTTGTCTTCTGACTCCATTCTGCCTGTAGTTGTCCCAAAGCACATGGAACAAAGAAGTGAAACATATTCAAAAGTGGACACAAAACCTCATTTTCCCCTCTCCCCCAAATCGCTTTTCCTCCTCTGTCCTATATCTTGGTAGAGAAGCAACCAAGTCAAAAATCTAGGAGATTTTTCCTAATTTTTTCCCCTTCTCTCTCCTTCAGCCTCTATAGCCAATCTGCCAACAAATTCCATGGCTCCTGCCAGTTAAGTATCCGACTCTTGATTTCAGTCATGATCTCAGAGTCATGAGATGAAGCTCCGTGTGGGGCTCAGTGTGGAGTCAGCTTGAAATTCTCTCTCTCCCTCTCCCTCTGCTCCTGCCCACCATGTGCATGCTCACTCTCTCTCTCTCAAATAAATGAATAAATATTTTTCTCTTTCTTTTTCCATTTATTTATTTATTTATTTAAGTTCCATTGCTTCCGACCCTTATGTATTTCCCTGGGATTTTCTTCCCTCCTTTCCATTTTCCCTGCCACCACTTTAATTCAGGCTTGAGTCATTTCTCACCAGGCCCATTTAACTAGTCTCCTAGCCTGCAGCCTCCCTACACACCGATCCCTATCCTGCTACCAAAATCATCTTCCAGAGAGGCAAAACTGCTGTCTCTTAAACATTTCAGGGGCTCCTGACTGGCTCAGTCAGTTAAGTGTCTGACTCTTAATTTCAGCTCAGGTCATGATCTCTGGGTCGTGAGAGCAAGGCCCAAGTCAGGCTCTGTGCTGAGTGGGCAGCCTGCTTGAGATTCTCTCTCTCCCCATCCCTTGGCCCCTTCCCCACCCCTCCACCCACACTCCTCTCTCTCTGGAAAAAAAAAAAAAAAGACACTTTGGAGGCTGCCCATTGCTGCAGGGTAAAGCCCAAATGCTCAGTAATACATTGATCTTTTAGTCCTTCGTGGGCTGATCTTTGCCCATTCGCTCAGCTTCATCCGTCACAAATCCCCACCTTCCACGAGCAAAGCCTATCCCCCCACCACCCCCCTGCACACACCCACTGTCTCCCGAGATGCCTGCCTCATTGGGCTGTGAACATTTCAAGATGAAAAGATACAGCTTATCCATCACCACCCATACAACTTGGCAATGAAGGCATTCAATAAGCTTCCCCGAAATGAGAAAGCGACATTCCATGTTTCTATATAGTTTTCATATTCATAATTTTGGATATTTAGCTATACTAGTTGTGATGGTTAATTTTATGTGTCAACTTGACTAGGCTACAGTACACAGTTATTTGGTCAAATATTATTCTCAATATTTATGTGAAAATATTTTTTTTAAGACTTCATTTATTCTTTTGACAGAGAGAGAGCGGGAGCACAAGCAGGGGGAGGGGCAGGCAGAGGGAGAATTAAGCTCTTCACTGAGCAAGGAGCCTGATGCAGAACTTGATCCCAGGACCCTGGGATCATGGCTGAAGGCCAGCTGAAGGCAGACACTTAACCAACTGAGCCACCAAGGCACCCCCATGTGAGAGTATTTTTTAGATGATATTAACATTTAAATCAGTAGGCTTTGAGTAAAGCACGTTGCTCTTCATATGTGGGGTGGGCCTCATCCAATCCCTAGACAGCCTTAATTAAAAAAAAAAAAAAAAAAAAAACCTCTTCCCAGAAAAGGAGAGAATTCTGCCAGCAGACTACCTCTGGACTCAAACTAAAAATTTTCTCTAGCCTGTTGACCTAGTCTGCAGAATTTTGACTTGAAACCCAGTCATGTGAGCAAAGTGAGCCAATCTCTTAAAATAAATCTCTCCTTATACACACATACACACACACACACACACACACACACACACCCCTTGGGTTCTATTTCTCTGGAAAATACTAATACACTGGTTTTGTATTTGGGATTTGTTTGCCATCATAAATACAACTCAATACTGATCATTATCTCTCAAGGCATTATTTAGCATTGATATCTAGGACTATGTTTCAATTCAAAGGGATAAAAGCTACAGTGGCTCTTAATATTTTCTAATCTCCAACCAAAAAATGTTGTACCAATATATAATGCTTCAGCATTGTATAAATGTCATATTGGTTCCCACAGTGTTATCCACACATTTCACATTTTAATTTATGATTGTTTATTCTCTAGGTAGACTGTGGCTCTGTACATTTATTTATTGGGTATGCTTCCTATTAAATACATTGTTTATATATCATTCGCCCATTTGTCCCTGGAGTTTCAGAAGTGTAATAGGATTTTTTCACTTCAACATTAGTTCTGACAGGATCATCACTGTAATCAATAGGTCTAAATGAGTCCTGGTTCAAGACTAGGAGGAACCGTGCTTTCATATGCGGGTCAGCCTCTGGACAATTGCCAGGAACCCTGACTGCAGAGGCTCTGCTATCTTTGCTCTGTAAACTCCAAAAGTTGCCCTGGGACACATCCCCATCCCAGTCAAGCAAGAAGAGAGCAAGAGAGGAATGTTCATGGAAGAACTGTTTTAGGCCCAGCCTGGAAAAGGAGCTCTTATCTTCACCCTCAATCCATTCGGTAAACTCATCATGTGGTCAACTCAGTCAGAGGTTCTGGGAAATGCGGCGCAGCTGTGTACTTAGAAAGCGAGGATAACACGGATTGTGGGGAGCAACCAGCAGTCGGGACCACAGTGTGGAACCTGCTGGGCCCAGCATTAAGAATGTGGACTCTGGGGACACCTGGGTGGCTCAGTGGGTTAAAGCCTCTGCCTTCGGCTCAGGTCGTGATCCCAGGGTCCTGGGATCAAGCCGCGAATCGGGCTCTCTGCTTGGCAGGGAGCCTGTTTCCTCCTCTCTCTCTGCCTGCCTCTCTGCCTACTTGTGATCTCTGTCTGTCAAATAAATAAATAAAAATCTTAAAAAAAAAAAAAAAAGGAATGTGGACTCTGAAGTCAGACCCCCATCTGACTATCATATCAAGCAAGGTACTTAAACTTTCTGATTCTCAGTCTTTTTTTTTTTTTTTTTTTTTCATTTTTCGAATCTGGCCATAAAGATAAGGACCTTGTAGGGCAGTTGTAAGGATTAAATTAGACAAGTATGTGCAAGTTCTTGGCAAACAGTAGGTTTGTAATACATATAGGATTCCTTCCACAATTTTCTGTCATGTTTTTGGTGTGTGGTTATATTTTGATCTTTTTGTCATTTGCATTCATGTTCTTTGGTTTGGGGATGGATATAAAAATATGGGTTTTATGCAATTTTAAGTCCTCTTTCAATTTGCAATTTCTTGTATTATTTCCAGGAGTTTCAAGCTATAATCCCCCCATTGTTGAGGACGATGTCTGCTCTGTACCTTCAGTTTGCCTATGGTCTGAGTTTGTATTTTCTTCTTATGTTCCCCCGTACTGCAAGTTCTGGAACAGCCCCTAAGCCTTTCCAGTGTCAAATTTCAAAAATCAAAACTGTGAAACAGGATGTGTATCTTTCCTTCCAGCCTACTTTCTGTCAGTCTTTTCCTCTTTTTTTTCTTCCTTTGAGAGTTTCTTGTCTTCCCCGTCCATCTTCTGAGTGCTCTCTAGATCTCTCCTCCCAGCCAACATTTATCCTCAGCAAAACAGCTCAATTACATAAAAAGACTGCCTGAGATTTAAGCAGTGATACGGTTCTTTGGTGGAAAACAATCACCTGGGGGCTGATTGAAATGTAAATCCCCAAAATTCTGATTCAGATGGTCTTGGTACAAAGCTGCATTTTAACGAGGACCCTAGGTGACTTTAAAACAGATACTCCCACACTTAGAAAAAGTGGCTTAACTCCTTGCAGAGACATTTACACATAAGGGTCTTAAACTACAGAGGAGAAAAAGTCACAATAACATAATTTCAGGCACCTAACAACGAATAAGAAAGCTCTTCTGGAGAGAGTGTAGGTTTCCTTGCGCCCTCAAAATTGCACGTATTTGTCTTTATACTTACTGGTCCTGTAACCACCTTTTTTTCCTACAGGTAAGAATAAATACTCACTGCTCTGTGGCCTTATCAGAATCAAACCAACGGTTTTCCAATCAATTGCCACATGAGCCATATGATTTAGTGTCTAAGAAGCCTAACGTGATTAGACCTCTCGACTGCTTCGTGAGGTGCTATTCTTACAGCCAAGGGGGGGAAATCAAGTAGAAATAGCAAGTTCTATTTCTAACTGTATCTGAAAGCTCCAACCACTGCAGTCTTACTGTTGAGGGCTCTAATCATTTTTCTCATTCTTAAGATGTTGCTTTCACTGTGTTGCTTCTAAAAGAAAATGCAGATACTGACAAAACACCCACTTTATTTCTCACCACACAAGAATTCTATTTCTCCAACCTCCGTAGTGGGTTGAGTAGGTAAAAGAGAAAACCTTTTATGACACACGGTGAGTGTGATGATGGACTTGCAAGGCCTCACAGGGTCAAGTGACAGGAGTGGCTCAGTGCAGTCCCTGCCGCCTTTCACCCCACTGATTGCCATTTCAAGCATCCCCCTACAGAGGCGTGATCTTCAGAGCACGGAGAGGAGAGAAGAGTCATGTTAATAAAATTCCAGCGTGGAAGAGAGTGGGCAGGGCACTGAGGCCTGTGCCTCTGCCAGAGGAAAGGAGGACTGAAGGCCAAAAGCCTGCGGGACGTAAATATTCCGCTAAGGACCTTCTAAGACATCTAGAACAGAACTATTAGTGGCTCCGTCTGATCATCAAATGAAACACTGTCATCAATCAAGAAGATGAAAGACAGTTTTCATCCAGAGGACGGAAAAGTCTTCCAACATCTGGTCTGGGAAAGGTTCAGTGGCGTGAGTGTAATTCGGGTGTCCTACCGGAAAGGGGATTGAAGGACTGCAGTAGGTGCTTGTCTCTTCTCAAGGTACAGGGATTGACGACCAGATAGGAGGGCTAATGGCTCAACCAGAGTGCAGTATTATTCAGCCTGACTGGCAGAAATCCCACTGAGGCTATCCTTTGTCCAATGTTGTTCAAGTTATTAAATTAAATTAGAAAATAGTACCTACTTTTCCTTAAAAAAGAGTACCTGCATTTCCCTCCTCCTCACCCCACTTTTTTTTTTAATTTAAATTGTGGCAAAATACACATAACATAAAATTTCCCATCTTAGCTGTTATGAAGTGTGTAGTTCACAGGCATTAAATAAGTTACATTATTAGGCCTCCCCGCCTCCATTTATTCTTAACTTGTTAAGCAAACTACTGCACTAATCCAGGACGAAAGAGAGGGTCCCAATAATTGTGAAAGATGGTGTCTCTGGCTCTATCTCCACCCGGCATCCTAGGACTAAAAGAACCCTTGGAATGCCTTCCCCTACCCATTTCCCCCAAAACACATGCACGCACGCACGCATGCGCGCCCCACTATGTAATGATTTCTGGAGTCCCAGAGAAGTATCCGACAGTATGGTTGCCACTTGTTCTGTCTTCTGTCACTGCCCGAACCGCTGGTAGCAGAGTTTCCAATCCACCAAAGCAACGCCACAATGTTCCTTCCTCCTATCACACAGTTCCCCAAACACCGCACTTTGAAGTCCCTAGCGGCTCAGTGAGACTTTCTGCGAAGGCCCTCCCTTTCTGCTCTGCTCAAAGCCCCTTCTCAGGAACTCAGCTCCATAGGCTGGGCTAGAGGGGACACCAAAGGACAGTTGTCATGTTCTCCTCAGTTCCACCCTCCACTCCAAAGCCTGAGCCTTGTTTAAGACCAGGCCTGGGTCTTGAATCTCTTATTAGTTAGGACGAGTACCTTTTTTCTCCTGCAAATAAGCACTTCAGAAACCTGCTACCACAACATTAAGCATCTCCAGACATGTCGAAAGCCAAGGAGAAACAAGCTAAGGCTCAAACTTGGATCTCCACTCTACTTCCCTACTGTAGGCTAGCGGTCTCTGATCTGTAGGGATGTGCGTCTAGAGTTGCTCTAGAATTCAAAATACATTGTCAGCATGGCTTGATACTCGTAGTGAGGTATCGGCTAGCCACGGAGAAAAAGTGAACCCTTCCACGCTTTCCAGTTCTTAAATAAACAAAGACTTGGAAGAGTCACCATATTACATCACATCAAACTCTGAAGCTCGTACTCATTTCTCACTGCTGCTCGGCAAACTCCCACAGCCACCAGAGTAAAAATAGTACGATGGAGAAGGTATAGGAAATGCTTATGTTGTCAAACTGGGTCATATTGCTCTCTTGCTACAGCAATAATAAAAATGCCTTACGCTTATTCAGACAGTGTGTGGATAGGCACAGTTTAATTTAGAGGTTTACAGCAACCATTGTCAAGTCCATAGGGTAAATACCATCACCTCCATTTTACAGATGAAAAGCTGTTCACAACGGAGTCTGAGGGAAAATGGCTGATGAGCAGCACAGCGAGGGCGACTGCCATCTCTTGAACCCTGTAAAATTAGGATAATGCCTCAATGGGAAACGTGAGGAAAGGCAAATGGATCCCCAGATTATTTCACTCCTCTCGACCTTCCATTTCCCACCCACCTTGGCCAGCTCATTTCCAACACTGACGGTTTGCCCCAGCTATCCCTCCCAGACGCAAGGCCTGAGGCATACTTATGAGCATCACAGAGAATGAAGTCGGTGGAAGAATTTCAACAAAGGTATGAGCTTAGGTTTCTCCTCAAGAAGCCACTGAGATCTGACCAGTAAGTCCTCGTTGCTGAAGAACGGCAACTTTCAGAATTAAAGCAACTGCAGTAATAGGCCATGTGAGAACTAGTGCAAACACAAGCAAATAACATGGGTGGGGGGGCAATTTGTTTTAAGACTTCTAGGCTTGAGCAAGACCAAGTCACCAAATTCTTCTAGTAGTTTTCTTTAATAATTTACTAGAAAACTCTAATTTGTAATAATAACAGAGGCTCTTGCCATCTGATACAATGTGAGAAACCGGCCTAGATGAATCGTACGTGCTACCGAGCTGAAAAACCTGTTTAATGCAACAGCATATACCCTCCATCCACATGTCCTGATGATAAGTGGGTCAGATTGTCCCCACTACTTAACTCTGCCATTTTAAACCGGGGAACTTTAAACCAGTTTTTACCTTAACACTTATTCTTTGCTTAGTCAGCCATGTGGTCAGTGACTACCATCACCCAAGGGATATAAAGAATGTGGAATTGACAAATCAATTTGTCATCTAATCCTGAACAATAGAATAATCCTGAAGGATACTGTTTAAAATCTTCTCATAGATTAGAAGAGAAAGAAATACAAATTGCAAGTTAATTATCAAATTATTAATAAATATTTCTAAAAGGAATAATCACATTATTTTAAAAATGCTGGATTTACTGTTGAGATTTTAAAAAGCACTGTGAAAACAAACAGAAAATTTGTTTTTGATGAAAACCTGACAGAACAATAATATCTTTGTGACAATGAAATATATATTTTTTTAAAAACTGACCTGAGAAACATAAAAACATAATTGACATTGGCTGCACACAGTAAATTTATTGACTTACAATTGATAGAAAAATCCATTGAGGATGAGAGAATTGAATTTTATAGCGATAATGGCCATAAAGAAGAAAGTTCTAGGAGTCATTTCCAGGTTATCTTGTTAAGTAAAAAAAGGTAAAGTCCAAAAGAGTACATGTAGAATCCTACCTATTTGTAAGACAATACAAAGAATAAGAAAATATCTAGTATTTTATGGATGGAGTACCTGGGTGGCTCAGTCAGTCAAGTGTCTGCCTCTGGCTCAGGGTTCTGAGATCAAGTCCCACATCTGGTGTCTTGCTCACTGGGGAGTCTGCTTCTCCCTCTCCCTCTGCTATTCATCTGCTCCTTCACTCTCTCTCTCTCTCTCTCTCAAATAAATAAAGTATTTCAAAAAAAAAAAACAGAAAAAAAGAAAATATCTAGTTTTTGCTTATATGAGACACAGGAAAGGTAAATCAGTTAACAAAGGTAGTTACCAGTAGCAATAGGTAGACTCCCCATCACGCTCTACCCCACAGGAGATACGAAAAGAGCAGAACTATGCTGCGGGTAAATTATTTTTTTAGTCTGACTTTTATACCAATCAATGTTTTACATATCCAAGGAATACAATTAAATCAGAAATGATAGAAAAAGTAAACTCCAAAATTAAATATAATGAGAAACTAATAATCCTAAGTGTATATGTAATTAATAACATAATCATACACAGAAAATAAGTAATTCATGTATTAGAAAACAGTATTGTGGGATATATTCTGGAAACAAAAAAAATCCAAAGTAATCTCAAACTACTGAGTAGTTTTGTCACTATTGGTGTTGTAATTCTGAAATACTGCAGGTTGGAGTAAAGGAGTAAACATAGCGTTGTTGTTAGGAACCAGTAGTTTCACTGTGAGAGAGAGGAAATATAAAATGGAATGGGACAAAGCAAGGAAAACTCATATGTTGTTGAATTAAATTGGAAATAACAATACAAATTATTCTTTTTTTTTTTTTTTTTTTTAAATCCTGGCTCTATCCATTGAAAAGGCCTAGGTCTTGATTTCTGCATACATTCTCCAGGAAAAGGGAAGCCAGGACCATTTGGAGACATAATTGATTCCAGGGCTTGGATAAGCCTGGAACGACTCCAGCAAGGAAGCTCTCAAACTTTAATAGGACACTGGCTGTTGAAGGGGTACACACTGGCTAAATAAACTGGCTAAATAAACAACGTCAGCGTCTAAAAGTCATGATGGTCATGGATTCTAAAACATTGAACAGAGCAGTTCTGATGACACTCCTGGACTCCTGAAAGAGAGTCAGTGTCATAAAGAAAAGAGGGAGGCAGGGGGATTGTTCTAGATTGAGAAAGACGCAGAATGACCCAAAGAAGACTTGGAGAGGCAAGTATTTAAAGGACATGCCAACAGGCACAGAGGAATCAGCCCACCATAAAAACAAACAAACAAACAAAAAACCACAAATGCATGAAAGGAAAAAACATAAAACTTCTCAAGATTACCAAGTTGACACTAGTCTCCTCATGGTGGAAATAACAGCAATTTTTTTTATAATTAACATACTAACAAAGGTTGTGAAATATATTCCAGTGTTAGCACTGTAAAAGTTGAGGATACATTTACCTTTGCTAGGGATGTTAGGCCTATGGCAAATGTCCAAATTTATTTTGTTTGGTTTTTTTTTTAGGGCCAGAAACATACAGGGGTGACCTAGTTACTTTTGTCTACCCCAGAGTACAAAGTGCTTTTCCTCCTGGGATGGCATATGTGAGGCATAACAGTCGATGAGTATCCACTCTTGAAGCTGATTGAAACTCAGACCAAAAAATGGAAAAAAAAACCTACAAAGAACCAGTTGGGGATGATCTGAAAAAATTCAGTATGAACTTTATGTTAATTGAGACCACTGAATTCATGTTGATCAAATCACTTCCCCCTTCTTAACTATAAGCCCAATTCAACTAAGGTGTTGGTTTTTGTAGAATAATGTTCTCAGGATAGATAAATACTTAGGGGTGAAGTACTGAAATTTTGCATCCTACTCTCAGTGATTTGGGGAAAGGAAAATGTGTGAAAGATTTAGAACTGTGGTAAAATTTAATGAGCTTTTGAAAGGAGTATAAGAGCATTTGTTTTACTCTTCCTCCAACTTTTCTGTGGGTAAAAACATTTTCACAAAAAAGAAAGAAAGAAAGAAAGAAAGAAAGAAAGAAAGAAAGAAAGAAAGAAAGAAAGAAAGAAAGAAAAAAAGAAAGAGGAGTTCCCCCCCCCCCAAAAAAAACCTACAATGGCAATGGGTTAAAAAAAAATAGACCTGGGTTAAAACAAAATGGTGAATAAATCAAATTCTTATTACAAACTTTCCATAGAAGAGAACTGATCCTAGTGAATATGATTTAATAAAAGAAAAATGATAAGAAAAATCAGCAAGGGTTTCAGTATGCTAAATAAAAAAATTTTGATCAAGTAATGTAACTGAAAGAAGTTTGTGAAAAGTCTTCAATGTTGGTCCAGTTCCATTAAAATGAAGTCATCAGCCATTTGCTAAGACAACTTCATTGTCAAATTGGGGGTGGGGAGGTCTCCAAACATGAACATATTAGTTTGGTCAACATGCTTGGTGGGGAAGAAATATTATAAACTTATCCTGGGGATGTTGCAAATGCTATCTTTTAAAAATCTGTGCCTTGTGCTCGCTTCGGCAGCACATATACTAAAAATCTGTGCCTTGGTGAAATGGAACTGCTAGGTCAGGCGGCTATGGCCAGGCAATGAGAAAGAAATCAATTTAGGAGGCGCCTGGGTGGCTCAGTGGGTTAAAGTCTCTGCCTCCGGCTCAGGTCATGATCTCAGAGTCCTGGGATTGAGCCCCACATCGGGCTCTCTGCTCCGCGGAGAGCCTGCTTCCTCCTCTCTCTCTGCCTGCCTCCCTGCCTACTTGTGATCTCTGTCTGTCAAATAAATAAATAAAATCTTAAAAAAAAAAAATCAATTTGGGAGAAAGCAGAGGGGAGCCTGGAAGGTGGGGCTCACCAGAAGTTACTGGAGAAAAGAGACGGTCATAGCCTTTCACTTAATCCCCGGGAAGAGAAATTCAACACGGGTCAGCTGCCCACCTGTCTTCCACACACGATGTTTCAGGAATCCTGTTTATAAATCTGCCATACGTTCAAGTACTATTCTCATTCAACCCTATGATCAGGGAAGGAGGGAGGAACCGTTATTCTCACTTTACAGAGGAGGAAATTGAGGCTCTTAGAAATTAAGAAACCTGTCCCAAGCTGACAAAATGAAGGGAGTCTCCATCCTGTTATCCCTTTAATTGGAATATGCTTTAAAATGTAAAGTTGGAGGCCTCAAGATCCTTAGGATAAAAAGGTCATCAACATTATTCTAGACTCTGCCTTCTGTGTACTGATACTGACTAAATTCAGGAGATAGGTCTTTTTGTAAAAAAAAAAAAATTTTTTTTGTTCTTTTATTTTCCAGTTGCCGCCAAGAAGTGGAGAAACTGAGATTTTGTTTTGCTGTTAAACAATCTCTAATAAATACGTAAATCAAGTAACCAATCATTATCATTGTCCAGAAAAGGAAACACTCAGAACAATCGGTATCCTGCTGGCCTTTTGATAAATGATTCAATGATCTGATAAATGATTTAACTAACTTGAAAATTATGGGTGGGTCCATATGAACTGCACGACAGCTTTCTTATAATTTAAGCTTAAATGAGTAGCGGCGAGAAATATTCTGGCCTGGTTCATAGTGCGCAGCTGCTAGTACTTAGGAATTACCCGCAGGTCACCACATAGAACACAGGAAGAATCGGATAATGGCACTGAGTGATACCTGCTTACCAGTATCATTCCAATCACCTACAACAAAATCATTAAAAACCATGGTCTACCTTTCCCTGGGAGGTCAAAATGGAGAGAGATCGCATCAGTTTCTACAATTTGAGCTAGGAGCTCAGTGCAGTGCATGGGCATACGTGCGTGCATGCGTGGGCGTGTGTGTTTCCCGGGACGGGAAGGGCCTGGGGGAGTAGGAGGGTGAGGGATGGGGGCACCATATGAAATGAAGTCCGTCACTTCTAAGGAGATGGGCGGCTCTCCAGGGAAGGTCCAGGGACAGTTACTGAGCTGGAAGGAAGGGGGGCTGGAAAATCAAAAGGAAACCTGACAATCACAGGTCCCTCCCAATCTCTACCTCTCAACTGAGATTATGATGTCAGGCATTTGAAAGGGAGTGCCGGATCTTAATAAGGTCAGGAGCAGCGTCTGGGTGAGTCCCTAACCGATCTCAACCAGCTAGTTTCATGACTGCCTGGTATGGAATACATTCCCGCACAAGAAACTCAGGTAGTTCCCAAAGCCCTTTAAGGTGTTGGAGGCAACCTGCTTTTCACAGGCTTCCACCGGCTCTTTTGAAGTATCTCCAGGAGCTAAACAGCCTTTCCAGAAGGGCTCATTTAGCAATGCTCATAAAGAGTGATAAATGTTCTCCAGATTGGCCCCATTTTTTCCTCCAGCGTTCCCATCCTGGTAGAGAGGGGACAACCTCCCGCCATTTTGCCCTAGGACAAGGTCACAATCATGCAGTGATACCATTTTTAAATATTTCGTGTGTATATATAAATATATATATATATTTATAATCCAGCTTCAGTACCTCACTCTTTAAAGCCTGATTTTTTTTTTCTTGGTTTAAAAAGAGAGAGAGAGAGACCATGTTTCTAGGTTTATTTAGATTGAATTTCCCATATGCGATTTTAGCAGAATCAAGTCTGTGAACAGCCTATCTTATGCAATTCTGCCGTTATGGCAAACGGCCTGGTGGGGAGTGTTTCCTTACACATGATCAAAGGCAAAGTGATCTAGTCATTGATTCTGTTAATTCACTTGGTTAATGGAAGCAATACTTGATGGTCCTCTGTGTTCTGATTTCTTCCTTTTGAAAGACCCTAACCCCTAATCAGTCTCAGGGAGATCCACACTATTTATGAAAAATATTGACCAGTGTAAGTTACCTTAAATGCAGCCTGAAAGATTAAAAAGTCAGTCAAGTGTTGTGTTCATGTATGTCTTATAGATCCCATTTCTAAAATTACATTTTTTTATTGACTTCTACTGTCTTTCTTTAAATACATTGCAAACATCTGCAAAATGCAGTCACAGTTTTGAAGCTCCTTGGAGGAAAGACCCTCTAGGCTAAAAAAAATCCGTCTTTTTTTTTTTTCCAGCTGTAATCACACTTGTATGGGTAATGTAAGCCACCATCACTCAGCTTGTGCTAAAAAATCTGGACAGCTTAGATAAAAGTAGACTTTGCTCTGGATAATATGTGGGTTTTATTACATTTCATATCTCATCCTCCATGGTTCCGTGTGGAACCAGCACAATTGCGCAAAATAACAAATCCACCTGGATAAAAGTTTAAGTCATGTTCGCTCTGCTTGGGCACCTAGAAATGTGAGCTTATTTGATTTAATTACAAAAGAGCAAATCAATAAAACACTATCACCAGAAAATTTCAAGCTATGCATGCTCAATAAATTTATCCATTGAGTTGCCAGAAAACATGCCAAGCACTCTGGCAGAAAATTCAAATTACCTGATTATATTTGATTAAAACTGAAGTAAAACCAATACGGAGAACACATCGATCACGTGTAGTGAAACCCCAACAGGGAAACGGCTCACATGATAATAAAGGTAGCTCCTGGAAAATGTTTAAGACTCATTATTTGAAAAACCAGGTCTTTAGAGACAACAGGGACCGGAAAAAAATCAATTCGATTACAAAGGGCTCTACTTCTGAAATGCAAGTACCATTCACTTGGTATGATTCTTAGCAAAGAAAATCAGAATAATGAGAAAGCATTACCCGATAGGTGGGTGAGCTGGTGTGATGGGGGGAGGGGCTTGGCAGGGGCCACAGGTCCAGCTGCGCAGGGCAGGTGTGGGATGGCAGTGCTCCCAGTAGCGACAGTCTAAGCAGACCGTCCTGTGGCAGAATTTTGGCTGTGCTTTACCTGTCATGGTTTCTGCCCAAGTTGTTTTTCCAGCTTTCCCATAGATGCTGTCAGCCTAGATATCCTTTTAACAAATTCCATTTCTGTTTAAGTTAGCCACGCTTTCATCATTGTTTGCAACCAAGAATCCTAAAAGTACAAAATATGATCCCGGAAGAGGAGGTATGGCAAATAAGGGAATGTAAAACGTGGATTTGTGTGAGTGGAAAATATAGGGAAGAAATAAATGAGAGCCCAGCTCCTTTTCCTAGCTGGGAAATTGGCAACTTTTCTTGTGAAGTTGTGAAGCAGCTGACAAAACAGTCGAATTTTATATCTTGTGGTGCCAAGGCTGTTGTATAAAGAGAACTAGGAAAAATGTATGATATTGGAACATATTACATAGGACTATTTCTCAAAAAAAAAAAAAAAAAGGAAAGAAAAGAAAGAAATCTGGGCAGATGGTAGCCTATTTGAAAGCAGAGAGCTTGAACGTGATTCAACTGTTGAATTCACCAAATTCTGGACTTCCTCTTATCAGAGTTAATACACTTCCTTAATGTTACGCCAGCTTGAGTTGTCAGCTACTTTCCATCAAATCCATCTTAATGGTGCACCCAGACAAGCTGGGCCTCATCCGCTCTGGAGGAGAGCAAGCACGTGCTCTGTGTCCTGTTGCCTACAGTGGGACCAACGAAAGCCTCTCTTACAGGTGGCTCTCTCTATACACAGAGAGTTAACTAAATTTTATCTTGATTTGGAGCATCTGAGCAGTTCAGTCAGTTGAACAGCTGTCTTCTGCTTGGGTTGTGATCTCAGGGTCCTGGGATCGAGTCCCTCATTGCGCTCCCTGCTCAGCAGGGAGTCTGCTTCTCCCTCTCCCCCTCCCCCACTTGTGCATGCGCTCTCTCTCTCTCTCAAATAAATAGATAAAATATTTTTAAATTAATTAATTAATTTTATCTTGATTCATGTTGAGAGGCCAGGCATTCAAAGGCTGGATGGCCCAGGCACACACCACCCCCTGTATCAGGACTCCTACTTGCTACCTCAGATTCTCCTGGCCCCACTTGTCTCCAGGACCCCTGGCCACTCGTTTGTCATTAGTTTCCCTGGCACAAGCCAGCAGTGACTTGCCTCACACCTGCGGCACATGGCGCTTCACTGTCCCCAAGTTCTCTACTGCGGCTGAAGCACGAGAACCTGGGGAATTTCTTAAGGATCAGTCGTGTGCACCCTGGGTGCATGGAGTAAATATCCCATGAAGAGTTCATATCTTGGGGGGTACATCTTCGGCTGACGGGAAATGGGTGCTGTCAGATAAACTTTTCTTTTCTCCCTCCCTCAGACTTTCCAAAAATGCAGTAGTTCACGTGGCCTCTGAGAAAATGGCCCCATGAGGGGGACCACTCGGGTGCTCTGGATAACCAGCACAGCCAGCCCTAGGATGCCCTCCCTGAGCGCACCCTCTCTCCCTCTCGGCCTCATTTCCCACCCCCCTGGGTTTGAACTCTCTAATGATGAATTCAAACAGAAGCTTCTGCCGGCTCCATTTTCCACAGAATCTGGGCTAAAATACACCCAATATTTTAAAATAATCCCTTTTCTCCAATCACCCTCTTAGATCTCAGCATTGGCCTCTAATTGGCCCCTAAGTTTAAAATGTCACTACATTGTACTCAGGTTGTATCTGTCACCTTTATGTTGAAGGTTTACATCTATCAAATAATTTAGGGGACAGCCTGGGAACCAACATGCTATTTGTTTGGGCCTACATCCCCAGAGAGGCACTTTGTCTGTCAACACTCCCCGCATGAAGCCTTGGTGAGCCCCTTATAACGCTGTGCCCCCCATACCCGTTAGCCACATGAAGACTTGGTACATGTGTTACCAACTCTTGAAAAGCTCTTTACTCTTCATAAAACTTCTTTTCCAGTCTTGCATACACACATATTTTGACGGATTTCCCTTAAGATTTCTGATATCTCCCCAACTCCCACCCAGTGAAAGACTCTGACCTTTGAAATTAATATCGGCCTTTGGAACCCACATCCTGACAAACGTATTTTTCTTGAGTAAATATAAAAACAGTTTGAATTAGACTTATAGTGACAGATTTAATCACTGGAGGACACTAGGCGTTCTAGAACTTCTTAATCTTTTCTGATAGTTCAGGTAAAACATCCGTAAGTGCCTCAACTATCACTTTCTCTCCTCAATAACTTCTATTTTCCCAAGAGTATCGATGAGAAAAAAAAAAGTGACTAAAGTTTATTGTCCTTTGTGTTTTAATGTAGACACCTCCTGTCCTTAGGAGAGGCAAAGCCAGAGTTAAGGTAAAATCACTTTTGTTTAAAAGAGATTTTCCAGGGGCACCTGGGTGGCTCAGTCAGTTAAGGGTGCAACTCTTTTTTTTTTTTTTAAAGATTTTATTTATTTATTTGACAGACAGAGATCACAAGTAGGCAGAGAGGCAGGCAGAGAGAGAGACAGAGAGCGAGGAGGAAGCAGGCTCCCTGCTGAGCAGAGAGCCCGATGCGGGGCTCGATCCCAGGATCCTGAGATCATGACCTGAGCCGAAGGCAAAGGCTTAACCCACTGAGGCACCCAGGCGCCCCTAAGGGTGCAACTCTTGATTTTGGCTCAGGCGATGGTCTCAGGGTCATTGGATAGAGTCCTGCATGGGGCTCCACGCTCAGCACTGAGTCTGCTTAAGATTCTCTCTCTCCCTCTCCCTGCCCCTCCACCCACTCATACTCAAATAAATAAATAAATAAATACAATCATAAGAGAGAGAAGAGGTTCTCTGGGGTACCTGGCTGGTTCAGTTAAAAAAGTTTGAGACTCTTGATCTCAGGGTCATGAGTTCAAGCCCCATGGTGGGTGTAGAGACTACTTAAATAAATCAATGGTGTTTTTTTTTTTTATTATTTCTGTTCAGTGTAACAGAATTCATTGTTTATGCACCACACCCAGTGCTCCATGCAATACGTGCCCTCCATAATACCCACCACCAGGGTCCACCAACCTCCCACTCCCCACCCTTTCAAAACCTCAGATTGTTTCTCAGAGTCCATAGTCTCTCATGGTTCATCTCCCCCTCCATTTTCCCTCAGCTCCCTTCTCCTCTCCATCTCCCCCTGTCCTCCGTGTTATTTCTTATGCTCCACAAATAAGTGAAACCATATGATAATTGACTCTCTCTGCTTGACTTATTTCACTCAGCATCATCTCTTCCAGTCCCGTCCATGTTGCTACAAAAGTTGGGTATTCGTCCTTTCTGATGGAGGCATAATACTCCATAGTGTATATGGACCACATCTTCCTTACCCATTCGTCTGTTGAAGGGCATCTTGGTTCTTTCCACAGTTTGGTGACTGTGGCCACTGCTGCTATGAACACTGGGGTACAGATGGCCCTTCTTTTCACTACATCTGTATCTTCGACAAAGCAGGAAAAAATATACAGTGGAAAAAAGACAGTCTTTTCAATAAATCAATGTTTTAAAAATGAGAGTGAGAGAGATTTTCCATACTGGAAGCACATCAGTTAGTGTGGGAAAGACTTTCCGGGCCAAAGTTTGTGTCCGTGAGGCTCCAGTGGTCCTTCTGCCAGTGCACAATGTCTCAGAGCCAGTGCGCAATCAGGATGTATCTGACTGAAACCCAAGTAGCATGCCATTTTTGCCTCACCTTCCATGTTTCTGAGCCCAAATATCACCATCAGTGATATGTCAGCAGATCTGAATTTAGAGGAAGAATCAACATCACATTCTTGAATGTCAGGGATTAACAAAGACATTGTTTTCTCCAACAAATATTTGGACCAAATGGCTTCTTTCTAGCCAATATGTTGATGCTCCAAGTTTCTGCTAGAAATCCGTTATCTCTAAATAGCAATTTCCGTCTCTTTACAGAAAATAATCAGATACAGAAAGAGTTTAATTACTTCTATAAGAAAACAAAACTCTGGTAATCAGTCCAAGAATTCAAGGCATGGTATGACAAAATGCTTTTTTCAAAAATGATTGGCTCAAGTTAATGGTTCAGTTTTAAAAATTGAAAGGAAGTAACTTTTATAAAATGGAAGCTGCACATAAAAATGTTTTAAAAATCAGGATCCTGGGATATAGAGGGGCAGAAAACCCCCCCAGATGAGGTTGGCTGTGCTCCCAGCCACTCACTCTATATATTTTCCTGGGTCTGAGCAAAGTGGTGATCCTTAAACCCCAACCGCAAACCCTATCCTCAGAGCCTGCTTGCCTAGAAACTAGGCATCGGGCTCAGAGCACAGAGCTGGCAGGTATCTGGAGAATACACCTTTCCTCTAAAGTACATAACAACTCCTATTCCAGATCAGGCTGTTGGGAGGATTAAATAAAATTCAAACATGTAAAACAATAGTCACAGAGCCTGGCACAAAGTAGTTCTTCAATAAATTACAATTATGTTATTATTATTGTTATGAAAAATCAGTGTTTTATTTTGGAGAATGTCCTTATTTTTACTCTTTCCTGGTCCTCACTGTATAGTTTTGGTGTCATTTGCCTCACATTCTCTATTTATATGGAACTAAGTCAGATTATTCTTTTCTTGTTTTTCAAAGAGAGCAACTAAAGCTAAATGTTTGGACTCAAGTCTTCTTGAGGGCCAAAGCAGGGGCTATACTAGTACTTAATAATGTTAGTGAACATAGTGTTTCTCAATAGGGACATGGAAAATTTTGGAAACCTGTAGACACACTTTTGGTTGTCGCAAAGGAACTATGGCTATTTAATGTGAGACAAGGGATGCTAGAAGTCTGGCACTACAAAAAATTGTCCCATATTCCTCCAAATATTCAAATACTTCTCCAGACACTGAAGTGGATGAGAAAAACATGTTATTCCTGCTCACAAACATCTGAGCCTAGACCTTATGGCTGTTTTAGATATAAACACAAAATATCTATGAACATACTGCTTTGAAAACCCAGAGACTCAGAACAGAGATTATTTACCAACTGGAAGTGTGATATTTCACTATTTTAACAACTAATCGGTCTATATTGAGACAACCATCCATCAGCCCTGCAAATGGGCCTGTGTACTTTTTTTTCAATTGAGGAAACAATGAGTCATCAAGATTAACTGAACATTTGGGACACCTGGGTGGCTTAGTGGGTTAAAGTCTCTGCCTTCGGCTCAGGTCATGATCCCAGGGTCCTGGGATCGAGCCCCTCATCGGGCTCTCTGTTCAGCGGGGAGCCTGCTTCCCCCTCTCTCTCTGCCTGCCTCTCTGCCTACTTGTGATCTCTCTCTGTGTCAAATAAATAAATAAAATCTTTTTTAAAAAAAAGATTAACTGAACATTTTATAAGACACGCAATAATAGAGCTGGCAAAATAGAGTAAGAAGAGAACTCTTTGTAAGAAGAGTTAAGAGAAAAGTTTGGAACAATAATATTGCCTCTTCAAGTTATTTTAAACCTTCTAATCAGAAAGATCATCAAATAGCACCAGTGATCACAAATGGGGTAAGGCACCCCATGTTGAAGAAAGGTGATCTTCCCAGGTATGTGACAAAGGGGAAAAAATCTAGACAAAAAAAAATGTGTTGCCTTCCATTTAGGAATGATACTGGTATAGGGACACCTGGGTGGCTCAGTCGGTTAAGAGTCTGACTCTTGATTTCAGCTCGGGTCATGATCTCAGGGTCATGAGATGGAGCCCCAGGTCAGGCTCAGCACTGGGCATGGGGCCTGCTTGAGATCCTCTCTGTCCCTCCCCCTCTGTCTTCCCCCACCTCGCCCCACTGTTGTGTACACGTGAGTGTGCATGCCTTCCCTCTCTCTAAAAAAAAAAAAAAAAAAAAAAGATAACTGGTTTAAAAAAAAAAACAGAACGATACTGGTTTAAGAACAAGCAATAAAAGTGAAAGATGGCAAAATTCAGTGGTGTAACAAACAATAGTCAAATGAACATGTATCCCTCATGTGACAATGAGGTCTTACACTTGGGTAAGAGTATTAAGGACAAAAAGTAATTGAGAAAAAGTAATCAACTCTTTAAAACTACTGACAATGGATATAAAAGAGTTGTCAATGTTTGAAGTCTTTACAACTATTTAATAGGGACAGTATTACCTTTCCCAATACAGAAATGTATGTAAAGGGTAAAGTTGCAACTATAACTGCTTAGCAATGTGGTATTAAAAGAGAAAGTGAGGCATATTAAAAATTTTAAGAGTTTGAGAAAAAATCCATTTGAATCAGGCCGCCTCCAATCTCGCTGAAGAAAGGAGCTCCAAGGAGCTGTACAAAGTAAAAAATGTTTATAGGTAGAAGGGAGCAGGAAGAAGGGAGTTCTATGAAGCAAAAAACTGGTTGATTACCAGCTACTTTCCTCTTGGGGGACATAGCTGTCTCTTGGGCAGACCACCTAACTGGTGCTGATTAGGTGATTCTTGATTGACTTCTTTAAGATTCTGTTTCTGAGAGACCTGAAACTGTTGGTAAGTCTCAATTAGGTGATGTGGGGCTTAGCCTAAGCAACTTCATTTCAGGCCTGTATCTTCTTTTTTTAGCAAAATAGGTTTGCAGTCGCTTTAAAAGAAGGGGCAACAAATACTTTAGCAATTCATTATATTATTCCTTGACAATTAATTGCTAAGGACTGTAGTAAGAGACTTGCTAGATCAATAGATGCTACTTGGTCTATTTATAAAATAGTGACCCCTGGGGTGCCTGGGTGGCTCAGTGGGTTAAAGCCTCTGCCTTCAGCTCAGGTCATGATCTCAGGGTCCTAGGATCGAGCCCCGCATCGGGCTCTCTGCTCAGTGGGGAGCCTGCTTCTCTTCCTCTCTCTGCCTGCCTCTCTGCCTACTTGTGATCTCTCTCTGTCAAATAAATTAATTAATTAAATAAAATAGTGACCCCTTAAATGACAGGTTATTTTGTAATATGTTCAATGATATGAAGAAGAGTTTGTATATTTTATCCTACAAAAGGAAGTAAGTTGACCCTCCAAAACACATCATTTGGGTTGGGTTTTTTTTTGTTTTGTTTTTGGTTTTGGTTTTTTTTTTGGCTTAATATTTGGTACTACTGTTGAATACTATCTTTGATTTTTATTTTATCAAATGAGATATTAAGCAATACAAATGAAAACATAAAATTATATGAACCCCTCTAAAATATACTGAAAAGCTTAAGTAAAGTCCTTCTTAAAATGGAAGGAAATGAGATCATTAAAGTAAAAGAAAACTTAATGACAGTTAATAGACAAATTTAAATAATTTTAATGTAAGCCTGTGCACAGAATTTCTAGAGCTTCTTTTTTTGCAGCAACTAGAAAATGATTGGTTTAAACCATTGATTTGAAAATGGACTTCCAACTGGATGCTGTTAAAAAGATTTGATAATGAAATTTTAAAATCTTATAACCTTCCCGATACCATTTTCTGTGATTTACCCATTTAAGGAAAGAAACGGAATATGTTCTCCAGTATTGCCAGAAAGAATTCACTGAACCAAAAACTGACTTGGAGAATAAAGCATAATTTAACTAAAGTAACCACAAAAGAATTAGATCCATTAAGACTTTTATGTTTATTTCTCTGGAAACATCTAAATTATTTATAGCATTTCTAAGTACATATTTGGTCAAAAAAGGATTCTCTGATCATGTGAAACTGTTGCAAAATATCAAAGCAACACCTAGTTTGTAACAGAAGAGAAAGGATACTCCATTTTTTATAGAGTTATAACAAAATATTCAACTAACAGGGGCACTTGGGTGGCTCAGTCGTTAAGCATCTGCCTTCCACTGGGGTCATGATCCCAGAGCCAGGGTCCTATGATCAAGCCCCACTTTGGGCTCCCTGCTCGGGGGGGAGGTCTGCTTCTCTCCCTCTCGCACTCCCCCTGCTTGTGTTCCCTCTCTCGCTGTCTCTCTCTCTGTCAAATAAATAAATAAGTAAGCCTTTAAAAATACTAAATTAACAGACATACAAAAAATGCTGGGATATCAATGACTTTTATTGCTGACTGTTTTTAGAATGTTTTATGCTATTGTCATATTCCTTACAATTTCTGAAGCAATAATGATAAGCACCTAAGCTGTGAAGGTTATATTTTGCCATTATTGGTCCTTGTGTTGTCTGTTGTTTATTGGGGCCGGAAGTCCGGGTCCCACAGTTTCCCCAAAGCTGTTTCCTTTCCAGTGCCTCCTCTAACCCCCATGACTCGTCTAAGGTCATTGTCTTCAGGGCCTTTTATCCCCCCCCATGTGTTTCTCTCACAGATAAATACATCTAAAAAATATGACCTATACCCCATTATCACATGTGAAACTGGGCTATGGCATTTGGTCAAATTTGATAGCTTTGTTGTGCAAATATTCTTCTACAATACTCTGGGTTTATTTTTTACCCTTGTTCTATGGTTATTGAGAGAGGTCTGTTCCAGTCCCCAACTAGAATTGTGCATTTGTCTACTTTTGTCATCCATCTTGTCAATTTGGCTTCATGTATTTGAAGCTGGGGCTATTAGATGCATACAAATTAAACATTGTACTGATACTTTTGTCATAATAAAGTGTTCCTCTCTATTTCAAAAAATACTTTTACCGAAGGCCACTTGATCTGATCTAAGCATAGATCAGCCTTATTTTTCTCTTGGCTCAAGTTGGCCTGGTATATCTTTTTCATCTGTTTACTTTAATTCTTCCTTTTTCTTTGTATTTCTTGAATGTAGTAAAATGTTTTCTTTTTCAATCTAGTCTGACAATCCCTGACTTATACTTGGATTCCATCTATATTTAAAATAACTTGTGGGGACGCCTGGGTGGCTCAGTTGGTTAAGCCGCTGCCTTCGGCTCAGGTCATGATCCCAGCGTCCTGGGATCGAGCCCCGCATCGGGTTCCTTGCTTGGCGGAGAGCCTGCTTCTCTCGCTGCCTCTGCCTGCCTCTCTGCCTGCTTGTGTGTACTCTCTCTCTCTCTCTGGCAAATAAATAAAATCTTAAAAAAAAAAAAAAAAACTTGTGTAGTTGACTTTGATTTTTTCATAGTTTCCTATTTGGTCCATTTGTCTTATATGTTACCTTTCTTCCTTTTTGCCTGCCTTTGTATTTGTCAAATATTTTTATCATTCACTTTCCCGTCTCTTATTTTATTATATATTATTTGACTCCGTTCTTACCAGTTATCAGAGATTGTAACATGTCCCACGGACATTACTTTTATCAGTTCCCAGACAGTTCAGGAAACTTACAACACTGTGACTCCATTATTATTCACCTTCCTGTCTTTCGTGCTGTAATCCTCATGTGTTTTCATTCTTCCTTCTTTGAGCCCTCACAATGTTACTCTTTCATGCTGTAACTAATTATTTAGATTTACCCATGCATTAGCCATAATTCGCCAATCTTCCATGCATTCACCTGGGATGATTTTTCTTTCTGAAAATTCAGTTTAGCTTTTTTTTCTAGCACAAGTCTAGTGGTAGTGGCAAATTCTCTTTGTTTTATTGCACATACATTTGTCTTGTTTTTCTTTTACTCTTTAGAACAGAGTTTAGTTTTTTTCCCCTTTTTTATTGAAGCATAATTGACATGCCATATTATATTAATTTCAGGTGTGCAATATAATGATTCAGCATTTCTATACATTGTTCAGTGCTCAGCCAGATAACTGTGCCTGATCCTCTTTATCTGTTTCACTGAAAGCCCACTCACCTTCCCTCTGGCAACCACCAGTTTGTTCTCTGTGTTTTAGAGCCTGGCTTTTGTTGGTCTCTTTTTGTTTGTTTTCGTTTTGCTTCTTAAGTTTGACATATGAGTGAAATCATATGGCATTTGTTTTTTCTTGACTGATTTATTTCACTCAGCATTATACTGTCTGGGTCCATCCATGCTCTTCCAAATGACAAGATCTCATTGCTGTTAATACACTTTTTCTTTTTTTTTTTCCCGGAGATTTTATTTATTCATTTGAGAGAGCTAGAGAGAGCACGAGCAGGGGTGGGGGCAAAGAGAGAGGGAAAGGGACAAGCAGCAGGGAGCCTACCTGACATGGGCTCCATGCCAGGACCCTGATATCATGACCTGAGCCGAAGTGAGATGTTTAACAAACTGAGCCTCCCCGGCACCCCTTTTATGCATTTTCTTTATGTGTTCATCTATGGATGGACACTTGGGTTACTTCCATATTTGGCTATTATAACTAATGCTGCAATAAACTTAAGGGTGCACATATCTTTTCGAATACGTGTTTTCATTTTCTTTGGGTAAACACCCAGTAGTGGAATACTGATTCATGTGATAATTCTACTTTTAATTTTTCAGAGAAACTCCCTACTGTTTTCAACAGTGGCTGCACCAGTTTGCATTCCCACCAACAAGGCATGAGGATTCCTTTTTCTCCACATCCTCGCCAACACTTATCTCTTGTGTTGTTGATTTTAATCATTCTGACAGGTGTCAGGTGCTATCTCACAGTGGTTTTGATTTACATTTCTTGATGGTAAGTGGTGTTGAACATCTTTTCATGTGTCTGTTGGCCATCTGTATGTCATCCCTGGAAAAATGCCTATTCAAATCCTCTGCCCATTTTCATTGGCTTATTTGTTTTCTGGGTGTTGGGTTGTATAAATTATTTATATTATTTTGGGCATCAGCCCCTTATCAGATGGATCACTTGTGAGTCTCTCCCATTCAGTAGATTGTCTTTTTGTTTTGATGATGGTTTCTTTCACTGTGCAAAACTCCTTATTTTGGTGTAATCCTATAGTTTATTTTTGCTTTTGTTTCCTCTCCTTGATGAGACATATCTAGAAAAATGGTTCTTTTTTTTTAAGGTTTTATTTATTTATTTGACACAGAGAGAGAGATAGCAAGAAAGGAAACACAAGAGGGGGAGAGGGAGAGGGAGAAGTAGGCTTCCTGCTGAGCAGGGAGCCTGATGTAGGGCTCGATCCCAGGATTCTGGGATCATGACCTGAGCCAAAGGCAGCTGCTTAAAGACTGAGCCACCAAAGTGCCCCTAGAAAAATGTTTCTATGACCAATGCCAAAGAAATTATTGCCTATGTTTTCTCCTAGAAATTTTATGGTTGCAGGTCTCAGATTTAGGTCTTCAATCCATTTTGAGTTTATTTTTGCACATGATGTAAGAAAGTGGCCCAGTTTCATTCTTTTGCATGTGGCTAACCAGTTTTTCAAGCATTATTTATTGAAGAGACTGTCTTTTCCCCGTTGACTATTCTTGTCTCCTTTGTTGTAGACTAATTGACCATATATGCATAGGTTTATAAACAAATTCTCTTTGTTTTACTTTGCAAATATCTTCATTTTTGAAAGACCTATCCACTGGATTTATAGTTCTAGGTTGATATTGCTTCCTTTTCTTTTCTTTTTTTTAAAGATTCTATTCATTTATTTGACACAGAGAGGAAGATCACAAGTAGGCAGAGAGGCGGAGGGGGGGGTGGAGCAGGTTCCCCACTGAGCAGAGAGCACCATGTAGGGCTCCATCCCGTGACCTGAACCGAAGGCAGAGGCTTAACCCACTGAGCCACCCTGGTGCCGGTATTACTTTCTTTTAGGACTTTAAAGCTGTTATCATTTTTCTGACTTCTATTATTTCTATGAGAATTTGTCTCCTGTGAAGGTAATGTATTTTCTTCTGCTGGCTTCTTTAAATGTTTTCTCTTCATCTGTGGTTTTTAATAGTTTTACTAGAATGTGCTGTGGTATGATTTCTTTATATTTATCCTACTTGAGGTTTATAGAGATTTTCAGTATATGGCTTGATGTCTTTTATCTGTTTCAGAGAATTCTCAGCATATTTCAAATATTTTCCAACATTTGCTTTTGTCCCATTCTAGTCTCTATTTTGGAGACTACGGCTACATGTATGTTAGACGTTTTCACTGGGTCATGTATCTTCCATTTTTTTTTTCCTCTTCATCTGTATATTTTCTTCTAATTTATCTTCCTGTTCACAAATCCTGTGAGATATCTAATCTGTTAAACTCAGCCATAGAGTTATTTTTCAGTACTTGAATTTTTATTTTATGTTCTAGAAATTTTAGTGTTTGATGAAATTCATCATTTTATCTTTTTTATTGAAACAATACTTATAGTCCTTTCAAAGCCTGTATTGGAAAACTGCAGTAACTGATGGCCTATTGATTTCTAATACACCTTTTCTTTTTGCTTTTAGTTATCTGTTTATATCTTCCTGCATAGTAAAATGAATGAACCCAATGAGAGAATCTAGAGACAATTTGACTCTCTGGCGGATGTTTTATTCCTCCAGAGAGGACTTACTTTACTTTTGGCTGAGGGGAGGGGAGATATGTAGTTACAGTACTGGTAGATCGCCTTAATCTAATCTGGGCTTTAACTGTTTCAAAACTGGGTTTCAGTCTTTATAAAAGCTGGTATTCTTTGTAATTTGCCCTTTCTCCTAGGTTATAGGCCCTTCTGACCCTACCGGAAGTGTGGGTGTTTTGGTGTTCCCACTCTTTGGTGGACCCTGAAATCCTTTCTTTTTCTCTCCACCCTTGTGAGATAGCTCAAAGTTCTACCCAGATTTTTTTTTTTTTTAAGATTTTATTTATTTATTGGTTAGAGAGAGAGCGCGCGAGCGAGCGCGCACAGGCAGACAGAGTGGCAGGCAGAAACAGAGGGAGAAGCAGGCTCCCCACCGAGCAGGGAGCTGGATGCAGGACTCGATCCCAGGACGCTGGAATCATGACCTGAGCCACCCAGGCGTCCCAACCCAGATTTTTTTTTTAGCAGCAGCTGCTTGACTTTGAAAGTTCTTGGTTTGGTGTCACCTACCATTGGTGTCACCAAATGTTTTGTGGAGGAAGGTACACACCTCAGTGCACTTCCCTTCTCTCCGGGACTTTTGTGCCTCAATTTCCGATTGCTTTGGTAGTAATGTAATGTCTTAAAACCAATGTTTGTTTCTTTTGTCTTGCATGTCTAGATACACTCAAGGGGAGGGTTCACCTCCAATTAACTACTCTATTATTGTCAGAAGCCAAGGATCAGTCCTGTTGTTTTAGCTTTTCCAGTTTAGCTCAGAAAGCTTCGGGATAGAGTCGTAACTTTTTCTACTCTAACAGTAATGTCCACCAGGACCCACAGATACGTGTCTTCACAGAGGGCTTCTTGAGCTCTGCCTGTTTCTCTCAGGGTATCATTGTCTTTTTGACTCTCATCCTTTAAACTGAGGTTCAGGACCTCAAGCTTTAACGGTGATCTAACAAAGGTATTTCCACTCAGGGTCAAATTCAAGATTCCATCTTGCCATGTGATAAGAAGATATAATAATCAATACTTCAGGAAGCCTGAACGATAGCAAAGATTCTATTGTCTCAGGTTAATAGGGCTATCCCAATGTTGATGATAATATTATTTGTAATTTGAAATTATATTATTATCTACTTTTACATTAATCTGTTAAAGGGTAAATGACCACAGCTCCTGCTTAGGCTTCTGCTTCTCTGGTGTTACTGTCACTCAGGCCCAGAGATGGGGAAAGCGCCAGGTCCCATTCACATAGCTCCAGTCTCCCAGGGCTCTTCTGTATTTTCTCTCAGGAGGGCCCCACCCTTAGGTGAGTCAGCTGCCTTTGGCCAGAGTCTCAGATGGAAGTCAAGTCCCCAGCGAGGCAATATGAACCAGTCTTGGTGCTCCCGACTCCTTTTTTTTTTTTTAAGATTTTATTTATTTATTTGACAGATGTCACAAGTAGGCAAAGAGGCAGGCAGAGAGAAAGAGGGAAGCAGGCTCCCCACTAAGCAGAGAGCCCGATGCGGGGCTCGATCCCAGGACCCTGGGACCATGACCTGAGCCAAAGACAGAGGCCTTAACCCACTGAGCCATCCAGGCGCCCCCCAACTCTTTTTGAGTGCAATTCAATGACCTAAGCGGATGCCTTTACCAAGGATCCCATGAACTTAGCCTGGCATTTTTCTGAAAGAGCAAGAATCTCTCTCTAAAAAAGTGGGCAACCCTAAAAACTGAATACCCCCAGCTGGGCTTCCAATTCATGTATCTCAACATTCCTATCCATGTGAAGGGCAGTCAAGCTGCAAGCTTGTGGAGGCTCAGTGTCTGGTACACAGAGATGCAACGTTCAAAGGAAAACCCCAAGAATCCTTTCACCATAAGCAGCTTCTGTCCAGCTGGGGTGTCCACATGTGTGTGTCAGTCTAAAAAGGCCCTCTGAAGTTCATCCTCACACTGCTTTTTTTTTTTTTTTTAAGATATAAGCAGCAGCATTTTTTTTTAAGATCTTATTAATTTATTAGTCAGAGAGATAGAGAGAGCACAAGCAGGAGAGTGGCAGGTAGAGGGAGAAGCAAGTTCTCCACTGAGCAGGGAGCCCTATTTGGGGCTCGATCCCAGGACCCTGGGATCATGACCTGAGCTGAAGGACGCTTAACCATTGAGCCACCCAGGTGCCCCTTCCCTGACACTGTGCTTTGGAAGGAAAGTAGGACATGCCCAGCACTGTTAATGCCACTTAACACTTTCATTTTTCAGTGTTTTCTCTCTACAGTTTCTTCGCTGTGTCACTACCTCCAAGTGATAACTTGTTAGTCACTGAAATTCCTAAAAGCAAGTGATCAAATAGATAGTTGAACTCCTAGCATTAACCCTTCAAAACCTAGGAAGTGCTTATTCCCACTTCCTGTCCCCAACCCAGGCATCGTCATCAGGTTCAGAAAAGAAAAAAAAAAAAAAAATGGATCCTGTATGCTCTGAGTCAGCAGACTCTGAAAGCCAAAGTAGTCCCTTCGGGCATATAAAAAGGAAAAGGTTCTAATAAGTGACTGGTATGTGTATGCTTTTCTGAAAAAGTTTAATTTTCACTTTTATCAAGCTGTCCAATTACAAAGATAGAAGTGGTAATAAGCCGAAACGTTATATTATGCACAAAATCCCTTGAAATTAAAAAGAATTTTTTGCTTATTTATGGATATCCTGAGAGAATTTTATTTTCTAGAGGGAGGAATATACCTCTAAAAAAAGAATATGGATTCATCTCAACAGTGGGTGAAGGCAGATATATGTGGAGAAAAAAGTGTCAAATATACATCTTTATATTTAAATGTGCTATCATTTAGCAGGAGATTTCTGTCAGTTTGTTCTAGGTGTCTCCTTAATCCTCAGTAAGGGTCCATTTAGCTGTGAATAAAAAAGGTTTGCTCTTTCCCACCATATGATTTCACTCATGTGTGGACTTTAAGACACAAAACAAATGAACAAAGGAAAAAAGAGACCAAAAAAACAGACTCCTAAATATAGAGAACAAACTGGGGGTTACCGTAACGGAGGTGGGGGGGATGGGTAAATCAAGTGAAGGGGACTAAGACCACACGTATGGTGAGCACTGAACAATGTATAGAACTGTTGAATCACTACATTGTACACCTGAAACAAATATCACACTGTATGTTAATTATACTGGAATTTAAAAAATAATTTTAAATAAACAGTTTAAAAAAAGGTTTGCTCTTTCTCATTATTTCTGTAGATCTAGCTGAACATTTCTCTTGAGAAACAGCTCCTGTTTTCAGGACCAGCTCTCATGCCATAGGAAATAAAAACCAAAATGTTTGAAAATAAAATTTCTTCCACCTAATTTATTTTCTAGATTAATTTACCTCTCACTCTGGGTTAGAATTGAGAATTCCAGTATCATGGAGACCTTTCCCAGAATATAAGCTGAAGATATTCTATTGAATCCCTCGAGAATAGGAAAGTAACTATTGAAACATATGCTTTGGTTTTGAAAACTTTCAGTATTTCTGTCAGTGAACGTTTGTTGGGACATTTTCAGTGGGTGTTTATTACAAAGTATAATGAGGCTTATGGAACAGCTTGTAAATTGATTCTTGCCCCACTAGAATTCTTTGCAAAGACACAGTGACAAAAAACTAATAGTTTTTCTATAAATGAAGGAATTAACTTAAAAGTTATAAGCTCTCAAATACCACAACTTTTGTTTCCAAGGACCTGGATGCATGCAAGCATCCAGAAAGCACTTATAACATGTTTTGACAATCATGTTTCCTGCACTGCTAAAAATTTATGGAAGAAACCAACTGTTTATGTTCATCTATTTCCTTATTAGCTTTGCAATTCACAAAGAAAAAAGATAATGACATAAACAGCAATAAAAAATTTTGTGATCTATTGATTCGGGATATGTACTTTAGGTTTAGGACTGTTTTCTTCAAATAAAACAGTGACTGTTTTTAAACTGTAGAAATCAGGGGCATCTGGGTGGCTCAGAAGGTTAAGTGTCTGCCTTCAGCTCTGGTCATGATCCCAGGACTAGGATTGAGCCCTGTGTCCAGCTCCCAGCTCAGCAGGGAGCCTGCTTCTGCCTCTGCCTACCCCTCTAGGCTGTTTGTGCTGTCTCTCTGTCAAATAAATAAATAAAATCTTTAAAAATATATATTTAAAAAAAAACTGTAGAAATCAAACCAAACCCAAACTGTTTTTCTTTCATTAAAGATGAAGTCTTTTCCCCTAAAACATGGAGGTCTCCAAAATACTGGTATCAGGTTTATAAGATCTCACAAATTGACTGTGTTATCCCGTAAAATTGTAAACGACTCTGTCTTCATGTAGGTAGCTCAGAGTCATATAGTCTCTGGGAAGGTGTTCATCAAAATATAAAACAATGGGGGGTACCTGGGTGGCTCAGTGGGTTAAAGCCTCTGCCTTCAGCTCAGGTCATGATCCCAGGGTCCTGGGATCGAGCCCCAAGTTGGGCTCTCCGCTCAGCAGGGAGCCTGCTTCCCCCTCTCTCTCTCTGCCTGCCTCTCTGCCTACTTGTGATCTCTGTCAAATAAATAAATGAAATCTTAAAATATATATGTATATTTTAAGATATATATACATATATATGTATGTATATATGTATGTATGTATATATATATAACAATGGTTTTCTTCTGGAGATTCACAGACCTGTACCCCTGGGGCTTTATTATATGTTAATTAAAAAAATAAAAAAATAAAATGGTTTTCTTGGTACAAAGTGCAGGATGAATTCCACTCAAAACTTCATATTCTCCTTGATTATTTGAATAGCTTTTAAAAGAAGACAAATAATTTTTTCTCAATATAGTCGAAACATGTATTGGATCTCTGAAAAGGAAAGTTCTTCTCCTCTGGCCACTCTGGGGGTCAGCTTCCAGCTCCTAGGAGCTCTCTGCTCCCCAACAGCACCTCTGGGACCAGAATTGCAACAACCCCCTCTAGAGCTTTTTACTGAGTGAAACCAACTTACAAGAACCTATCTGTTGTGGCCAGATTTTCTGTACTTATCTCCCCCAGCAGCCAACACACACCAGGCAGTGACGTTCACTTTTTAACTCGGTCTGTCTGGGGTAGAGCCTCCATTTTTGTATTTTCAAATACAAACTCAGGGTATCCCAGTGATGTCCTGTGCAATGGAACAAAGCCTTCTGTGCCCTGCACCTCAATGGGGAGTGTCAAAACCTTAGCAACCAATGAGTGACTTCAGCCTCCTGAGATCACTCCTCCATGAAGTCAGGAGCCAGAACCGGGTCAGGACAATCAGCCTGAGAAACCAAGTCTGACTAGTAAGCAAGGGCTCCTCCTCTGGCAGGTCTCAGACCAGAGGTCCCTTAGAAAAGTTACTTCAGGGTCTCTCTCTAGCTCGCCTTAGAGAATCAGAATATTCTGGCCAAGAATCCAGGTGGTGGAGTTGACAGACTGCTTTTGAAATATGGCCTATCACTGGTCCATTTGGCTTTCTGCAAACCTCAATTACTTAATCTATTAAATGGAAATAATTCTAACTTCCTAAGATTTTTTTGAATTGACATTTATTAACAGCTTTATTGGGATTTAATTCACATAGGATACAATTCAAACATTTAAAGAACACAATTCCGTGCTTTTGAATTTATTTCCAGCGTTGTGGAAACATTGCCTCTGATTTCAGGACATTTTCATCACCCCAAAAAGGAACTCCATACCCATTAGTAGTCACTCCTCTCCCTGTCTTCCCCTCACCCCTGATCACACTAATCTATTTGCTATTTCTGTAGCTTTCCCTACTGGGAACATTACATGTAAATGCAATCATACATCATGTGGCCTTTTGTGTCTGTTTTCTTACATTTAGTGTGTTTTTAAGGTTTATCCATGTTAGGGCATGTATTAATACTTACTCCTTGTTATTGCCAAACAATATTGCATTGTATAAATATGCCACATTTTGTTTATCCATTCATCAGGTAATGGACATTTGTGTTGTTTCCAGCTTCGGGCGATCATGAACAGTGCTGCCATATAAACATTTGTGAGCAAATGCTTCTGTGGACCTATGGTTTCATCTCTCTTGGGTACATACCTAGGAGTGGAATCGCTGGGTCATATGGTAACTCTATGTTTAATATTCTGAGGAACTGCCAAATTGCTTTCCAAAGTGACTGCACCATTTTACATTCCCACAGCAGTGGATTAGGGTTTGAATTTCTTCACAACCTGGTTTGTATTTTTTGTTAAAGTCATTCCTGTGAATATAAAGCAGCATCCCACTGTGGTTTAGATTTGTATTTTCCTAATGACAAATAATAATGTAGATTATCTTTTCATGTGCTGTTGGCTACTTCTATATCTTCTTAGGAAGAATGTCTCTTCAGATCCTTTGCCCATGTTTTAACTATTTTTTTTTAAGTGAGTTATAAAGATTCTTTATATATTCTGGATACAAGTCTCTTATCAGATATATGATTTGCAAATATTTTCTCCCTATGGGTTGTCTTTTCACTCTCTTGTGTTCTTTGAAACAAAATACTCCTAATTTTTTCCAGTTTTGTTGAAAAATAATTGGCCTACATCACTGCATCAGTTTAAGGTATATAGCATGAGAGTTGGATTTACAGATCCTGTGAAATGATTACCACAATAGGTTCAGCCAATATCCATCTTCTCACTGATACAATAAAAAGAAAGGAAAGAACAAAAGAAAAAAGGAAAAAGGAACTCTCCTTGTGATGAGAACTCTATGTATAGCAGTGTTAGCTACAGTCATTATGTCCGTAGTACTTCCTCATCTGATAACTGAAAGTTTGTATCTCTTGACCACCTTCTTCCATTTCCCCCTCCCCCTTACTTGGCCTTGGGTAACCACACTTCTGATCTCTTTTTCTTTCAGTTTGGATTTTTTGTTGTTGTTGTTTTTTTAGATTCCACACATAAGAAAACACTTTTAATTTTGATGAAGCTCAATTCATTGACTTTTTTCCCTTTGGTTCCTTATGTTTGGGGTACTGCTGCCCAATCCAAGGTCATGAAGATTTACTCTTATGTACTATGGAATTTCAGTGAAGATCAACCGAGAGAATGTATACAAATTCTGAACATGTAATTCTCAACACAAAGTAATTATCCTAATTAATATTATCATTTAGAGAATTCTGGGTCCCTCCTTCTACTCTTACCTTGTTTTTCTGGTTTCTACCCAGTGCTTCTTTCCTGGGTTTTCTTCTCAGTTGTATTAGTTATCTGGCTTTGATATCACACTCTTCCTGATACATTTCTTCTGGAAACCTCATATAACACTTAATTTGAGTCAGACTCCTGCTTAATCCAGGTTCTGGACTGTCCATGAGGGGGCATCAGACAACCAGAAGAGAATCTCCTGGAAAAATCCATTCTAATCACATCCAACATCTACCATTGACTAAACACCAGCTAGGTAGCTTCCTCCTTATATTCTCTTTCACTGGAATAACTGTGGGCAGGAAGTGTTCGCATCCAGATTTGACAAAAGAGCTAGAGCAGTTTAGGAACTTCTCCAGCATTTCTCAATATAGTAATTGATGAGCTGAGATTTGAACCGACTGTGAAGCCTGTGGTCTGTCTTTCATGCCACCAAAGCTCAATCTTCCAGGGTAACAAGAAATGTTGAAGCAGAATGAGAACTTCCTTCTTTCATTATTAGCTTTAAACAGTATTAAAATATGAACAAGAATGTGCTAAGAGAATATAATATGTCCAGGACTTGGAAGACATTGAAAAGAACTGAAATCAAGTTCATTGGTTCCAAAGACATACAATAAATATGAGAATGCAAAACACAAGCAAGCAAGGTCCATACCCCGAAGTCAGGTAGGAAGAATGCCTCCATGAAGTCAACATTTTCCCTTCTGAACTGGTATGTAGATGTTTGTGAAGGTTAAACACTGGCTTAACTTTTAAGAAACTTGAGCCTGCTCCACATACTTAAGTCATTGCGCTTACAATTCAAATATCCAACCAGGGGACAGTTAGCAGTACTTTCTCAAAATGCTGTCTGATTTACAGTAACTAAAAAAACCCGTTGACATACACAGTTTACAAGGTTCACTTCTTGTGTTGTACGTTCCATGTATCTCGACAAACATAAGAACATGTGTCCACTGTAACAGTATGGTGCAGAATTGCTTGACTGCCCCCAAATCACCTGTAAACCACGTACTGAAGTGAACGTATTAATATTGGTTCACTGGTTTTAAGAAATATACCACAAAAATGCAAGAAGGTAACAATAACAGAAACAAGGTGGGAGCACTGTGGAAACTTCCTGTACTCTGCTCAATTTTTCTGTAAATCTAAAAATGTTCTAAAAGATAAGGTCTCTTAATTACAAAAAAAAAAAAAAGGAAGGAAGGAAGGAAGGAAGGGAGGGAGGAAGGACGGACTTTGATGGAGTTAAGACTCATTGTGGCAAACCACAAAGACTCAAGTTCAAATCCTGTCAGTAACACTTCCTAACTGGTGGGCTATGAACTTGCTTTCTCTAGGTTTCAATCTCTTTACATTTAAAGTGCAGAAAATAAAATCTACTTCTAAAAGTGTCCATTTATTTATTTATTTATTTATTTATTTTTTAAGTTGCCAGGCACCGCCTGCGGCAGAATCCCCCCAGCACACGTGCGCAAGCAGAGATCCCACAGCATGTCTGCGCCCTGACACACACGCACACCCGGTGCCTGCCGTGCTGCCTGTCTAAGCAGCTCTTCACCAGGAAGTAAGAAACAGCAAGTAATAGACTTACTCCCTCACTGTGCGATCCCACATTTTCACTTTAGAATACAGCACCTTTTCCTGAAGTGCTCTCTACGAGTCCTAAACATAAAACCAGAGAGTTATGAAGCCAGTAACATGTGTATTCTTGGGCACACAGTAATAATCACGAGGATGAACATCTCCGGGGCAGTGATGATGGGCCCGGTACGACTCCAAATCCTCCACCTACAGAGGAACAGACTGAATCCTCACAACAGTCTCATGTTGTTGATACTACTAACTGCAAACCCACTACGCAGATGAGGAAACAGAGGCCCAAAGTCATGTAACTTGAAATTGATGATAGCCAAAACTGGAAACCAGAGGCAACCTGACTTCACAGACTATGTATGCTCTTAAACACTGAAATTCTTTTTTTGTGAAAAATCATTTATTTATTTTTATTTACTTACTTATTTAATTTCTCAGAGAGAGACAATAAGAGAGGGAACACAAGCACACAAGGGGGGGGGTGGGCAGGCAGTGGGAGAGAGAGAAGCAGGCTTCCCACTGAGCAGGGAGCCCTACACAGGGCTCGATCCCCTGACCCTGGGATCACAACCTGAGCCAAAGGCAGATGCTTAAGGACTGAGCCACCCAGGTGCGCCGAAAAATCATTTAAAGCAAAAGATTTGGGAGGGGGAACCCAATACATATGTACATCAATAGGGGACTATGTGAAGAAATTCCTCAAACCATGAGACACAGTGGTGAAAAAGCATAAAGAAGCTGTCACTAAGCTGAAAGACAAGATATACAATGTGTATAATATGCTGCCTCTAGTTAAAAATAAATGTTTTTATCAAATTGATTTGGGGGAGAGCTTTGTGCTTCCGGAGTTTAGCCTCCGGTTATTGGGAATTTTTTTCTCAGTTTGTCATTTGATTTTTTATATAATTCTGGTGTTATTTGTTTTTATCTTCTATACCTGAATTAATTTTTCATTTTATAGTGTTTGCATTTTTGAATCATCATTAGAAAGACCTTTCCCATTTCAAGGATCCAAAGAAATACTCCCAGTGTTTTCTTCTGGTGCCTTCGGTCTCTTTTTACATATGGGATTTTTCACCAATTTTCCATTTATCGTGATATATAGGTGGAGGTAAGAATGAGCTCACTATTTTCCATTATTAAACTGACTTCTTTGCTCTTCCGATATGAGGTGTCCTCTTGATCACAAATTGAATTTTCTTATGCATTTTGAACTTTTTCAGGATTATTTTTGTTCCTTTGGGACCATGTTCTTGATTTACAAGGCAGCTAAAGGCTTTGCCTTTGTACTCAAATATTATTTCAGTCCCACAGATAAATTTATGGCCTTTTAATGTACCGTGCCATTGCCAACATCCCTCACTGTCCTGGGGAAGTTACAGAGGCAGCCAATGGTGGTTTACAATGAGGCTTCAGAAGCAGCCACACCTAGAGAAACACAGTCCCTGTTGATTAAGATATTGTGACACTCCCCTGACGCTATTTTTGAATTCCTAGCATTCCCTCTGCTCCACTCTACAGGTACTCTTTGGAAAACAGCAGGCATGAGGACTGGGATTAAATTCACACTGTCTGCAGCCCCTGAGATAAAGTATACTACCCCTGTCTATTCACATCTCCTTGGCAATGCGTACAAGTGCAGGACCACAGTCAAACGTTCCAATTCTCTAGACACGACTTGGTGTGTGTGTCTGCTGTTGGCTTCCAGGATCTGTACGTGTTCGCCAGAAGCCAGGACACCAAGGGCACCTTGGCTAGGGCAGCTGGTGAGAATCCCCCAGGGGTTCTTCTGGCCAATGTCACTTTTCACAAAGCTCCTGCATAGGCCACTCCGTGACCCCAGATCCCTTTAATCCTCTAGAAAGCCCTGTTTGGATGGGATAGACTTTCTAAACGTTTTTGAACTTCTCAGACTCCATATCAGACCTCTAGTCTCAAGTTACAAGCACATAGTGGGATAAAGGCAGCAGGAGTGCGGGGCCCCAAGACCCGCGTAGGACTTGGCCAGTGCTCTTGGCTCAGTCTCTGCACTGTGTTAAGCTCCAGGACCTCATGTGAATGCGTGTGTGTGCTTTCTAGGCCTGAACAGCTGGGAGGAAGGGGGCCAGTCACAAATTAAATTAGGAGGTGTAAAATGCTGTGGGAAGAGAAACAAACCAAGATGGCAAAAACAGGTGCCAAAAGGCATTTGTTCGCAACTCCATCAAAATTTCATTTCTTTGTGTGTGATTAGCCGCTAAGCTGCATTAGGGGAAAATTTCATGCTTCTCTGACCTTTTGATGTCCCGAAGAGAAAAAGAAGAAACACCTGTTGCTGAAAGACTTTCCAAGAGAGTAGACTCTGTTCTCCAGTAATCTCAAGTGCTCCTCTACTGCACACTGTATTTAAAGATTGTGTCCTTTAGAAACCAGCCTCATCCAGGACTAATTGGACAGTACAACTGTCGCTTTATTGTAATTTTCCAGTTTATTTTCTGAGGATTATCTCTTCTTAAGCCTGAACTTTTTTGTTAGACTTCAGGAAGATGCACTCACCTCACTATAGTACTGATTGGTTCCTCAGAGTCCAAAGTCTCTCTCAGTGCCCCGAATGATGATGAATTCTAAGTAGGAGAACCAAAGAGCAACACTCCTAGGGAACAGCCACACGACCCCTTCGCACAGTGAGCTCAGCCTGCAGGGAAACACTAGGTGGCAATACAGTCTCTATTGACGGTCCTGGGGCCCCACTCACATTTGCCTCAGAGTCCCCCTTGAAATGTTCTAGAAGGCATCTCATGTGTTCCTCGTCCTGGTCTTCTTGACTACCTCTAAGCTCTGGCTCATTGTGTCGTGTTGGTTAATGTCTTTTTAAAGTAACACATGGCCAGTAAGGCCCTCACTGTCACATCTCTGGGCAAAGATTGTAAACTCTGTACTCCATGCTGAGGGGCTGTCTCTCGGTGCTGGCGCCCAGGTTCCTGGCATCTTGTGCTCTCAGGATCCTGGCTTGATTCATTTTTGAGCTGACCTCATTATAGTTTTCACCTTCAAACTCGGAGCAGAAATAGGACTTGACCATCTAGATGAGTGACAGACATCCTACTCTTCCCTTAAGGCCTACCATTCTTGAACCCTCTGTCCTTAGAAAAGGGTCTAAGAACCTTCCCTCTCAACAGGTGTCTCAGTTCTTCATGCCAGGAGAGCCCAGCCAGCCTGCTCTACCAGTCCCTTAGGCATGTCTGAGACCCAAGACAAACTTAGGTAGGCTTTCTGATATGAAATTAAAGCAACACTGACCTAAACAAACTTGGGAAATCTTATTTCTTCATGAAACTGGCATTCTGAATTTATGATCCCGTGGTTGTACAACGGTCTGTATATCCATATTTCCTTCCAAATTATTGGACAGGGATAAGAATTGATAAGATTAAGAATTCAGGGGATGCCTGGGTGGCTCAGTGGGTTAAAGCCTCTGCCTTCAGCTCGGTTCATGGTCCCGGGGTCCTGGGATCGAGCCCTGCATCAGGCTCTCTGTTCAGCAGAGAGCCTTCCTCTCTCTCTCTCTCTGCCTGCTGCTCTGCCTACTTGTGATCTCTGTCCGTCAAATAAATAAATAAAATCTTTTTTAAAAAAGGAATAAGAATTCAAGGGCACCTGGGTACCTCAGTCAGTTAAGTGTCCAACTCTTTTTCTATTCAGAAAAAGGCATGCCTTTAGTGAATACTGAACAATCTCATGAATCAAACTCTTAAGGGCCACTCTGAAATGCAGAATTACAAGATGTAAAAAGTACCGAGTTATTTCCTATAATTCATAAACTGGTTCTTGGTAAATTTATCTCCATGACTATAGCTCAATAGAAATAAATGAAATAAATTAAACTCCGGTAGTTGAAGTTCTATCCCTTCATAGCACCAACATGAGAGGGTGGCTCTAAGAATCAGCTGAAGGAACAGAATCATTCATTTCTCTACCACATCCTATGTCATGCTGCTCTAGCCATATATTTAAAAAAAAAAAAATCCCGGGGCACCTGGGTGGCTCAGTCGTTAAAGTGTCTGCCCTCACCTCCCGTCATGATCCCAGAGTCCTGGGATCAAGCCCCGCATCGGGCTCCCAGCTTGGCGGGAGGCCTGCTTCTCCCTCTCCCACTCCCTCTGCTTGTGTTCCCTCTCTCGCTGTGTCTCTCTCTGTCAAATAAATAAAATCTTAAAAAAAAAAAATCCCCCAAAGCAATTTGTAAGCTCCCCAATAACTCAAGAAATAGAAATTCTCTGCCAAAGAAAGTGTAGACATCTTCTAGAAAGCCTATCTCCTAACAGGTGCAAAGTCTCAAAAGAAAAATAATTGACTAACAAATGAAGGTTAACAGGAAATAATTCCCAAAAGAATATCCACAGGAAGAGCCAGGGCCCAGAGCACTGCTGGGCCTTGTCCATGAAGAGCTATGCTTGCCTGTGTTGGGTGGGGGGGCCACGGTTTACAGGTGCCCTAGATGGGCTCTGTTCTTCAGAGCCCATGGTATGCCAAAGCTTTTCTGGGCAAGTGAGGAGAATTTATCTCGGCTCCCTCTCTGAGCTCCACGCTCTCACTTACAAGAGTCCTAAATAATCGCCCTGTGACACTACGGTTTTACAGAAGTTTTGGGAAGGCCTCTCTTTGAGATGCTGCCCTCAGCATTGCTGTTCCTTTCAGATCACTGGGGCAATGTTATCTGAGCAAGTTTCTAACCCAGACTCCCTCTTCCCCTGGGAAACATTCTCTTCCGGAGGGTTCAGAGGGCCTCTCCATACATTATGTACCCGAAAGCACATGAATTCAAGAATGAGCAGAGCTGAGTCTCCAGCTGGTCCATGCCTCAGAATGATTTTGTCCATGACAGGGCCACAGAGCTGGTGGGTTAGAGAATGACTAACTTTAGCCATGGAAGTCTTATTCCATTGTCCTTTTTCATTTTCTTCTCTCCTCAGTGAATATTGCCTCAGTCCATGAAATAGTGCAAGTCAATCACAAGTAGGAGCAGCAGTCAGGAAGGGACAAGGCTCACTACAATTAATAAAGGATTGTCTTTCCCCACAATTACTCTTCAGCAGAGGGGATTAATTAGTATATTCCTAAAAACTGTTTTCTATGTGCCAACTTCAGACAAGTGTAGTTTTGGTGCGATGCGTGATACTGTTGTAATAGGAACCTAGACCTGGTCTCTAATCCTCAGAATATTATTAAGTACTTGGCTATAGGTGTCATTTAAATTTTCCTTTGCCTCCTTGGAGGTAATGCTGATAAATTTTAAGTAAAATGGAAGTTAACTGTCTCCTATACGGACACCCAGGGGATGAATGAGCTTCTGTACAATATTTCTGTGCTTTAGGACAAGAGCATGAAAATATCTTGATTTCCCTTTCCCAAAGTATGATTTTATTTTTCCTGCTTTGCTTTTCCTTGTAAACTGTATTGGGCTGGCATCTGCCATACTGGGGATGCTGGTCATACCTATGACCTCTCTCAGAAGTCTTGCCCCTGATGCCTGCTAAGAGGATCAGATGTAGGCAGCCATGCTCGATACCATAAAGCACTGCCAAAGATGAATGGACCTAAAGAATGGCTCTTGACCCAATGCCGGACTTCTGATATGGTTTGTCCTAAAGTCTACACCCATTAGGAATGCCCTGAGCTGGATGTTGATTGGATGAATCAATCAAATCCTCTCTCCTGGATTGAACACAAAGAAAAAAAAATGGGAATAAATCCAGAAATGTAGGATACCATCAGTCAAACTAACATATAGGTTAACTGGAGTCCAAGAAAAAGCAAAAGAACAAAAAATAAAGAATATATGAAGACAGTTTTCCAAAAATAATGAAATACATAAAACCACAGATCCAAGAAGCTCTGACAAGTGTTGTAAGTAAGAAAGAAAAAAAATAAAATACAAATAAAATGCATGCACACAGGCATATGCACACACAAAAATCTAGACACAACAAGTTAAACTGCTCTAAAGCAAAGAAAATAATCTCTAAGGCAAAAAGAAAAAAATGCAAAATACATAAAAAACAAAGAATTACATCAGACTTCTCATCCAATACCATGCAAGACCAACAACAGAGTGAGGTATTTTAAAAAATCATCAATTGACTTTATTTTTGTTAGTACTTTTAGATTTACACAATTAAGAAGTAGTACGTAGCACTCCATATACCCACCCACACTCCACTTCACCCTCCAAGTCTGTACCCAGTTTTCCCTATTATTAACACATATCTTGCATTAGTGTTAAACAACTGTTACAAATGCTTACTGTAATATAATAATTAATGTAGTTACAATTATTACATAATGTACGTTATTAATATGTATTAATAATGTAAACTATGGACTACATGCATGTAGTCCATACTTTACATTAAGGTCAACTCTTTGTATTGTATTGACACAAGCCTAATGACACGTATCCACCATTTGTTTTATTAAGAATAGTTCTGCCGGGGTGCCTGGGTGGCTCAGTGGGTTAAAGCCTCTGCCTTCGGCTCGGGTCATGACCCCAGGGTCCTGGGACCGAGCCCCACACTGGGCTCTCTGCTCAGCGGGGAGCCTGCTTCCTCCTCTCTCTCTGCCTGCCTCTCTGCCTGCTTGTGATCTCTATATGTCAAATAAATAAATAAAATCTTTAAAAAAAAAAAAAAAAGAATAGTTCTGCCACCCTAAAAATTCCCTTTGTTTCACTTCCCTTCCACCTCCGAAATCCCTGACAACCACTGATCTTTTCACAGTCATGGAGCATATTTAAAGTACTGGCAGGGAAAAAAGCACAGTCAACACACAGTACTATGCATAGTGAAAATAACTGTGCAAATATTAAGGTGAAGTTATGACTTTTGTATGCAACAAAAACTGAGAGAACTCAAGGGCAAAAGATGTGTGCCACCACGAATGTTAAATCAAAAATTTTCAGGAGTAAGTTTTATTACTACATAAAAAGTTGGATTGCACAAATGAAAAGCACTGTAAATAGTAAAAATGAACCTAAGTATAAAAGACATTTTCCCTTGTTTTTAATAAATTTAGGAGATATATGACAAGGTAAAGTAATTAAGAGTTTAATTGTAGGGCTTATAATATATGTAAAAATAAAATGTATAGCAAAACAACAATAAAGGAGGAATTAGAAAAATACTGTATGATTCCTATAGAATACACAAAGTAATATATCATTTTAACACAGTCGTGACAATTTAAAGTTGTATAAATTAATTATCTAGAGAGGTAAGTCTAAAAGTCACTAGGAAAGATCAAATGGATTCACAAAAAATACTCAAACCAAAAGAAGAGGAAAGGGGGAATAGAGAATGAATGGGAAAAAAATAGAAAACTTGCAAGATAATAAATTTAAATTCAACAATATTAATAATTAAAGTAAATTTAAACAGTTTAAACACCCAGATTAAATGGCAGAGATAAAAATACAAACCAACCAATTGGCAACAAAAGAGTCAACTATGCCTGGTAAACAAGAAACCTCCTAAAACAGAAGTCAATATGCTACAGCTCATGGGCTAAGTCTAGCCTGGAGTATGTTGTTTGTTTTCTTTTAAGGCCATCCTTGTTAATATCAAAGTTGACATCAGAACAAAGAATGTCAGGAGGGATAAAGAGAAGCATTAGGCAATGATGTCAGTTCATCACATAGACATAAATATCTTAAATATGTACGAACAAAGCTCAATAACATGAGGCAAAACTCAACAGAACTAAAAGGAAACATAGAGTCACAACTGTAACTGGAGATTTCAACACTCCTTTCTCAGTAATTGAAAGACAACGCAGGGGGGAGGAGTCAAGATGGCAGAGAAGTAGCAGGCTGAGACTACATCAGGTAGCAGGAGATCAGCTAGATAGTTTATCTAACCATTGCAAACACCTACAAATCCAACAGGAAATTGAAGAGAAGAGCAACAATTCTAGAAACAGAAAATCGATCACTTTCTGAAAGGTAGGACCTGCAGAGAAGTAAATCCAAAGTGAAGGGAAGATAGACCGCGGGGGGAGGGGCCGGCTCCCGGCAAGTGGGGGAGCAACGGAGCACTAAATCAGGACTTTTAAAAGTCTGCTCCACTGAGGGACATCGCTCCAGAGGCTAAACCGGGGGGAAGCCCTTGCGGGGTCAGCATAACCCCAGGTCCCGGGGGTCACAGAAGGACCGGGGGTGTCTGAGTGTCGCAGAGCTCACAGGTATTAGAGCGGGGAAGCTGGCTACAATGACAAAGCCGAGGAGTGAGCTCTCAACTCCAGGTTACCTTGAACCGGGCAGAGGCTGGGTGAGCTTGGAGCACAGCCGGAGGCCAGGGAGACGGAGTGACTGAGCACTTTTCTCCAAGTGCTCGGCTGGAGGCCAGGGAGACGAAAGCGACCAAACGCTTTTCTCCAAGCGTGATCGATTGAGCACTTTTCTCCAAGAGCGACCAGAGGCCAGGGTGGCAGAAGTGACCGAGCGCTTATCTCCAAGCACGACCAGAGGCCAGGGAGACGGGGGCGGTTGGGCGCTTTTCTCTGAGGGCGCATTGAGGAGCGGGACCCCGAGCTCTCGGCTCCTCTGGGCTGGAGATTGGGAGGCCGCCATTTTCATTCCTGTCCTCCGGAACTCTACGGAAAGCGCTCAGGGAACAAAAGCTCCTGAAAGCAAACCTGAGCTATTTACTTAGCCCCAGCCCCTGGTAAGGTCAGTGCAATTCTGCCTGGGGCAAAGACACTTCAGAATCACTACAACAGGCCCCTCCCCCAGAAGATCAACAAGAAACCCAGCCAAGACCAACTTCACTCACCAAGGAGAACAGCGGAATTCCAGAGGAGGAGAAAGCAAATCTTATCTGGACAAAATGACAAGGCGGAAAAACTCACCACAAAAAAAAGAACAAGAGGCAGTACTGAAGGCTGGGGACCTAATCAATACGGACATTGGTAATATGACAGATCTAGAGTTCAGAATGACGATTCTCAAGGTTCTAGCCGGGCTCGAAAAAGGCATAGAAGATATTAGAGAAACACTCTCTGGAGAGATAAAAGCCCTTTCTGGAGAAATAAAAGAACTAAAATCTAACCAAGTTGAAATCAAAAAAGCTATTAATGAGGTGCAATCAAAAATGGAAGCTGTTACTGCTAGGATGAATGAGACAGAAGAAAGAATTAGTGACATAGAAGACCAAATGACAGAGAATAAAGAAGCTGAGCAAAAGAGAGACAAATACTGGACCACGAGGAGAGAATTCGAGAGATAAGTGACACCATAAGACGAAACAACATTAGAATAATTGGGATTCCAGAAGAAGAACAAAGAGAGAGGGGAGCAGAAGGCATATTGAAGACAATTATTGTAGAGAGTTTCCCTAATATGGCAAAGGGAACAAACATCAAAATCCAGGAGATGCAAAGAATGCCCCTCAAAATCAATAAAAATAGGTCCACACCCCATCACCTGATAGTAAAATTTCCTGGGAAAAGAAGTCTGTAACATACAATGGTAAAAATATTAGACTGACAGCAGACTTATCCACAGATAAGTGGCAGGCCAGAAAGAACTGGCGTGATATATTCGGAGCACTAAACGAGAAAAACATGCAGCCAAGAATACTATATCCAGCTAGGCTATCATTGAAAATAGAAGGAGAGATAAAAAGCTTCCAGGACAAACAAAAACTGAAAGAATTTGCAAATACCAAACCAGGTCTACAGGAAATATTGAAAGGGGTCCTCTAAGCAACAAGAGACCCTAAAAGTAGTAGATCAGAAAGAAACAGAGACAATATACAGTAACAGTCACCTTACAGGCACGACATTGTCACTAAATTCATATCTCTCAATAGTTACCCTGAATGTTAATGGGCTAAATGCCCCAATCAAAAGACACAGGGTATCAGAATGGATAAAAAAACAAAACCCATCAATACGCTGCCTACAAGAAACTCATTTTAGACCCGAAGACACCTCCAGATTTAAAGTGAGGGGGTGGAAAACAATGTACCATGCTAATGGACATCAGAAAAAGCTGGGGTGGCAATCCTTATATCAGATCAATTAGATTTTAAGCCAAAGACTATAATAAAAGATGAGGAAGGACACTGTATCATACTCAAAGGGTCTGTCCAACAAGAAGACCTAACAATTTTAAATACCTATGCCCCTAACATGGGAGCAGCCAACTATATAAACCAATTAATAACAAAATCAAAGAAATACATTGAAAATAATACAATAATAGTAGGGGACTTGAACACTCCCCTCACTGAAATGGACAGATCATCTAAGCAAAAGGTCAACAAGGAAATAAAGGCCTTAAATGACACAATGGACCAGATGGACATCACAGATATATTCAGAACATTCCATCCCAAAGCAACAGAATACACATTCTTCTCTAGTGCACATGGAACATTCTCCAGAATAGATCACATCCTGGGTCATAAATCAGGTCTCAACCGGTATCAAAAGATTGGGATCATTCCCTGCATATTTTCAGACCACACTGCTCTGAAGCTAGAACTCAATCACAAGAGGAAAGTTGGAAAGAACACAAATACATGGAGACTAAACAGCATCCTTCTAAAAAATGAATGGGTCAACCAGGAAATTAAAGAAGAATTGAAAAAACTCATGAAAACAAATGATAATGAAAACACAATGGTTCAAAATCTGTGGGACACAACAAAGGCAGTCCTGAGAGGAAAATACATAGCGGTACAAGCCTTTCTCAAGAAACAAGAAAGGTGTCAAATACACAACCTAACCCTACACCTAAAGGAGCTGGAGAGAGAACAACAAAGAAAGCCTAAACCCAGCAGGAGAAGAGAAATCATAAAGATCAGAGCAGAAATCAATGAAATAGAAACCAAAAAAACAATAGAACAAATCAACGAAACTAGGAGCTGGTTCTTTGAAAGAATTAATAAGATTGACAAACCCCTGGCCAGACTATCAAAAAGAAAAGAGAAAGGACACAAATAAATAAAATCATGAATGAAAGAGGAGAGATCACAACCAACACCAAAGACATACAAACAATTTCAAGAACATACTATGAGCAACTCTACGCCAACAAATTCGACAATCTGGAAGAAATGGATACATTTCTAGAGACATATAAACTACCACAACTGAACCAGGAAGAAATAGAAAGCCTGAACAGACCCATAACCAGTAAGGAGATTGAAACAGTCATCAAAAATCTCCAAACAAACAAAAGCCCAGGGCCAGACAGCTTCCCAGGGGAATTCTACTAAACATTTAAAGAAGAATTAATTCCTATTCTCCTGAAACTGTTCCAAAAAATAGAAATGGAAGGAAAACTTCCAAACTCATTCTATGAGGCCAGCATCACCTTGATGCCAAAACCAGACAAGGATCCCATCAAAAAAGAGAATTACAGACCAATATCCTTGATGAACACAGATGTGAAAATTCTCACCAAAATACTGGCCAATAGGATTCAACAGTACATTAAAAGGATTATTCACCACGACCAAGTGGGATTTATTCCAGGGCTGCAAGGTTGGTTCAACACCCACAAATCCATCAATGTGATACAATACATTAATAAAAGAAAGAACAAGAACCATATGATACTCTCAATAGATGCTGAAAAAACATTTGACAAAGTACAGCATCCCTTCCTGATCAAAACTCTTCAAAGTGTAGGGATAGAAGGCACATACCTCAATATTATCAAAGTCATCTATGAAAAACCCACCGCAAATATCATTCTCAATGGAGAAAAACTGAAAGCTTTTCCGCTAAGGCCAGGAACACGGCAGGGATGTCCATTATCACCACTGCTATTCAACATAGTACTAGAAGTCCTAGCCTCAGCAATCAGACAACAAAAAGAAATTAAAGGCATCCAAATTGGCAAGGAAGAAGTCAAACTACCACTCTTTGCAGATGATATGATAGTATATGTGGAAAACCCAAAAGACTCCACTCCAAAACTGCTAGAACTTGTACAGGAATTTGGTAAAGTGTCAGGATATAAAGTCAATGCACAGAAATCAGTTGCATTTCTCTACACCAACAACAAGACAGAAGAAAGAGAAATTAAGGAGTCAATCCCATTTACAATAGCACCCAAAACTATAAGATACCTAGGAATAAACCTAACCAAAGAGGCAAAGAATCTATACTCAGAAAACTATAAAGTACTCATGAAAGAAATTGAGGAAGACACAAAGAAATGGAAAAATGTTCCATGCTCCTGGATTGGAAGAACAAATATTGTGAAAATGTCTATGCTACCTAAAGCAATCTACACATTTAATGCAATCCCTATCAAAGGGATTTTTTTTCAAAGAAATGGAACAAATAATCCTAAAATTTATATGGAACCAGAAAAGACCTCAAATAGCCAAAGGAATATTGAAAAAGAAAGCCAAAGTTGGTGGCATCACAATTCCAGACTTCAAGCTCTATTACAAAGCTGTCATCATCAAGACAGCATGGTACTGGCACAAAAACAGACACATCGATCAATGGAACAGAATAGAGAGCCCAGAAATAGACCCTCAACTCTATGGTCAACTAATCTTCAACAAAGCAGGAAAGAATGTCCAATGGAAAAAAGACAGCCTCTTCAATAAATGGTGCTGGGAAAATTGGACGGCCACATGCAGAAAAATGAAATTGGACCATTTCCTTACACCACACACGAAAATAGACTCAAAATGGATGAAGGACCTCAATGTGAGAAAGGAATCCATCAAAATCCTTGAGGAGAACACAGACAGCAACCTCTTTGACCTCAACCGCAGCAACGTCTTCCTAGGAACATCACCACAGGTAAGGGAAGCAAGGGCAAAAATGAACTATTGGGATTTCATCAAGATCAAAAGCTTTTGCACAGCAAAGGAAACAGTAAACAAAACCAAAAGACAACTGACAGAATGGGAGAAGATATTTGCAAACGACATATCAGATAAAGGGCTAGTATCCAAAATCTATAAAGAGCTTAGCAAACTCAACACCCAAAGAACAAATAATCCAATCAAGAATTGGGCAGAAGACATGAACAGACATTTCTGCAAAGAAGACATCCAGATGGCCAACAGACACATGAAAAAATGCTCCACATCACTTGGCATCAGGGAAATACAAATCAAAACCACAATGAGATACCACCTCACACCAGTCAGAATGGCTAAAATGAACAAGTCAAGAAATGACAGATGCTGGCGAGGATGCGGAGAGAGGGGAACCCTCCTACACTGTTGGTGGGAATGCAAGCTGGTGCAACAACTCTGGAAAACAGTGTGGAGATTCCTAAAATGAAAATAGAACTACCCTATGACCCAGCGATTGCACTACTGGGTATATATCCTAAAGATACAAACGTGGTGCTCCGAAGGGGCACGTGCACCCAAATGTTTATAGCAGCAATGTCCGCAATAGCCAAACTATGGAAAGAACCTAGATGTCCATCAACAGATGAATGGATAAAGAAGATGTGGAATATATATATGATGGAATACTATGCAGCCATCAAAAGAAATGAAATCTTGCCATTTGCGATGACGTGGATGGAACTGGAGGGTATTATGCTTAGCAAAATAAGTCAATTGGAGAAAGAAAACTATCATATGATCTCCCTGATATGAGGAAGTGGAGATGCAATGTGGGGGGCTTGGGGGGTAGGAAAAGAAAAAATGAAAGAAGATGGGATTGGGAGGGAGACGGACCATAAAAGACTCAATCTCAAAAAAACAGACTGAGGGTTGCTGTGGGGAGGGGGAACGGGAGAGGGTAGTGGGGATATGGACATTGGGGAGGGTGTGTGCAATGACGAGTGCTGTGAAATGTGTAAACCTGGCGATTCACAGACCTGTACCCCTGGAGCTAAAAATACATTATATGTTTATTAAATAATTAAAAAAAAAAGACAATGCAGGAAAAGAAAAACAAAACAAAACAGTAAAGATGTAAGCCTGAACACTACAAAGAATTTGATGTAGCCAACAAAGATTGAATATTCTACTACCTCATAACAACAGAATATACATTTTTTTCAAGTGCACATGAAAGATCCACCAAGACAGGTCACATGCTGGTCACAATACAATTCCCAACGAAGTTAAAAAGAACAGAAAGTATATAAAGTGTGTTCTCTAACCTAAGTGGAAAGAGACTAGAGAGCAATAGCCTATCTATGGGAAATCCCAAAATGTTTAGAAATTAAATGTACTTCTAAGCAACCCATGGATCAATGAAGGAATGAAATAGAGAAAAGATAAAAACATGAAAAAATAAAATTGAAAGCAGAAAAGCAAGAGAATATCAATGAAGCCAAAAGTAGTTCTAATAAAATTAATTCAACTCTAGCCAACCTAATTATTAAAACAAGGTCTTAGTACTGTTCTTCTTTTATATGATAACTTATGCATGCTTTTGTTTTTTATCTTGCATCCCAGCAATCTAGACCATTAATTTAGAGAATGACTTTTTCTACCCTACCTCCTTCAGGAAGCATTTGAGTCTCCTTAGAAAACTAGCAAACTTTATCCACTGGATTTTCTTTTTTTACTTTGACTCTGATACTTATTTTGTTCTTTTATTTTAAGTTTATATATTGAGTCCTAGTCTATTTACACAATCAGGATAGGACCTTCATTAAATTTAAGAGTTTATAACCTAATTTATCAATTACGGAGATAAGCAAAGGTACACAAGTCTACCAGCAAACACATTTGGAAAATATTTCATACTCATGTAGTAAAAGAATTTTATCCAACTCTTGAGCAATCTAGGAAACTCTGGAGGAGTTTAATGCTAGATTTCTTCCCATTTTAGTACATATGTGTATTTAGTTTTTGACACAAAGGTCTTTTTCATATCTTCGTCTCGTTCATTACAGGTTTGTTTTTTCTTAAAGAAATAAGAAGGAAAAAAATTAGGGTACTCAACGTCCTTCAGGTTGCGTAAGAAGTCATGAAGCTCCTGACAAGCCAAAAGTAATCTTTCAATCTGCAGTTCCACTCTATCAAACATGCATAGTCAATGATATAAGTTACAAGAAAAAAAGAAAAAAGGAAAATTCTAAGTCTCAACTCTTACCCTAATACCAAGTGATATTAATTTTAATTTTTTTAGATCTTTTTATGCATTCTATATGATGGTTAAGCTGTATTTTTATATTAGATATCCCAATAGTACTTATAAATGATCAGTTTTTATGCCCAATTAATTTCCAGAAGTTGAGGCAATGAAGTGGGCGAATGTCAGCCACAAATACAGTATTATAAGCAGACAATTTGTAAAAGACTTTTATCGTTTCCATTTACACGCACAAACACACAACTAGCAGGCTCACTTTTACAACTGCAACCTGAATCAAAAATAAGGAAAAAACTTACCAATTCATTGTTAACTGCGTTGTAAGGAAGGAGTTCAGAGACAAGGACTGCAAGAAGCCGCTTTCTTTCCAACAGGCATGAAAACTTTTTTCTTGAAAATTTTTTTAGCTTGTAGTACTGTATGAATAAGACAAACAACATGGAGGATTCTACTAGAAGAAGGAACACCTGTGGAGTGGAACGTGCACATCTTAATCCCACAGGTGGGACCAGCTATTGGCCTGACTAAAACCTATTTCTGGGGACGCCTGGGTGGCTCAGTTGGTTGAGCAGCTGCCTTCGGCTCAGGTCATGATCCCAGCGTCCTGGGATCAAGTCCCACATCTGGCTCCTTGCTTGGTGGGGAGCCTGCTTCTCCCTCTGCCTCTGCCTGTGCTCGCGCTCTCTCTCCCTCTCTCTCTCTGACAAATAAATAAATAAAATCTTTAAAAAAAAAAAAAAAAAACAAAAAAAAACCTATTTCTGAAATGCCAGTAAGATATCAAGAATCCCGGGGCACCTGGGTGGCTCAGTGGGTTAAGCCTCTGCCTTCGGCTCCAGGTCATGGTCTCAGGGTCCTGGGATCAAGCCCCCTATGGGGCTCTCTGCTCAGCGGGGAGCCTGCTTCCCCCTCTCTCTGCCTGCCTCTCTGCCTACTTGTGATCTCTCTCCATCAAATACATAAATAAATAAGTCTTAAAAAAAAAAAAAAAGACATCAAGAATCCCCAAGACAGGCAGACAAACAAAAAAGACAGATGACTGCTTGATAATCAAATCAAAAAGCAAAAACCAGCTTCCCAACACTGCTTCTATCAATGGAGACATGAAGCCGCTGTGCACTTAATCAAAACCAGAACTGATTTGACCAAGACCCAGAAAAATAACCAGAGGGAAAGAGAAAACAGTCAGCAGGGGTAGAAGCTCTAATTGTGGAATGAGGTTTATCCCTGAGGGCAAAGTCAGCGGATTAGGTGAGTCACCTAAGGTCCTCACCTGTCAAAGGAAAGCGCAAGAAACAGGAGAGTCTGGGGAAGGCACTGACTTGCAAAGATTGCAAAGGGAATTTTCAAGTTCTAGAAGGACTAGCTCACAAAATAAAAAGGACAACAGTTATTTGAAAGAAAAAGATCCCATGGTATCTGTGTTAGCAAGTTAATAGCCTGGTCGTGGCAATTTTCTCATACAATCGTTCATCTCACATCTTCAAGAAAAACCTCGTTTTTCTCTTTCAGGTTGCAAAATCCCTTTCTTCCCCCTCCCTCCCCTCAATATGGGATGCTTCCTTATATAAGATAAGGTTAAATATTTGGTTTTGCTGCCCCTCCCACCCTACCTTTCCCCTCCTTTTAAGGCAGAGTTAGGCATCCCCTTCACATTCTCCCTACAAGGCAAGCCACAGATTGGTTACATGTTTGCTTAGAAAGAAAAGACACTGTCTTTATGAATGAGCATAAATCAGTGGTTCTCAACTGGTGGCAATCTTTCCCCAGATATCACTGTCTTGTGACATTCTTAGTTATCATAACTGGGGCTGAAGTGTAGTGCTACAGAAATTACCTAATGGGTAGAACCCAAGGGTGCTGCTAAACATCCCATCATGCACACGACAGCTCCCACAACTTATTACGCAGCCTAAAATGTCAATAGCACTCCTGAGAAGGTATGGCACAGACTAGAATCAGACCACCACGGTTGAGATTTCATCCTGAGCACTTAACCCGTTGTGAAACTGGATAAAAGACTGAATCACTCTATGCCTGAATTCTCCCATCTATCCACTGGAGAACAGTATCTATACCTCAAAAAGCTGTTTGGAGTATTACTAAATAACGGTTATGGGAATCTTCACTGGAAATACACAAGTCTATTCCTCCAGCTTCTTGGATTGCAAGATACATCTGTATCAACATCACTTGATCTTTTTCCCCTTTTATCTACATCTAAATTCTCCCTGCTGTTTCCACCTCTAGATGTAGAGGCTTCTACATGAGAATAAATCTCACTTTCAGTGCAAATCTCTATTACTACTAGCCATTTCTTGGGATCAAGGTATACAGTTGAGGAAAAGAGTTAACATAGTGCGTAGGACTGCTCTCCCTTGAAAGGCCTCCTTACAAGGTTAGCCCTTGTTCTCAGGTATCTGAGAACTTAATTTCAGAAGCATTCCTACCATTCCCCAAACTGATAAAAGGGGCTCACTATGCCTAAATTGTTTGTACAAAATGCATGACTTATGCAGAACATGTGCTTTCCTTTGGAGAGTCCAGAATTCTGGTATATACCAGGCAAAGGGTGCCTGGAGGACCTCCCCTCACCCCAATAAAAATCAGTCTTCAAGCCGTTCCCCTGGTTGCCAACAGTTAACGTGGGGTAGGATTAAGTGCCCTTTGCTTAGGGCAGAATGTAAGTGTCTCCTGTAAGGGTCCACTGGGAGGTTAACTTAGAAGCTCAGGAGGTTTCCCTCAGACTTTGCCCCACAAATCCTTCCCCTTTCATCTTGTTCTTTATCTTTTTGCTGTAATAAATCTTAACCGTGAGTAGGACTTCAGGCTCTGAGTCTGTTAGCTCTCCTAATGAATCACCAGGGGGTGGTCCTGGGGACTTCCAATACAAAAATCCTGTTTTTCCTTCCACCCAATGCTATGTAAAAGGTCATTATTTACCCACTTAAAATATCATATTTCATACATTTCTCATACACTGTAGATAAATGAGTTAATTTTCATTCTATTAAATTTATTTCTTGTGAAGTACTAGGTTTTCAGCTGCTGCAATTTTTCCTAGGCCAAACGATATCTGCCAGTACATATGGGTCAATGTCTGGCACACATTTTAAAAACTGAACAACTGAACTGTATCACATTTCCCTCTCTCTTCTGCACTTCCTAGTCAATATCCTCTTGACCACACTAGCAAGATCCTCAGTATCTTTCCCACTCCTCATGGGACATACTATATCACCCTTACTGAGTTCATTATTCTGGTACGCAGGTCCAAATTCAATTCTAATATCTGCTATATAGCCATCTGTTAATTTTTCATGTTCTCCTTTTTCTTTCAAAGACTCAACTTTCCATTGAAATGACAGGCTGAAAATAAAACTTCATATCCCAAATCCATTGTTTTATATTCTATCTAGAGTTTATTCCCTAATTAAAAATGTTCTACCCTGTTTTTCCCCCCATCTAAGAGTTTTCAAATCATGTTCCTTGGGAACATTATCATCAAGCTATCAGTAAGTGTTGATGACAAAAAATTCTGTGGTCTGGGAAGTTAGGTAAACAAAATTAAACAGAACTTATTTATTACAGAACTTTTCAGAAATTTTGATAGTATCATTTGGATTGTAAAGGAATATTTTAGGGTTTCGAATAGTACATATATTTGCAAAAGTTACACAGAAGTATAAAATTACTACCCAGAAACATCTTAAAGGAACCAATACTTTACAGGATGCACTTTGACAAATACTAGACCTGTCCATAGTAGGGTAAAAGTACTCACAGCTGAAGTCTGAGAAGTCTATGGATACAAATGCAAGACTGAAAATACTATGACCAACCAGACATAGCCACATTGTGAGTACTGAATCTATTTGCCTTTAGAACTAAAACATCTAAAATATCAGGCAGACTATGAATTAAAAATAGCATCACATAAAAACTGTTAATGGACTATTTATTACAGCTCTTTCCCTCTATGGGAAAATGACTTCATAATTTTGTGTGATAGGTAAGTATGAAGTTTCTGTAACATTGTGGTTGTACATTACTTGCCCCATAAATAGAAAAATTAAATTCAATAAGTTGTCAGTAATCACTCAACAGGTCTTCTATCGATATGGAACTTAAATTGCTTGATTTCTAAAATGAAAAGAAAGGAAAATACGTACAGATACTAAAAATAAGACCACTGAGCAAGCACTTTTTAAAGTAATAAGAATACATCACTACTAAATAAATTCAACAAAAAGGTTTGTTAATACTTTATTAGTATTTTCTAATGGACAGAACATAACGCAAACCAAATAAAAATTTTAATCTTCTTTTTAGTTCAATAAAAATAACTGACATTCTGATTGTTGTTTCTTCTTTGTTAAAGGAAAGTATTGATAGAATAGTTAGGCACACAGTTGACATTTACTGTACAATGATATGCACAAGTTATCTTTTAACAACTATAATTCTAAGATGTGCTCTTTATATTTTTCCCTTGTAATACAGGAGCCATGCTCCTATAAGCAAAATTTACTATTAACAAAAGAATTTTACAAGGAGTGACAAAAAAAGACTTTTAAAACAAGTCCTTAAATAAAAGGATGCAGCAACAACGGAATGTAAGTTGTTGGGTTAAGAAGACAGTTTAAACTAGATCTCAAAACATTAAAAATTCATTTATTTTACAATTACTCAAATACACATGCATTAAATGAAAATATTGCACAAAATTAAAATTTTAGATTGTGAAATTTATATTGTTCTTCATTTTTTAAAAATTGATACACTTTCTGGTAGCACTTAACTGATTTTTTCCAAACACCAGCAGCACAAACTTAAACTGAGCTAACAGAAATACTCAAGAAAGTTTTTAATTTTTTTCTCTAAAAAAAATTAAGGCTAACCAAGTGCATCCATTGGTCAATGGCACAATTTTTTCAGCAACTATTCAGAATACCCTAATCAGAGGAAATGCCCAGCTAAGTGCTATATTTAAATCATACAATCAATTTTTAGGTAAATGAACTGTTGTTAGTAGTGATGGTTTCTAAATAGTTCATATGTTACCTGAAAAAATCAGAAAACCCAAACAAAGAATGATTAATTTTGAAGGTTCTCGCCTGAAGGCACCACTGACTTAAAAACACATTAAAAAAATCAAATATCAGAAGACTTAAAGCCTCTTCAGGTATGTATTTATATATGCAATGAATGCATTAAATGTAATAACTTTATTAAACATAGTACACTGTACTTGACTTATGAATTAAATATTTTACACATAGCTTAACCAAGTCATTCAAAAAGTATCTCTAATTTTAGCATGACCACGGCTCTCTCTGATGTAAAACACAGATGTGCACAGAGAAGATGCACAACTGTTTACATAGACTACCATTTGATATTTCTGCTTTTGAAATATAAACTCTTTAAACAAAAATTATTTTAAAAACCCATTTACTCATATAGTTTTTGGTATGATTGCAGTTACCTTGCAGGGCTCTGTTACGAAAAGTTGCTATTTTGCAGGACCTTTCTTTCTTTCCCTGGTTGATGGCCAGCATTCCTCACATTATCTGGAAATGCTTTTCATATGTACACACTAGGCTCTTAAATGAATTCTTGTTTACTCTTAGACTTATTTATGTCAAAAATATACTTGAAATGGGCAAGGGTATATTTGAAAATCATTGCACTTATGGCCATGCTGATGCTTCCTACAGACGTTTCACAAATCCTCACCTTTAAAGCCTGGGGCCTGGGGAGGGACCATGGCAGGGAGACACACTGGAAAGAAAAAATATTATTTCTTCCACCAGAGTCAATAAGGATATTTTCTCATTTGCAGGTTGCAATGAAAGGGGGTTTCATTTTCGTAATTCTTTAGACATGCAACATGTACTGAAAGATGCATACTCTGAGTATGCACAACAGCATTATTAATAAATATGATTATTACTATAAAGCTTTAAAGGAAGGCTTTATTCTGTTATGAGGCTTCACTTTCTAAGCAGGATCTCAGTGAAAACAAGACAGTAACATCTTGTTCCAATCTTAAAGCTCCCAAATAACTGGGATACCTATCCTCTGTCCCTTTATCTTAAGCACCCAGACGTTCTTTTAATACCAGGGTCTTGGCTCAGTGGTCTGATAAGTAGCTTCACTATTTTAAGGTTGTAGTGTTAAATATTTTTAAAACAAAAAATGCTGACATACTCAAACCCTTAGTCAGTGTTAAGTATTTAAAACTATGCAGAAATCCTGCATACAAGGGATATGAAGACTTCCAAGATGGACAAACAGAGAATGAGAAAACTATAAGAAATGCAGAGGCTCCAGAACTGGAAAAGGTAATTTGTTGTTGTTGGTATAAAATTATTTCAGGGACTTAAATGTATACACCCAGGGGTTTTGCCAACTTGCTTTATTTAGTAGAATTTTACATTATGCAAAATATAAATAAAAGCATATTTTAAAAAATATTATAGTTCTGTTTTCATTATTTTCATATATATACACAGTAATAGAATTAGGAATTTGTCTGTTTACATATGACTAATAAGCTCATTTAATCCTTTGATTTGCTACTTTTGCAATCACCTAAGGTATGTCTAGATCACACAATTTAAAATGGTCACATTGCAACTTTCAATAGTGCTGTTTTAAAATTTCCATGTTTTTAAAATAACAGAATGTATTTGGCAGTTCTTTCGAGATTATACTCCCTATTGTATAATCAGTAATCTCTTAAAGATAAAGAAAACAGTAATAATTTTGAAACTTAAGTGAGATCGCCACTATATGCTTCTTTTTGCACACAGAATACCAAAAGAAAACTTGTGACTGAGTACCATAAGAGCAAAATAGAGCCCAAAGCACGTAAGAATCAATTAAAATTTGTTTTATACGAATGAATAACAAATCCAATCAAATTCTGTTTTTGATTGGTTTTATTTTATGTCACAAAACTGTAATTAGGATAAAAGGTTACTTCATACTTTAAGGGCATCCTGTCACTTTCCCCAGACCTGAAGCAGATGTTCCAAAGATCATTCACCTGGCTAATCCACATTATATCAAAATTCTGATAAAGATTTATAAAATTATTATGCAAAAAAAAAAAAATCCCTCCAAATCATACATTGCTCAGTCTCCCAAACAAATTAGCCAGTTTATCTGTGAACCACTGTTTGTGCTTTCCTCAGCTCTCATGTATACACTCTGGCAATTTGTCATTGCTGGAGAATGCTGATTAGTTTGAAATGGAAGAGACCAACATCATTCTTGCTTGAGAAGGGGGCAGTATCATCTCAATGTTGCAAAGATATGCACCAAATCATTTAAGACACAGAAATCTCTCTTGGTAGTGGCTGGATTATAGATGAAGATGAGAGAACCACAGTCTAATGGATGTATTAATAATCTATTTTGAGACAGTAAAAGACTGGTGCAACATGACAGTGTATGAGTTAAGCCCCAGAAGATCTGTCCATATTATTAGTCCTGGACAAAATGAACACCAGCTTCAGAGACCGGAGTGTCACCTTTTCTGTAAAGAAGGCGCTTGAGTAGTTTGAAGTTTCTGTTTATATTTCTGTATCTGCTTTGACCGTGAATGCAGTTTGTTGAAAAGTTCACGAAATTTATACTGCGGAAATAAGGTTTCCAAAAAGCCTTCCAAGAAGACATAAACCATTCTCCTATTTAACTGGTTGTGCTGAAACATTTCAAAAACACGAAGAATACCTTTCCGTGTTGTCTCAGCCCCGATAATGTGCTTCAGTTCATCTAAATGAAGAGGGGACAAATAAATATCATTCATTACTCATATGAAGGAAACACAAGGCCTAAACTAATGCTCTAAGTATGGGAAGTACACACCTGGGGAATAAACAGGAGATACTCAGGTCATGTGTCTCACCTATGCATTCTAACTGAGATTAAAATATCCATGTCTGCATGCATCCATCCACTTAGGTAATAACAGATACTGGGGATGAGATAGCACAGGAAAAAGAAGCAGGATCTAGACTCTGAAACCCCAAATTAGAGTTACAATCCTGTCCCTTAATACCTATATGATATTTACCCATCCTGAGTTTGTTTCCTTATCTGTAAAACGGGGATTTATAATAACCAAGTCCTTATAACTAAGAATTTGGAGAGCTTTAATGAACAAATGTGAAAAGGAATCTGCAAAGGCTAAAACATTATACAAATAGTCTTATGTGTCTAACGCTCAGTGAGAAATACTATAAGGAAATGATGTATGAAAGGTGACTAATGATCTCAAAAAGCTTGCAATAGTAACAGTGCCACTCAAACACCCCAAGAATAAAGACGTTTAGAGAGGAGAATTCCACACGGTATATAATCAAGACAGGTTCCCCTCAAGGAAGAGATGAATGAAGGAGATTTTGCTACCTAGGCAGGAGTCTGACAGGTACCAACAGATGACGGATTCGCTTTGGGGGAGAGAAGAAGCAGCAGCAAATGAGAGCTAGTGGGAAAAACAAAGCAGATACAAAAAAGGGGGCACTAGAGATTGGCTTTAAATTTTAAGATTCTTTTAAAAGGAAGTAGAGAGAAGAATGGAAACAAGTGCTATGGCTATCAGAGTGAGCCCAAGTGTGGAGTTTACTCCTAGGTGACATGAGGTTGTTACAGAGCTTTGAATAGGCGAACATGCAGGACTATCCTTAATTATTTATAATCAGGGCTCCACCAGCAGTAAATACTATTTAACTGCTTTTAAAAGAAACATGCAGGGCGCCTGGGTGGCTCAGTGGGTTAAAGCCTCTGCCTTTGGCTCAGGTCATAATCCCAGGGTCCTGGGATCGAGCCCCACATCGGGCTCTCTGCTCAGCAGGGAGCCTGCTTCCCCCTCTCTCTGCCTACTTGTGATCTCTGTCTCTCAAATAAATAAATAAAATCTTTAAAAAAAAAAAAAAAAAGAAACACGCAACTTTCAAAAGACTTGTTTCTACCTAGGAGTACTATGTTAATTTAAAGCAAATGGCTTATGAATTTACTCAAAGCAGGAAAGGGATTATGCATATATAAACATATATACCTTTATATTTAGCCTTATTTCCTGTAAGTCTTCACACAAGTGTCTCCTTCTCACACAATTGCACCTCACCTGACACTTCCCTCTTCCTGCAATAGCTAACATACTGACCTTTATTTATTTGTTTGCCTTCTGTCGGTGTTTCCCTAATAGAATGTAAGCTCCAAGAAGGCAAAGATTAGTGCAAAGAAAGTATCTTGCACATGACACACTCCCAGTAAATATTTACTGAATAAATGCATTTGTTTCTTTCAGCTATATAAATCAGTCTACAGCACCATCTGGTTTATGCTAACAGTATATTAAATCTTAAATTGTCATTTATTTTTATTTTTCTAAAATGATATTTCTATGATTTGATTTTTTTCTCCAAATGCAGTAGTACAGTCTGTAGGACAGAACTGATAGCCATGTGGCAAATTCCCAACTTAACTGACAGAAGAGAGATTTTAAAATCTATGAGGAAAACAGAGTTCTAAGAAAAACAAAATTATAGAAAAAGAAATAGATACTAAATGACATTAATGAACTTCCTAAATATTCCTTTTCTACTCTATATTCATAATTAAAATGTGGAAAAGAGGTATCTAAGTATTTTCAAAGATATTCATAACTAAAGAAGGGACCAAACATCTACCCAGTCACACAAAATTGCTTTTCGTATTACAGAGGACCTCTTATTGAGAGAAGTTGAAAGGGGGACAAAGTGAGTCTAAGTAAGATAGCAGTCTTCTCAAGAAATAATTCAAATTAGACCAAAAGAATGCCATTTACATGTATTTTCTTTGGAATCATGTCTTAATTGAGATTAATAATGGACCAATTAGTTGTTTCTACATAAAGGGATTCTTTGAAAGAGTATGTTCTCTGAAGCAGAACAAATATACTTCCTAAAAACCTGACACTTCATTGTTCTTTTATTCTTCTGTCACATATTTTATCATCAACTTTATTCTCAAAATGGTTCAAGGTAGCAAATGAAGTGGTTAAAAGCACCACTTTCTTTTCATGATTGAAAGCAGTGGCTTTCAAGTAGCTCAGCATGGAGCAGAAGCCCAAAAGTCACTTCCTGGCTTGAAACCTGGGGTGGCTTACTTAACCTCTTTGAGCTTCTATTTGCTCACATACAAAGCTGTCATGTTAACAGTGCATAAGTTCTTAATACTGTTATGAGAGTGAAGAATGTATGAGAAATGCGTACCAACAGTGTCTGATACATGGTAAGCCATTAAATGGTAGTTACCAAAATCAGTAGGCAGCTAAACCAGCATGCTCAATGCCAAAAATTCTGAAGAACTACAAAGTAGTAAGATTTTTACCAAACCTGTTCACTCACCTGGCATAATTGAAAGTAATTTAGTTTTTCCTGCAACTCTTGTTCTCATTCGAATAGCTTTATCTCTGCATGGAACAGTCTCTGCTAAAATGCCATTTGGCCAAAAGGCATCTCTATTTAAGAAAATTAAATAAATTTTGTAAATTTTTTGTAATTTTCTAATGATGTAAGTCAGTAAAATTGTTCCAATTTTCTACATAAAACATGAATGTAAATAGAAAGCAGAAACATTTCTGAAATTTTATAGAGGTATGACATTCAACAAAGAGTAATTAAGAGCAGGGTTCAATTTTAGGTATGAAAGGATATACATAATAAAAGTAACAGATGAATTCTACCCTGGAATACCTTACAAACACTAACAAATGAAAAAGATAGCAAAATGGCATATACAGATGATTACATCACAGCCATTTAAACTCAAGTACACCTCTGATCTCAAAGAGATTGAACATCTGATCCAAATACAACCCCACAATATCCTGAATTTGGATATCTTAGAGTTAAACTTCCTCAGTTCCCTTATAATTAAGCCAATACAAAACAAATCCTGCACCCACAACTTCCAATGAGACTGATTACAACATTCCTCTCACATATATATCCTATTCTCCTTCACTTGCACAGCTTACTTGATTCCAGTTCTCCAATTCACGGGTCAAAGGCAAGAACAGAACACACTAACTAAGGTTCCACCTGGGAATTTGGTCTGAGGGAGATAGACTTCCCAGAGCAGTTGTTCTTAACTTCGACTGAACATTAGAAAAACCTGGGAGCTTTAAAAATATCTTCATGTTCAGGCCTTCTACTGATTAAGTCAGACTGTTGGGATGGGACCGGACCCAAGCATCAGTACTTTTTAAAGCTCCCCAAGTGATTCCAACATGCAGCCAAGACTGAGAATCACCACTCCACAGTAAACCAAACATCATTCACTGTCCCTGAAATAGAATGTACATGCCAGGATAGGTGGTCTGACTTTTGGCAATAGTACCGTATAGTGGAGAGAAACTCAGCTTCAGATTAGAGAAAACTGTTGTTCCTCAACTTTCCAGCATGTGAGGTTTTGGAGAAGCCACTCAACTTCTCAATCCTCAGTTTCCACATAACAAAATAGAGACCAAACCCCATCTCATAAAATAGGGTAAAATCAGGAAACTATGCATAAAGTAGTTGGCACAGTGCCAAGCAAATAATGTTCAATATCGATAGCTCCTCTCTTGCTTCTGTTACTTCAAAGTACATGATGCCATGAATATTTAACCCTTGCTTATCTTTCACTTTTAGAAAAGAGGTTTATTTCCTGATTATGCTGTGCTTTCCTTGAAGGGACTGCATTTTATCTCAGTCCCTGGTGATTGGCAAAATACTACGAACAGAGAGGGGGTTCAGAATATTTTTGTAGGATGAACACATGAATTGGAGTATCACTGCTCTTAATTTGTGTTCTTTTCAGAGGTTCGAACAGTTACAATAATTAGTCCATAGGCAGAGACATTTTTTTTTTAAATTTTCATTTAAAATCAAGGATTTCAATAACTTAAAGCCACATTACTGTAGTAAAATGTAAACAACATCTTAAAGATTATACTTCTATACTTTTCTATTCTGGTTTTAAAGAAAAAAGATCAAAAGGTCCAGGGAACAAATGTTTTTTGTAATTCTTACAGGTCTTTTTGCTCATCAATGATGATTAAAACCAACTTTATGGTCAGGAAGAAAAAAAAAAGCAGTCAAGGTTAATTAATGATAACAATGCTAAACTCTGTACTACCTGAAAGAAGTGACTGTGTCTTAAGATATACCTGAAACGTTTCACTAAGTCAGCTACTTGCTCAGGTGAGGTCATCCAATCAACATGGTCAACTATTTTTCTGAAAGTAAAGAAATTTAAATAAGTAGGGTCAAAATTTTAGAAGGTGTGTAAAATAAGCACTCCTTTCATGAAGGAACTTAATCTGTATGTAAATTATCTGTGAAAGCAACAGACTGTTTTAATGATCTTAAAAGGCCCAGAGAAGAAAATTCTCCTCTAAAAGTTGAACAATCTACTTCTAGAAGGAAACGTTTAAAAGCTAAGCAAGAACAGCTCTAAGGGATGAAAAAAGAATTGGTACCTATTAATAGTATCACCATATGTGGCTCTAATAAGCTGTTGAAGTAGGTTTTTGATATTCCTTCGCAACCACTGATTTCTCTCTTTTAAGTCGAATACTTCATCCATAAGAAGCAGCATCACCCTAAGGGGAATATTGTCATCCACCTGAAAAAGTATGGAAAGAAATGAAATTACGTTTATTTGAGTTACTTATCTACTATGAGTGGCTTTCACAAAATGACTGGTACTCAATTTCAGAGATCAGAAAACAAATTATATTATAGTCTTCATAACCTAACATTCCATTCTAATTTTAAAAACATATGTTTTTAACAGTCATTCTGCAAGAATGCAGAATTTCACAACCCTACAGTTCCAAAGTAGTAGTGAAAAAACTTCTCAAAGTGGATCTATGACGTCTTAGGAAAAAGTAATTTGGCTCTTTTACTTTTAGTAGAGTCTGTACTGCTTTGATGAGGCAAATGCTGGCCCCCTTTGCCGATTTTCCGGAGCATCTTTTTGAAAAGAACAAAATATTCTCAACATTTCTCCTTACTTAATAGAACAAAACACAATCTACACAGAATAACGTGTTTTGCTTGGTTACTGCATTGTACATACTTAGGTATTTTCAGAAAAAAAGAAGCTAAAATAAAATCCAGTATATAGCTAAGTTATACAAAGGGGATATTTCACTATACTTTTAAAATTTTCCTTTAACTTTTAACAAGTAAAAATGTGTACAATTTTATAAGGGAATATTCAATTAATAATATAAAAAATAAGATAAAAGATCACTAGAAGAGCAAAAAAATAAATAAATAAAAGGTAAAAAGGTAAAGACAACTAGAAGGCTTTGACGTAAAAAATATATAAAGCAAAACAGATTTAGAAATACAACAAAATTGTATATAATTGCCAGTAATTTTATAATTCTTTCATCAATAAGATATTCTTTCCAATCATTTTTTCATCCATGTTGTAATTTAAATCTTGAGAAAACAGTATGAGTTCTTTATTTTTCATTGTCATACTGTAAACTGATTTTCTTAGTTACCTTCCCTTTCACATACTGAAAACTCACACCTAAACCAAACAAAGAGTGGCTGGGGTTGGTGAGGGGTCTGGCACAGCAGGGCAGAGATCAAGTTCCCTCCAGAGGCAAAATAAATACTGCTCAATTTTATGACCAAGTATATTCATTAGTTTGGTGCAGCATGATAATTATGATGTTATGGATGTTATACCAGCATAATTCATAATAAAACATTCTAAAATATTCCTTAAAAAGGAAATAAAATATTATCTTTGTTTAATAGTTTATTATAAGAAAGTCAATGAAAAACTGAAGGGAGATAATTAGAAGTTCAAAAAAACCTGCCTAATAGAACAGTATACAAAGCCCAGACCCAAATACGATAATCTAATTTGTGACAGGGCGAAACAGTACACTTGGGAAAAGGGGGCCTTCTCAGTAAATGGTGCTTGGTTCAACTGTCCTCACTCCATACACAAAAATCAATCCTAGATGAATGGGAAATCCAAATTTCAGCATGATAAAACAAAAAAGACTTTTAAAGAAAATCACAGGTGATCTTTGATCTTTGTGATGTTGTAGTAGGCACAGATTATATATATACTTTGCACAAAAGCACACAACTAGAAGATATTCACAATGCACAAATACTTTTATCTGACAAAGAACCACTATTCAGATTATATAAAAGCACTCTTGTTAATTGAAAAAGACAAAGCCAAGCCAACAGAAAAATAGAGGAAAGAGCTAGAGACATGAGACAAGACACCCAAATGGCCGACAAACATATGCAAAGAGGTTCAACATTTCCACAGTCATCAGAGAAAAGGAAATCCACATGAGATACAACCAGACTGGCTAAAATTTAAAAGACATAACATATTAACTATTGACAGGCGATGGAGCATTGAAATTCTCATGCATTGCTGGCAACAGTGTAAGCAGCACAAACACTTTGGAAAACTATTTGACAGTATCTCTTAAAACTGAATTTATGAAGAATACCTTCTAACCAAGAAATTCCATTCCTGGGTACAGACCCAACAGAAATGTATACTTAATTTTTTAATCAAAAGACATGTACCAGAATGTTCACAGTACTATTCATATTAAAACTAATAAATTATACTGTATTTACAAAACAGAGTACTGTAAGTCCACAAGAATGAAGAAACTACAATCACACAAAACAACATGGAAAAATATCACAATGTCCAGCAAAAAAAGAAAAAGAAAAAAAAAAAGCCAGATTTAAAGGAATACATACCTTACAGTTTGATTTATATAAAGTATAAAAGCAGGGTAGAAGTCAGGATAGTGATTATCCTTGGTGGGGGAGAGGATAGTGACAGGAAGAGAGCATTAGGGGCTTTCTGGGGTATTGGTTACATTCTGTTTCTTGCTACAAGTGCTGATTACATGGACATGTTCAGTTTGTAAGAATTCATCAAACTTAACACATATATACACATAGGTATATAATAATAGGTATACATATTATACTTAATTAAACAGTTAAAAAGCTCTACCAAGTATGATTTCAATTACAGTTGAATACTACCAAAAACAAAATTAACTCACAGTATCGTCAAGCTGAGCTGAGACCCGACAATGTTCAGGATCTGAGTCAGTCTTCGGAATTAAAGGAGGCACCTAACATTAAAAAAACAAAAACAAAAATAAAAACAGAACAAAATAAACACACTATAGCAGACAGTGAAAGAACACAATACAATAATAAAATGAGTAAAAAGCATAATAATAGCACTTAATTTGATGTTTAGAATATATAAACAAAGTTTATATAGTATCAAAAAGTATTAACAATCTACAATTAGAAACCCAATGTTAAAGTGTGATTAGCTCATTACCAAAAGATTTTTTTCCTTAAAAAAATGGACTTTTGAGTTGGAAGGGGAGATTACTTAGTCAAACCCCTACCCTAAACTTTTTAGAAGAACTTAAATCTAAGAAAAGTTAAATGATTTAAAAACCAAAAGATAGTAGCACAGCCAGAGAACAGAATTCCAATCTTCTTTATTTTACCATAAGGAGCTTGACAGTAAGTTAATAGACTTGAGATACTAATTAAACTGTTTTAGATAATGTAACTTATTAGGAAAATGGAGAGACCAGTGTTAGCTGATAATCATATAAAAGCACAGCAGCGACCATCAAGATCACCTATTATAACCCCTTCATGTTGCTGTTAAGGAAAAAGGAACCGGGAAAAGCTCAGCGGCTTCTGTACAAAGTCATATGAATGGTTATAGGCAGAACTGGCATATTGCAAAATCCTCACTTTCAGTGTTAATGTACTCCCCATGATTAGAATCAAAGATAAAGCATCAGAGAAAGTATGAGAATAGGTAGAGAAGTATGGATTATACACACATTACTTTAGGAGTTGTCTCTTATGGAAATTCTGTGTGTGTGTATTTTTATATATTTATATTGTGTTATATATGTAACCTATATTCAATATATATATATATACACACACACACACATATTACATTTCCTCTTCAAACATGACCTAACATAGAAAACTCTAACAGTATAGGTTTTCTTTTATAGTCTTGATTATAATTTTAAACAAGTAGGTCAAAATTATAAAAAGTATAAATCAGAAAGTAAGAAACTACTTGGTCTGCTACCTGTATTTGCTAATGTAATGAAAAAGTTTCCTATGAAAAGTCTTCTATATCACTCACTTGTATATCCAAGTAAAGGATGGCCCGAGAGGCAGATGACTGTGACTTTTCCTCCCTTTGATCTCCTAGCCACTTGGTCAGGTGAAGCAGGAGATAATAGTTTTTTTGTTTCCTGATGAATACTAGAATAGCCAATTTGTCCAACAGCACTTGCTTTTGTTTTAAAATTAAATGGCATTACAAAATTAAAATGGCATAACAGAATATAACAGTACAAAGGATGTTTGTTATGTTAACTGGCTTTCAAAATTCTACCACAGCAAAGCCCAAGGAGTGACTCAATTTTATAGGATCCATTTCTGTTAAGAATTCATTCTCTTTAGTTTTTTTTATTCTTTATAAGACTGTGTCTAGAGAGCTTTGGACTTCTAAAAAGAAATAAGATAAATCTAAGCAGAAGCTCAATAAATCTTAGTTGACTTAAAAATAGTTTGCTGTAGATATTACTGAAAACATCTTCTTACCTTGAAAAATGATTGCTTTATGTCTTGACCTAATCTTTCTGACATTTTGCCCATGTTGTCTGACATTTTAGTCATTCCCTCTGCCAAGCTATCAGGAAGGGATTTAACTGCATTTGAAACATTCCTCATAGAATTTCGAAGTGGATTTACAAAAGTGTCCATCTAAGGGGAAAAGATATTACACCATGACTTCCATATATCAGACCTGTTATTTAACTGAGAAGCCTGGGAAAATATAGAGTGCAACAGACATGAAAAATGGAGTAATTTTCTAGTCTATAATACCTCATTGCATTTTGAAAGTACACAACTACAGTCTTCAAAATGTATTGTCTTAAAATTGTATCTTCACACATAAACGGATGATTAAAAAACTGAGGTAATAAGGGTATTGCTAGAAAATATAACCTTTAGCTTATATAAAAAATAAAATATACTGCTAGCGATTATAAGGTTTGCCTGCCTTACTGAAGAAATAAGCTAAATAAATAAATAAGATTTAAAAAACAAAACATTTTCTAAAACATAAATTGGTGCAAATGGAATCAGCCATAACATACTTCTGCTACAATTCAAGGCAATAATAACATAAGTATTTTGAGGAGACACTGAAAAATAAACATGTAGATAAAATAAGCAGAAATCTCAAGTAACTATAACTTATTGTTTTAAATAACTTTTTGCTTACATTACATGCTCAAAATCTACAGAAGGACTGTGGAATCCTTTAGTAAGAACAGAAAAACTATAAAAAGAAATATGATCAGAAATATAAAAAGGAATAATCTCCAGAGGGATAGGAAGCATAAAAATTGACATTATGACTGCACAAATGTCAGATAATTTCAATTAAGAAAGGGAGAAACATCTAGAAATCAAAATAGTCTGCATATGGAACTCTGAGAATTTTAATAGACAGAAACAAAGAAAAAAAAAAACACAAAATCAGTCGTAAAAAACTACAAGAATATTTTCCAGAAAGTATGAGTTTCATAAGAACTAATGCAGAAACAAATTATGTTCCCTGCTATAAATAAATAAATAAATAAATAAATAAATAAATAAAAAATAAATAAATAAATAAAAGAAACTGAACTCCACTACTTCAGAAACATAGCAGAATGTTAAGAGATGGTACCAAGAAGATAAAACTTCACTCTAATATGGTTTCATGGTTTCCATTAACAAAAACTAGAAATAAGGTTAAATAAGTACTATAATAAAAAACAAGTGAATTTGAAGAAAGCTGTAAAATAATTGGGAGTTTTAGTTACTCTTTGATTAAACTGAGTCAATAGTGCTCTAGGTATCCTTGATGGAATACGCAACATTTAGAAGGGACATTGTCACAACAGAAGAATTCGGAGGAGATCCAAAGGACAAAAACAAGGATGACGAAGGGTCTGAAAAACTGCCACTGCTACACAGATACAGAGATTAAAAGGTTAAAAAGATGAACCTATCTCAGTATGTGCATGTGCACTTGCGTGTAAAATTACGTGTGTGTGTGTGTGTGTGTGTGTGTGTGTGTGTGTGTGTAGTTTCACAATAGACATGGGGCTAAACTACCACTGATCTTTTAAAATAACAGAACCTAAATATCATTCATTGGATAATAATTATAAATAGTTGCTTGTACACTATCCTAATCCATTTCTTTTCCTTTTCCTTCTTGTTTTTTGTTTGCTTTTCCATTTCTGAGGGTAAAGCCCAAGCATATGTACTAGGGACAGGGAATGGGTGAACTAGAGGGATGAAAAAACCTCCACAGGCGATTCTGTTGCCTAAATCTAAAAAAAAGCAGAATTTCAGAAGCATAAAAACAGAGTCCATAACTATATGACAAGATTTCCACAAACAAGATTTTTCTTAAAACATGTGCTTAAAATAAACAAACAAAAATCTGTAAATTACCAAGCAGAGGAATGAATTATGGATCACCAGCATAAGTGTACATTTACCCTGACTTATCAAAGGTGTCTTCCCTTCATTATCACTTTAATTATGTGTATCAGGAACAATACAAAGTAATTTTAACTTAAATTTAGGTCCTAAGTATAGCTTAAAAAATGCCTCACGTCATGATATAAAATTGGATAAAAAGAAATTGTGAATAAAGGAAGACTGTTTGTTAGTTACTCTTCCCAGTAATTGCCCACATATTTTGAAAGGCTAGACAAATCATGTGACCAGGTTAATAAAGTATTATTTCTCAAGCTCTGATAACCACTGATAAAATGTTTGCAGATGATTTCTCTAACACCTATTTAAGATCCAGTGAAACATAATTAAGAAAAAATATTAAATTATAATTTAGCCAAAAAGGAAATGTAGCTGAAAATTCTTGATGTGCATAGAAATTATTTTGCCAATCTAAAAGAGGTCAAGATGACCTTGGTAATAACCAATATGATTTATAAAAAACATATGTTACTATGCACATCCAGAAAGATTCAGAAGGAAATTTAGATTCCAGTGGTAATATTTTTAAAAAGCAATATACAACTGTTTGGTTACATAAGGCATATATGTACTTTACACACACACAACTATTATAGTCGTCAAAAAGAAACTGTACATTTGAGGTAACATTTACCTCAAAAAAGTTGTTACTGATTTATTAGTTTATCTTAAAATTGATACAATCTTGAGAGAACACAAGGTAAATGAAAAAGATGGAACACTAGAAGGCATCTCTATTGACAAACCATTTAGAGTTGAAATTTAAACTCAATCATTTCAATCATGGAATACAAAGAAAATACCACCACACTGTCCCCCCACCATTATGAGGCACATAATATGGAACTTGTTATTAAAACCCTCCACTTAAACATGTTAACTCGGATATTAAAACCTAAAACCCTAGAGTAATCATACAAAGCTCTTATGTTTAGTTCTTACTTACTCTGTACCAGTAAGTTAATTCTTACTTATTTTATACCAATTCCTTAATCTTTTTTTTAAATTAGTCTTTTCGTGGGGGAGTGGCAGGGAAGTCACTTTTTGTATTTAATTTTCATTTTGAAATAATCTTAGACTTTTGAAAAGTTACAAAAATATATAGAGTTCCTACACACTATCCACCCAGCCCTCCCAACTGCTGTTACTGCTCCTGCTATTACTGCCACTACTACTAAGAGGCAACATTTATTCTGAGTTAATGGAAGTGCCAGGAGCTGTCATACATGGACTATCACATTTAATTTGTACAATGCTGTAAAATGAGGATTAATATCTTCATTTCTTGGGAAAACTAAAGGACTTAAAGATGAAGTAACATGTTGCAGGTCACACCTAGTAAATGGCAGAGCACGGATTTAAACCAAAGACTAATTCCAAAGTCTGTGTTCTCACTCATTAAACTATCCTGTCCAATTTGAGCACTCCGTCATTTATTTTCTTAATCTACCATCTAATTCCAAGTTTAGGACCTATATCCCTAAAGAAATTTTAAATAACAAAGATTTCACTCAAGGGGCAAAAATACTTTCAGGAACATAACCTATTTAACATTTTTCTTATCCACACTTCAAGTAAAAGACCTTTCCTCCCAGTAAGAAATGGCTCCTTCTCAAGTTATTGGAAAGCTTGTGACCTATCTTAGGCAAATCTTCCTCACTGCATTATTTCAAAAATTCTTTTTTCTTTCTTTTAAGCTCCTGTTAGATTTTAATCTACACGTAAAAATAGGAGTTTATACTTATTAGATATGCCTATCAATAGTAGACTTAATAAACTATAAAAGAGAAACAAGCCAAGAAGCATTTAATAAACTTTTCTGGTTTTAAAACATACAAACATAAATTTATTTTCTTTTATTTAAAAAAAAGTATGAAGGGGCATCTGGGTGGCTTAGTCAGTCAAGTAGCTGCCTTTGGCTCAAGTCATCATCTTGGGGTCCTGGGATGGAGTACCATGTCGGGCTCCCAGCTCAGTAGGCAGTCTGCTTCTCCCTCTCCCTCTATTCTCTCTCTCTCATACACACTCTCTCAAGTAAGTAAAATCTTTCCAAAAAAATGTACAAAAACAGACCTATAAAGAAAACCAATGCAATGGTCTGCTTACCTTGCGAGCAAAATCTCCTTTTCCTTTACTGTAGGCTTTGTTCTCAAGGAAATCATACACATAGTGAGCCAAAGCTGGTGATGCTTTCATCATTTCAGGAGTTAAAAGTAACTAATGGGGGAAAAAAAAAGATACCTTACATAGATATGGTATTGGAAATTCACTCCCATCTGCAATTTTATCTGCTAGAAAATTAAGCATGTACAGAATTTTAATTTTGTATTAAAAAAACAATTACACAGTTTATAAAGTCATCAATAATTCTACAACCATTAACAGTTTGGTGTATATTCTTCCCAGCTGCTTTTTTGACTTTCAGTGCATCTAACGTGACAGTTGTCCAAATGTATTTGCTACAGTAGTCCCCTTTCTGGGGGGATATATTCCAACCCTCCCCCCAGTGGATTCCTGAAACCAAAGATAGTATCGAACCCTACATATACTGGTTTTTCCTATACATACATACCTGTGATGAAGTTTAATTTATAAATTAGGGATATAAGGATTAGCAACAATAACAATGATAGAATAATTATAACAATATGCTATAATAAAAGTACATGCAATATACTGTGAATGTGTTCTCTCTCTCAAAATATCTTACTGTTCTGTATTCACCTTTCTTATGACGATAAAGAGATGATAAAATGCCTACATAATTAGATGAGGTGAGGTGAATGACATATGCATTGTGACACAGTAACAGACTACTACTGACCTGACAATTTATCAGACGGACAATCATTTGCTTCTGGACCATGGCCATGGCTGACTGTGGGTAAGTAAAACCACAGAAAGCAAAACCACAGATAAGGGGGAGACTACTGTAGTCCATTTTCAGGTTTTATAGCTTATACAATGAAGATCCACTCAACTGTTATGTTATTCACATCCTAACTCTAAAGTTTTGTAGTCCACTGAGTCTTTGCTGAAACTACTCAACTCTACTGTAGCAAAATGTAAAAGCTATAGTAGGTACTAATAAACTAAATGGATGGCTGTGTTCCAAAACTCAGTAAAACATATGGTGAACTAGATTTGGTCTGCATTCTGCAATTTGCTGACCCCTATTCAAGAGGGTGGAGTGGGGGTGGGGGGCTAAATAATGGAACATTATATACCTGGGCTAAAGGCAGGTCTACGAGATGAAAAACCTTTACAAATCATTCATTAGTATAAAAAACTATAAATTGATATTATTATTATATCTGGCATCTGGGTACACAGGCTCAAAGTTTTTCCTGGAATAATTAACTTGTGGGTCAAGTTTTGTTATTCCACAGCAGAAATCTACATACCTAGGATACTATGTGTAAGAAATAGTCCCTTGGATCTATTCTTGTTTTGAATTAGTCTGTAATTTTAGAAGTCTCAGACTCATTGTGACCCATAGGAGGCCTATATCAGGAATGAAAATCTGCTAGCTTTGGATACACACCGTGAAGAGCTACTACCTACCGAATTGGAAACATTTATCTGTTTAGTGTACCATAAAACACCTAGACTTTACATGATGTGGAGAGATATGTGTACCTGTGTGTGTGTTTTCATCTAAACCTGAAGTGATAAAATCGCTAGCACTCAGTGTCCCTTTAAGTTAGTCAATAAACAGATAATACTGATAAATTACTGAACAGATGTGACATGCTAACGAAGTGTGGTTATTTTCCCACTATTATATTAAAACATTCTTGAATAAAGAAATCTACTATATCTGTATGATATATTAAAATGAAAATCTATGGGTAATAACAAGCATGGATTTACCTGCAAATATGCATTTAAATCCTTTTTTCTTTTTTCTAAAAAATCTCTATCCATATTATTAAAAGTCTTTTTACCAGGAAGCTTCAATATGTTTGATAGATTTTCAAACTAGAAGATAAAATACATTCAATAATTTTAGTTTTTTACAAAAATAGAAAAGCATTTTCCAAGAAATAATTCCTCTATATATCAAAAGCATCGTTAATAGATTATTTTGTAATACATTGTATTATATTAAGCAAAAATCAGAAAGTATTTCCAAACACAGTTCTAATGCTATTTATTTATAAAGGAGTGTTTTCAATCAAGAATGACAAACATGTATAACTGATAAACAGGGATGATGTCCACATGGGGTTTCATTTTAATACTCTTAATTGTTCAAACTTATCAACAATAAAAAGCTTTAAATATTTTCTTTAACACTTTGGCTTGTGAATAAAGTATTAGTAAATATATTTTTAATGATCAAAGGCCCATGAGTTCCTGGCTTAAGAAATCTAAAAAGGAAATCTTTTTAAATATTGATGACTGTCAATCAGTTAATCATTGTAACAGCTAATTATTAAAAACAGAAAAAGCAAATTTCAAAAGAGATTATAATTTTATTACAACTCTGCATATAAACAATATAGTACAACATTGACACTTCTTCCCCCACCAAACATAAGAAAAATAAACTCAGAGATTATGAAGGGAAAAAAACCCTAAAAAACATTAGTATATTTTGTATCTTTGTAAGGCCACAAACACCAAGTAAGTCTACATGCTCTAGGTCTAGTATTTACAGACTTAACATTTGGATGCACCTTCAGAGGTCCACATATATAGTAATGTGCTGCACCCTGCTAAAACACAGATTTTAACTACACCAGCTACTAACACAGCATGAGACCAAAGTCATTTAGCTAGTGACTGTGGCTGGCTGAAAGCCTAGTAACTGAAACTTCAAGCAGCCTTCCTGTTTTTCCCATGTGATACACATCCTAAACTGAAACAAGCTTTCTAAAACCATCCTGTGTTTAAAAACATCAACAATAATGGCTCTGTAAAGAAAACTCATTCCCAGTGCACAGATTAAAGAGGAAATGAATGAAAAGGCATAGGTTAATTTTAATCTCCAAACTGGAAGATTCTGAATAATTATTAAACAGAATAGCAAATCCAATGGTTCCCTGGCGCTATAATGTGAATAAATTCAATGTATGTTATACATGAAAGGTAAAGGCAGTTCTTTTGCCTCAGCAAAGGCAAGAAAAACAAAAAAGGATAGTTGTAATTTACAGGGAAAATGTTATGCTGTAGCGATACTCACAAATTTGGTTGCTCACAAAAGTACTAGAATGGGCCTTCACTGAATATCAAATGTCCAGTGGAGAGATCCTGGTTTTATGAATTAATTAAAAAGAATCATATCTTATGGAAATAAATTAATTTTTTCAAGGTGTCCTAAAGTTATTTAAATTGTTGGAATATTACTTTTCTACATCATCTTAAACTCCTGACTTAACTTTACAGAATACATACTTTATTCTGCTAATACAAAGATGTTATGGACTGAAAGGTATTGCTCCAACATCATATGTTGAATCCTTAACCTCTAGTACTTCAGAATGTGGGCTGTATTTGCAGATACATCCTTTAGAGAGGGGATTAATTAAAACAAAAGCCCCCAGGGTGAGCCCTTATCTAATCTGACTGGTGTCCTTATAAGAGGAGTAAATCTGAACATACAAAGAGACACCAAGGATGTGAGCACACAAAGAAAAGGCCATGTGAAGCCAAAGAGAGAAGGGCGTCCACAGGGAAAGCTAAGCAGAGATGGCTCAGGAGAAACCAAATTCACCAATACCTTGATCTTGGACTTACACGTTCCTGAATTGAAAGAAAATTATTTTTATTGTTTAAGCCACTCAGTCTGTGATATTTTGTTATGGTAGCCCTAGCAAATTTAACACATCAAAGGAAAATAGCAGTTTGTAATAAAACCAACAATTTATTTCAGAAACTTTAAAATATTAAACCTTGATAATTAAAAAAAATGAAGTGCCAAAAAAGTTATTTTCTTACAGCCTAGATTATCAAACTCCTTTTAAAATTATCTGGAACAGAAGCATAAATGACTGAGAGTTTTCTCAAATACTCTTATTATGAAAGGAAAAAATGGTGACATTTATACTCTATATTAAACTCATTACAAGCTTGGTATTTTAAAGATTTTATAAATACAAGTAAAAGACAGCCTATTCCCTGAAAGGATAATATAATTCCCTCTGCCAGAAGCTCCAGAAATTTTTTTTTAAAGCATGTAAAAAAAAATTAGAAATTTACCTGAACATAAGAACTCACGTAAATTAAAATAATTTCATGTTCACAAAGAACTCAAATATCATATATAAATCACAGACATTCCAAACTCAAAGATTTTATCTTTCTACACTGAATATGTCAGGTTTAGATTCCTAATGCACTACTGGAAAAATTCAAAAGGCATGCCTGAAATTTTGTTAGGATTCAAAATTGGTTTATAGCCAGGCACATAAATACTTTTACTCAGTTACCTTAATGCATACTTTATATTTTCTAAATCACTACTATTTTATCAGCGCTAATATGCAATTGACCCAATATAACAGTAATGCACAGTGTCTACCAGAATGTAAGCTCCTGGAGGCAAGGACTTGGTTTGTCCTGTTCACTGTTATATCCCCGGCATGAGAACAGTACCAAGACACAGAAAAAACTTCATACATATTTGTTAAACAAATAAATGCGTGGTTCAGGTAATTTCTAAAATAATGTCACACTTAATTTTTTAATTATTTTCTTTCAATTTTACAAATCTTTATCCATAAAATATAAAATGCGGCTAAAAAATCTTTAAAGAGTATAAATGATTTCATATATTTAGACTGGAAAAAGTTTACATCACAAAGTTAAATAAACAAAACCTGTTTTTAAAAAACATTAACCTTCAAGAGCTCTATGGAGGTAAAATTCACTTGTGTCAACAGTTGTACTGTTACCAACCAATGCATTACTGTTGAGTCACTGCATTTTTCTTCTGCTATTTTATGATTTAAATTTTAAAATACAGGTAAAGCAGAGCTAAAAGGCAAACAGCCTGAGTCTTATTTACAAATGCTTACTTAGCATTTTGCTTAAAGCTACATTTTCACTCACAAACTTTTCTTTTTTAAATTCATAAGCTCTGTGAGCAATCTAAACACTTAAGTAATCACAAGCTACAGAACTTGATAGGAAACACAAAGTCAAAAGCACTTTGCCTGTACTGAGCCCTCTCAAAAATGAATTCACTTTATTAATTTCATTTAATTTTTGATGCTATGTTCAAAACAAAATTTCTCTCTGAACTGTTCTATTAATAAAGTTTTTTAAGGTATGTTCTTCACTTATATTTGTCAATATGTAAACATGATATTTACTTTCCTAGACAATTTCACATTATACCAACTTTCCATTGATTTGGAAGTAAATAAAACTACTTCTTAGCAATTCAAATTATCTTAAAATTTGTCTTTTTTGGTTCAAGTGTGAGGATGGGGAGAAATATACACAAGCTATGAGATTTTAGCATATAAAACAGGCAATATTTAAAAACTTGAAGCAGTTATTTCTTCAATGTAGCACAGAAAATTCTTTCACCTCTGCAAAAAATCAAGCTAAACATGAAGAAACAAATCAAGAAACATGCTGATCTATTCAACAACAAAAACAGAACAGGCATGTCCAAAGTTATTTATTTCCTTGTGAATATAATTCACAAGAATTATATATATATAGAGAGAGTGAATTATATATATATAGAGAGAGAGTGAATATATATATATATAGAGAGAGAGTGTGTGAATATAATTCACTCTATTCACAGAATACTTCAATAAGATTATCATGGTATCAACCATATTTTTTCCACTATCTTAACTGAAAAAGGTATTTTCTGATTAGTCAAATAATACAATGTCATTTCAGAGCTTCTGTCCATTCAAATGTCACTATTAATTATTATTATTTTTACTGGATTAATACAGTTGCATATTTAAAGACCTTGAATGAGGGTGCCTGGGTGGCTCAGTGGGTTAAGCCGCTGCCTTCGGCTCAGGTCATGATCTCAGGGTCTTGAGATCGAGTCCCACGTCAGGCTCTCTGCTCACCAGGGAGCCTGCTTCCCTCTCTCTCTCTGCCTGCCTCTCTGGCTACTTGTGATCTCTCTCTCTCTCTGTCAAATAAATAAATAAAAATCTTTAAAAAAAAAAATCTTGAATGAAATAAAAGATTTTCAAAAGTTAAAATAAATTTTACAGATCACATATTCCAATTCATCTGGAGATGATCTACTTTTTCAAAGTTAAAGTAAAGAAAAAAAGTATTTAATAAAAAAGTAAAACAGAAATAATTTGTTTGCATATGTTATCTTTAAGGGTCTATATACTTCTATAAAACAAAAGGGTCGTATTTAGTAAGAATTAAAAACATTACTTGGTTAATGTTAAACTTAATTTAGGTTGTGGTTTATAAAACAACTTGATGGATCAAGGACTTAACTGTTACACTGTGGGGATAAGGATGCCATTTATAATAACTAGAACTCTGAATTATAATGCCGAAAACACAAAAAGTGCCTTACAGTGATCCTCCCTATTTTAAACCAAACCCAAACACATCTGCAAAGCAACACACACACACACACTCAGAAATATACATTCATTTTAATTTTCCAAGGTAGACCACTGATATTTTGTCACTGGTCTACAATGCTTGGGAATGGTTAAAGATTGATTTATTGGTTAAATGCTCGTAATAGTTCTGGCATTATTCTGATTATACAAAAATGCTTACCTTACTTTCTTTTGTTTTGGTCCGTATCCTCAGAACTATTTAGAATCAAACATCAAATCAGGAAACAATGTAAAGCACACAAACTTTAAAAACCTCATTACCTGTTCAGTGATCCTCATATGGAAGTCATGAAAGTCACTATAACGACGATAGGTTTTCCACATCTCCTCACTGTTAAGATTGCGTCGGTGTACAGTGATAGCATATAATGCATATGTCTTGCCATGATCATTACAAACGCCTGCCACAGCATATGGGTCATAGTCAGCATATACTAGTCATTTAAAACAAAATGAAGAGGAACAAAACACACAAAAAGGAGGAAGATGAAGAACAAAAACAAACAAAAGAACATGAAATGAAGAAGAATTTGAAATGACAGACTGAGACAAAAGGATGTCACCAAAGGATAGATTCCCATCCTCTGTACTCACATTGGTAAGATTTTATACACAATAACTCCATCATAAGTTTATGATGACACTACCAACCACATAGTGATATCTAACTTAGACTCTCTTCCTCAAGAGCTTGTACCTATTCTTAGTTACAATACCACACTACCACCTATTATAGTATTATTCTTTAAATAGAGGAAAAGTAACAGAAACAAAATAATCTTTCATAGTAGCCTTCACCATTCAGCTGTATTCCAATTAAAATCTCTTCAACTAAACAGAAAGCAAAAGCCAAGGAATAAGGATTTTATGTAGTCTTTTGGCAAGTCCCTTCATTGTTACACTTACAAGTGTAATTCATTCTGGAGATTTTTTTTTTTTTTTTTTAAATTCTACAGAGAAAGAGAGATCAGAAGTAGGCAGAGAGTCAGGCTGAGCAGATGTGGGGCTCCATCCCAGGACCCTGAGATCATGACCTGGGCCAAAGGCAGAGGCTTTAACCCACTGAGCTACCCAGTCACCCCCTGGAGATATATTTTTTTTAAGGCATTTTCCTACGGACTTGTCACAAACCATTCAAGTGTGACAAATCCGTAGGAAAATGTCTTTAAAATCTAAACCTGTTCCCACTGTGTATTAAATAAAGAGATATACTTTGAATAATTTTCATTTCCTTTTCTATTTTTCCATTTTCTTACCTCCTTCTAGTGTTGTATTCTATTCTAGATCATTTCTTCAGGTCTCTAGCAGTTTACTGAGTCTCCACTCATCTACATCTGGTCTATTTCTTAATCCAACCACTGACCTCAATTTCAATCACAGTATTTTTTTCTATGACTGCATTTGGTTTTTTTCACAGTGTTGCATTCTTGCCTTAGGTTTTATCCTATGACTACTTTTGACATCCTCTCAGGCTAGGAGACCCTGTGGTACAAATCACTTGAAGATGGCTGACTCTAGATAGGCTTTCAATTTCTTGTGGATGACAGATACCTTTTCCAGACATGATCTTGACATTCTTTCTTTTTTCCCCAGACACTAGGCTGTTTTTCTCACTCCTCTTTCATATCAAATACCTTTTGTTAATCTGGGTTTCATGTGAGGGGTTGGGTTCCAACTTCCTATGGCCTTAGTCCATACTGCCTCTTCAGAACTTGAGGGACATGAAAATGCCATCAAAATCAAGACAGCAGTGTTTATGCTCCTGTGAGCTCCTTGGCCTCAACTCCACTTCACTTCCCTAAATTTATTTTTCCTCTTGGTCTGGCACCTGTAGCTTTCTCCCTTTAGCTATTTTTATTTTACTGTTTTCACCCTTTCTTTGTGCAGAAGGCAGGATTTATCATAGCACTTTTTAGACTACCATTCTGACCACAAGCATAAATTGCTCTTCTGTTTTGTTTTGTTTTTTTAAGATTTTATTTATTTGACAGAGATCACAAGTAGGCAGAGAGGCAGGCAGAGAGAGAGGTGGGGAAGCAGAGAGAGAGGTGGGGCTGAGCAGAGAGCCTGATGCAGGACTCGATCCCAGGACCCTGAGATCATGACCTGAGCCGAAGGCAGAGGCTTAAACCCACTGAGCCACCCAGGTGCCCAATAAATAATAGATTTCCAATAATAGATTACACTGATCCATAATTGTGGGGGGGGGGGAATGGCCAAGTTTTGGAGCTAAATATTTTGTGTTTTGTATATAATTAGGCAAAGAAGGGTTTGCATATAGCAATCTTAGCAAATTATTTTAATAACATAAAAGCTAAAAAAAAAGGCTAAAAATCTATACTGGCAAGTGCAATTGAGACAGAAGCCTCTTTGAAGCTTTCATCAAAATTATTTTAAGATTTGTACTTTCTACTCAAAATTGTCCTTCATTCCCATTTAATATCAGTGTGCCCGATTTGACAAAACTTAACACTAGGGACAGACTTTGGTCACCTGGCTCTGAGGCTGTAACTACAGGTAACATTATTTAATATTCATTGTTCAATTCACTTCTTCCAGTCATCCTTCTCTCAGAAACTGATGCAGAACACACTGCATAAAACTTTCATCATGTTAGAGAACCACCGCCACTCAACACAGCTAGTGTGACAAGGGAATAGTTTTATCTGTTGTGTTCAAGAAAGGTTTGGGGAAAGAAAATAGAAAGCAGAAGTCAATTAGGCAGCAAATCATAACCAATCAGAAGCTAACAAGAACAAGAAGAATGGAGAGAAATGCGGGGAAGAATACAAGAAAGCTTTCTAAAAAAGAATTATCAGCTATATCTATCACAAATCGATAGGCAGAAGAACTCATAACTAGAGTACACACAAAACAGGAAGCATAAAGAGGTTGTGCTGAAGATAAAAAGGTAATTTTTTAAAATAGATAATGAGGTTGTATATATTGATTATGAGATGATGGTGAGATATTACTGTGGAAATATTCTGTTTTCATTAGGACAATGTTACTCATAGCAGGTGATATAAACTATTTGTCACTAATCCATACTCGGATAAGGAAGAGGCCCAGAATATAAATCAAACTTTTACTAAGAACATTGCTTAATTTAGCTAATATTTTTTAAAGCAAGATTTCAAAAAGAACAGAAGCAGTATGCACTAGTCCAAGGACCACTCCTTGAGAAGCCCTTCACTAGACTCTAAGTTCTACTCCCTGTAATAAAGATGTTAAGAATATAAAATCTAGATTCTCTGGAGTCCAACTGGTAAAATATTTATTGAACAAACATATATAAAGTCCACTCATATGTAATTACCAATGTAATTAATGAGTCCCATGACAACCCTATGAGATAAATATTATTATTACATTTTATGCATAAGGAAATTGAAGTCAGAGAAGTTAAGGAACTTGCCCAAGTTCACCCAACTATTAATGGCAGAGCTGGGGTTTGAACCCCCAGAAATGGACAAAAGTGATGCTCTTAAAACCCTATTATGCTGCCTCTTAGTATTTATACGTAAGTTTGTCTGACAGAAATAATAATTTATTAAAAATGCTTAGTACACTGCTTTCACACATTTTAACAAGCTAATAAATATTTGTTGAATCAATGGACAAAGCAGCTAGAAAAATCACAACTTTCGGAGAAAAGAAAGATCTACATAAGAAATATGGACATGAGTGTCTTCCTTGAGACAAAGTTTAAGGTCTTTAAGAAAGAAATATAAGGACAAATACTAAACATTTGCGGTTTAACAAAGACTTTAATGTTTGGAGGACAAACTAACAAAGAAAAGAGAGATCCTTAAAACGAATTTTAAAATTTCATGAAGGAAAAGTGAAACAACTTTAACAAAAGCTAGAAAGAAGAGCAACAAAACCTCTGGTTTTATTGAGAAAGTTGCTTTATAACCTTTATAAGCAGAGTAGTGTATGCACCAACTAAGTGTAAAGGATAAAAAAACAACTTAGACAGCAATTATAAATAACTTATTTCAGAAATACGGCAGGGAACACAATGCAAAATGAGACTCCAGCACCAGTGGGAAGCAAAAGAAAACAGAGATCTTTTTAAAAAATGCAAATTATCTTTTAAACTGTACTTCCACTATAAAATCTCCTTTTAGTTACCTCAAATGTAAGCACGAAACTGACCTGAGATACCTCACTATGGTAATATTCCAAATGTAACCTGACAGACACACTCCTATAATTTAGTAATAGTGAGAGGCAGGATAAGTAAACCATCATTAATTACTACTCATGGCATTATCTAATAACCCAATGGCAATGATGGATATTGATTTTTTTCTTACTTGACTAAACATTTTGCATGAATGCTGACTGAGTCACAAAATTTTAGAGGTTTCTTACCTCATCCAAGCACTTCTTAAGCTTCTGTGAACTCCTATACCAACATTTCATTAACCCACTTACCTAGTTTGACTCTGCATGTATAAAAAAAGGTAGAGCTAAAACCTGCCCCAAGCAATTTAGTAAGAATTATGCAGATAATTATCAGCAAGACACAAACAAGAAGAAAAGATTAGGTTTCAAGAGTTTATTAGCAATGACAAAATGCTTAGAGTTTAAATTTTTCAAATGTTAACAGTAACAACCTTAAGGAAAGAAGATACACAAGTACAGCATAACATATACACAAAGTATCACTGAACACAATAAAGAGTATGTATCAAGCCATATACACAAATAAAAATAACAGAATTTAATGAAAAACATACTGCAGAAAAAAAGGTAACTTAAAAATGACTACAGATGAGAAAATTGTAAAAATAAATGTGGAAAATAATCCAAGGGTAATAATAATTAATAATTTTTGAGTAATAATTATACCAACAAAGTCTCTTACCAGTGTCTGAAATGTAAGCATGAAGTTGTACTGAGTCATCGGAAGATACATTTGAAAGGTCATCTAAAGACTTGGAAAAAAAAAATTTAATTTTATAGGTAAAAAAGTGTTAAAGCATCTTATATCATACATGCCTTACTCATCTTGCCCCACATAAACTTTATATTGTTTGCATTCCTCCCCCAACAAAAATCCTCTCTATTTATACTAACAGGAGAGAGAAAATCCAGAATTAAAAAACTATAAAACAAAGTATTTCAGAAATCAACTTAGTCGATTATTTCTTCCTTCATTGCTTATCCATATACCAACATTTGTTACTTCTCAATTATATTCAATACATGGCAAGGAAAAAAATATGGATACAAATAATTAGACATGTTCTTAAGTTAACATTTCAATTTTTTTAATGTTGACCTATATTAGAGACAATTCTGTATTATTTAACATTTTAGTTAACTTAGAAATGATTTTAGATTCCTTATCTATAAAATGAGTACCTACACATCACAGGGTTATATAAGGATTAAATAAAAAGACATGTAAAATATTTAGTAAGACTACCTAACACCAAAAACATTGCCTGTTATGATTTCTTATTCCATGAAGTGATTCCAGAGTCTAAAACAGATTTTAAATAATTTTCAAAAATAGTTCCACAGACAAAAAATTATTAGAGTGACCCAAAATGAATCTTTATTCAACTATGGCCTTTGGGTTTAAATTTAAGACTTTTCTGCCCCATATACACACACCCACACATACCTAGAAGGGCACATAATCACACAATGCTGTACAGAGTTAATGAGTCAAATATACTTCAAATAATAATAATAACACAATATTATATACTTGGAATCAGTAAGAGGGTAAATCTTAAATATTCTCAATACAAAAAGAAATGGTAATTAATTATGTGATGTGATGGAGGGGTTAGCTAACCCTAAGGTGGTAACCATTTTGTAGTATCAAACCAATGTGTTGTACCTCTTCAACTTATGTAATGTTTTATGTCAATTATATCTCAATAAAGCTAGAAAAAAATAAACAACAACAAAAAAGAGTTCATTTGAAATTGTTCTCCTTAGAAAGGAATGGTTGCAAGCCTGCTCCTTGGATGACATGTGGGAATTCAGAATTAGAGAAGGTTCCCACCATTCCTTAACTGCTAAGAGTTCACTGTACCTAATAACTGTTTATGCTGAACAGCTGCTTTCCTTCTGGGAGTCTGGAATTTTAGTATGTACTAACTAGAGGTTTGTCTATGTCACCTGCCTTCAATGAAAACCCTTGTCACTTAGTCTCAGATGAGCTTTCCTGGTAGCAACATTTCACATGTGTTGTCACATTCATTTCTGGAGGAATTAAGTTTGCCTAATGTAACTTTCATGGGAGAGGATTCTTGGAAACCTGTACCTGGTTTCCTCTGGACTTTGCTGCATGGCCTTTTCCCTGTGCTGATTTTGCTTTCTATTCTTTTTCTCTAATAAATCCTTTCCATAGGAGTCAGACTATGCTAAGGCCTATGAGTCCTCTCATAAACACTGAACATCAAAATGGTCTTGAGGACCTCTGACACACAGACATTATATGATTCACACATTTCTTACACTCTAAAAACCACAGGATCTGAATGAACTTTGGGACCTAACATGATATTGTCGATATTACTAAGAGTCATTTAAATGACTTAAATGCAGCCATATATAACATAAAGCCATTAAGGCAACTACATTCTCAGAAGAAAGCCAAAAGGTTTACTACTTACTTAAGACTGTTCATTAGGAGAAACAAAATATGGTAACAACATATAGATAATCCAATATTTCCCTGGTCAAGTCAAGTGGACGAATCATTAAATTAAAATGGGTCTAGTCCGGGCTTCACCAGTGACACCCTAAGAGACTTTAGCCAAATCAACTCTTTCTCATATCTCAATTTTCTCAATGGTACAACAGTATAATACTTGCTCTACAACTTTGTCAGTTTACAGAATGAATTATAATGCTCTGAAAAGAGAGTGCACTTATTTTAAAGTGGTCATATGACCTGTAATAAAACATCTTGATAGAAACACCTTTGTTTTAATACTACTTTTATGTGAAAGATAGAAGCCTCAAGGAAATAGAATATTCTACAAAATTTAGATTGTTATTGATTATGATCTTCTAATTATAAGCTATCACAGAGAATATAAAACAATTGTTTTTCAAGAAGTATTTTTGTTACTATTATTAACCCTCCTTTGTCATAACATTTCAATAGCAAAACAGTACTTATTGCTTTAAACGTTACCATCTTACGCTAGGCAACACAGAAATTGTTAGAAAACTTTGTCATCTGTATGTCTTTTTAGCACACTTAAACAATATTATTTTCATTTAATATGATGAAAAAAATCCAATGAAACATCTCTTAAACATTAGTCACAGATATAAGGCAAATGTAAATATCAAGTAGACTATAAAATTACAATTAGTGAAATAGTACCAACTACATTCTGATTTAGAATAAGTATTGTTTAGTAAAAGAAAAATATTATTTCAAAACAAGTAGACTAATGCTGTCCTGAAATAAAATACAATTTTTGTAAAGTAATCCTTCAGTTAAGATTCTTGGACTGCTTGCAAAAAAAAGAATTTTTTTTTAACATCATGCTGAGACAAAAAAGGAAAGTTCAAATTTACTGTGATAATCCATACAATAATGACTGCACTGCTAGAAATGCTTGAAATTTACCTGCCAGTCCCAAATAAAAAATGAGTAAATCCCCACATTAAATATTTTCTTTGCTTACTATATTGGAAAAAAACTATTATGACCTATTTTACAATCTTAAAACTATTTTTTAAAGGTAGCTATCCACTAAAATTTGTATATATATTTAAAAAGAAAGAATTCAAAAGACTCCAGCTACTTAAAACCTTGAATATAATAGATGCATGTGAGTAACAAAATACTGCAAATCACTGACCTCAAGTGTGACCTTTGTCAATCGAGAGACTGTATGGTTTATATTTCTATGTGACAAAGGAATCACTCTTATTTGAAAAAGCATTTATTCCAGATATGGAATAAAGAAAAAAAAAGTATTTGTTACTAGTGTTCAAACACTTGTACAAGCACTATAAGTGTGACTACTTGAAATTTCAAATGAATGAAGTTTCATCACACTTGAAAACCTTCATTATAAATGAACATTATTGCTAATACTTTCTTCACGCTCTAGGAGTTATTCCTTTTTGTTATAAGGTTACAGAATATAAAGAATAAATGGTAATGATACCAAATTTAGGATTTAGGAAAATATTTCAAATGTTACATCATATCTGACACAACACTATGGCTGACTGCTTCAGTGTTTTGTTACAGGCTGTACTTTGTAGAGTAATAAAACACTCAATAAGGTTATTTTTTGAAATATAGTTATACAGAATACAACATAAGATAATGGACCTATAGACCATTTAGCTTTTACAAAAAGTGAAAGAAAAAGTAATGTAAATAGAATAAGAACAAAGCAAACAATCTCTCCCTAACCCCCTACAAACTCTAGACTGAAACTTTCATAGAATGTATTTCTTCCTAGCAGCATTTTATGAAATAACTTATTCATTACAAGGATGGATATACAAAAAAACTGAAATGTTCACTATTTCACACTTCACTGTGAATGTATAAAATGCCAATGACAGCTTATGTGCTAAAAATATATCATTCTTAAATTTGTAATCATAAAATAATGTTGTTTAATTTACTCTAAGGCCTTAAGCTTAAAAAATTTTTTTACAACAACCAGAACTGGTTATAGTGCACACGTTAAGAAATATCTGGGAGTTTTCAGATATCCTAATTTTATATTTCTTTTCTACATACAAAAAGAAAAACCTAATTTCAATGTAAACATTTGTATATCACAAGTTTACTATCCAACATAGCACTAACCAAAAAGTCATTTCAAAATACTACATATTGGGATTGAAAATAATGAAGTCACCTTTTTTACAAACTACAACTGAATTATGCAGGTGTAACTTAAGCCCATTTTTAATTTTAATTTTTATTTTTTTTAAAGATTTTATTTATTTATTTGACAGACAGAGATCACAAGCAGGCAGAGCGTCAGGCAGAGAGAGAGGAAGGGAAGCAGGCCCCCTGCAGAGCAGAGCGCCCGACGTGGGGCTTGATCCCAGGACCCTGGGATCATGACCTGAGCTGAAGGCAGAGGCTTTAACCCACTGAGCCACCCAGGCGCCCCAAGCCCATTTTTTAAAAATAAAAATAAATTTCAGAGATGCTTATTATGTGAATTTAGCATTTAAAGTAAATAACTTATTATATTAAAGGATGATCTGAGAGCTTCCAATATTTACTTATGTATATTTACTTTTATATTTTCAAGTCACTGTGATAATTAAGTACCCATAATAATACTTACCAAATTTATGCTTCCAGTAGGAGACCCATTAAAAGACTCTGTGGGAGGAGAAATTCAAGTTAGTATACAGAAAAAAACTTTTGAAAGAGTTGTTTTACCTAAGGTTCAAACACCAAGAATGAAAGTCACCCAAGCAAAGACATAATAGAACAGCAAAGGAAACTGTGGTATACTACTCCCCAAACACCTGCTCCCTTAAGCCTCGTGTTTTTGCGAGCCACATATTTCAGAGAAAAAGAAAAAAAAAATATATATATATGTATATATATATACATACCTAAGTTGCCTCTACAAAACACACATCAAAAACAGACATTCATGTACAGGAGAGCAATTATTAAGTATTTTACTCTTATTGTATCACATAGTTTTCTGATAAAACATAAACATGAAGAAAACACTGCAGAGTGAAGTTCACTAGGAAATGTCAAGGTTTTTTGTTCTGTCTCACTGGATTAAGAAATAATACAAATAAAATTTTTCTTTCATGTGAAGAATAAATAGATTAGTTTGTATACATAATATATCTATTATGTCCACTTATTCTTGGTAGATTTGGCTCAAAAACATTACAACCCTAGATTCATAGATCAATATATAACCAATAGAAAAAGATAACATAAACTCCATATGCACTGCCATTTAATTAAAAAACTAAAAATTATTTTTAGAAAGTAATGTTAGAGAGCCAAGTCAATTACACATTATTAAAATTAATGTCTTTTCCTTCGGTGTTTTATTCTATATATAAGCACACAAAGTTACCAATTAAAATGTCCCTCACTTAAAAACAGAAATGAATATATGGTGAAGCAGTAAACATATACAGCTTAAAGTTAATGTATGGCTTCCAGAACTTAAGAGATTATTTATGAATCTACATGTCTAAATGGGTCTTCAAAACCAGTTTCTATTACTTTTAGAAAGAAGCGGTTTGTGTTGCTTTCCAGCTTCAACAATCTAAATGCCCAAGAACATTTCTTGGTCCCTCAGACCTATGGTCACAAAAAGTAAACAGGAAATTCCACCTAGGATTACCCCCTCGTTAACAGCAAAGTGATAATTAAAATGAGCAAACAGTTCTCTATCCACCTTATTCAATTATATACCTCCTACTTCCTTCTGTAGTCTGCCCACCTCTTAAATCTTTCTACCAAAGACAAATCAAGTTAAAAGAGCAATCAGAAGGAAAACAAGGTGTAATTTATTTTTGTGATCAACAACAATAAGATCCAGAAATAGAGTCTAAAATCAATCAAGGCCCACATTTAGTCAAGAATTTGATAACTGCCTATAAACATTAGAAAACAAAAGAAAGTATGATTTGATATGGCAAGAAAACTGTGAGTAAAATTAAAACAGCATTATTTAAATATTTTTAATATTTAATTATTAAATATTTATATTAATGTGGTTAATCAATTAACATGGTTTTAATGAATGAGAAATATCAACTTTAAAAGTATTTTAAGGCTGAACTGACTTAAAAAAGCAATACAAAGACAAAGAGAAGGAAAAAGAACACACATAATGACAAAAGCCATTCAGCTACCTACCTACCTACTTAAGTTTGATTAAATAGGAATGAAATTCCTTTCCCAGAAGGGGAAAAAAAACTAACCCACTGAAGGATACAATCACACATAATAAGACTTGGCCCATTCATTTTAGGCTCACCTGTAGCCTCCATTTTTTTTAAAATTATCTATACAGTTAAAAACTAGATTAGACAATTATTTTAAAAATGTCTAAAAAATAAATTGTCAAGAATCTTATTTTTTTTTAATTTTATTTGAGAGAGAGAGAGAGAGAGAGAAAACGAGCGGGGGCAGGGCACAGAAGGAAAGGGAGAAGCAGGCTCTCCACTGAGCAGGGAGCCGGACACAAGGCTTGATCCCAGGACCCTGGGATCATGACCTGAGCCAAAGGCAGATGCTTAACAGAATGAGCGACCCAGGTACCTCAAGAAACTTAATTTTAAAGACAAAAACTGATTTTATAACAAGAAATGTGGGGAAGGCCTATTTTTGATTAAACAATCTTATAATAACAAGAAAATCATAAGCATTACTATTTGAAAAAGTCCCAGCAACTGCCTAAAACCTAAACACCAGCAAAGACAATAAACCTGACATTTATTTATACCCATCATTCTACATACTTTTTTCAAATGGTTTCAAGAAAAGGAGTTTATACTCATCATTCTACATATTTATACCTATCATTCTACATACTTTTTTCAAATGGTTTCAAGAAAAGGAGTTAGACAATTTCTTAGTTATAAAGATTATAAAAGGTCACCAAAAAGGACAAAAAATATTAAAAAGCAATGTCCTAGAAAAATAAAAGATACATTAATGTATATAATTCCAAACTTCAATCAATAATTCCAATGTGAAGGATGACTCAGTGGCTGATACATAAGAGAAGTACATTTACTTCAGATCAAGACAAGTTGCAGAAAAAATTTTTTAATGTACTTTATGCTTTAAGTAAGTTTTGGGAAGTTTCTGATTAAAAAAATTGGTTCCATTAGCTGCACAGAAGACAACTAACTAGATTGCCTAGAAAGATATGAATAAAAGTTAAAGTCAATTTACAAGACTTTGACAGAGTTCTTACACTATAGGAACAAAAACTACTGCCACAGAATGTAATGCTACTATCATCATTTTAAATTATAGATTACTTAGAAGCTCAAACAATTGGCTGATTATGATTTAACTTATCTCCTCTCATTCTGGGTCATATAGCAAATCCTACATAATACTAAGAAATCTCTAGAGTATATATATATAAAAAACATAGTGTGTGTGTATATATATATACATACACTATATAATACTAAGAAATCCCTAGATGAAATGAAAATAAAAATATTTATATATTTATTTATGTATTTTTATATATAGTGCACTGCTACTTGCAAATTTCATAGCAGCTCTGTAAAAGACTTTTCAATAGAAACAGTAAATACAGATAACACTGTATGATAAACTTGAGTTACACTGAATTTTACTCAGCTCCTACAGAAGCACTTTAAAAAAAAAACACCAAACTTCCTTAATTATGCAATCAAATCCAGTTAATGGAACATTATTCCAGGTTTACAAATTAAACCAGAAAGGGTATTAATTTAAAAACTCAAAATATTAGATCAACAACCAATATGAAGTTATTAAATCTCAAATGCAAACTCCTGTAACTGGATTTCTTAGATTATTTAAAAAGTAAACTCTTACTAATACTGACCAGGGAAAGAAGGAGGAAGGAGAGGGGATAAGAAGAGTAGTAACCTGCTATAACAGAGATTATTTTTTAAAGCAATGCTAATTGGGGCGCCTGGATGTCTCAGTTGTTAAGTGTCTGCCTTCAGCTCAGGTCATGATCCCAGGGTCCTGGGATAGAGCCCCACACTGGGCTCCCTGCTCAGCGAGAAGCCTGCTCCCCCTCTCCCATTTCCCCTGCTCGTGTTCCCTCTCTCACTGTGTCTCCCTCTATCAAATAAATAGATAGATAGGTAGGTAGATAGATAGATAGATAAAAATAAAGCAATGCTAACTACTTAACAGATCTATTGTATCTCCAACTCGAAGTAGTCCTGCCCATAGAGCCTATTCATAAATGGTTAAAATTACTCTCAAAATAATTAGTGAACTCTTGCCCACTTACTTTTTATTTCCATTGCTTATTTGAACATACCAGGAAGCTTATCACACCTTACATATTCTATTAGTTTTATAAGTACTTCTGAATTGGATCACCAGTAAAATGGTCATTGGACTTCATAATATGCAGATCTGTGCTCTAAAGGCTGCCTCTTTCACTATTTTTAGGTAACTGCTTTTATACTACTAATAAAAATTGATGTTTTAGTTTATAAATCATTCTCCTATACATAATTTCCTTTAAATCCAACAATGCTGTACCAACAACTCTGAGGTAAGATATTACTATGACAAAATTATTATTCCAGATTTACAACTGAGAAAAATTAGACTTTAATTGTTTGGTCAACATCACTATATGTACTAAGTAGTAGAACGGCAGTAAAATCTAAATATTCTGATTCTCAAAGCCTGCTTTCTTCATTATGTCATACTGATAATATCCTCATTTGAAAACAACTGAAAGATTGGAATAAGCCACTCACGTAGTTTCTTCCACCTTATACTAAGCAGGATTTGGAAAACAGTATTATAAAAGAGAAAAAAATTATTTTTTTAAAACAATGCTTTATATAGTTTATGGTACATTCTCAGGATCACAGCTTGTTATCTCATTTAATCTTCTCAATAATCCCGCTGTTAAGTCATGAATATTATTAGTTACTAGCAAAACGGAAAACACCATAAAAAATATTTGGGTGACAAAACTCAAGAAAACATTCCTCTTAAGACTTCAAGGCTTTTATAGTTCTGTTTTAATCTGTTACTAAATTTTCAGCCTTTTAATTTAGTGTAGTAACTAAACTTTGTCATTCATTTATAGAGTTTTAAATATTTTACAATTTATATTGGGCTTCAAGCCATTTTTTACCTTGCTTGAAACATTGTCTTTTGGTCAACAGTATATAAGAAGAGATTTATGTATATGCGCGTGCGCGCACGCGCGCGCGCACACACACGTGCACATGCGTCACCTTACCTCCATCACCATCATCTGATCCTCTGAAACTAGGATCTTTTAACATATCCAGCTCAGCTAACATGCGCACATAAAGTGCATTCTGTCTGAAGGAAGGATAAAATCTTTCATCTCGTAGCATCAATTCATAAACCTTGTTGAAATAAATCAAGATATTTCATCATTAATACAGATAATGTACTAATTTTCACTAATAAGATTTCAACAAAAGCTGGAATGGGGTCTTGTTATAATCAATCACAGGTTCCATTATTTATAAGGTGCCAGCAATAAGCCTACATCACAACTAACGATTTCTCAACTAATTTCAAAATTAATAATCCCTCTAGTACCTAAGTGCATTGAAAATGGTCCCATGGCAAGGCAAGTCACATGACAGGTTATAGGTAATGTTCCAGGAACTAGTGTTCTCTAAGAAACAAGTCTACATAAAGGCTCCAGGAACACAGTAAAATAAATTTATGTCAGGCCATTTATACATCATCATTAACTCATGAAATCCTATGACTATATTTCTGGCCCTTCAGTCAGATTTAAATAACTACCCAAATAAGGATTTTCCTCATTTGTCATTTAAATAAACAAACAAAGGACTGGCCTACTTTTTTTTTTAAATGAGAAATGTTAGTTAACTTATCTTTTTAGTTACCATTATACTTTTATGTTTCAATAACCTTTTAAAAAATCAATTACATGCATATAAAAACACATTTTCATAAGAAACATATAATGACAAATGTTATATATAATACCTTCCTTTGAATGTCATCAAAGATTTCAGGGGTTGGATCTTCATGATTCAAAGTATCTGCTAATTTTGCTACCAAATAATCATCAACAGTAACTCTTGGAGATGCCTAACAGAGAAAAATAAAATAAAGACCTTTTTGAATTTCTAAACACAACTTAATTCTTAGAGTAGAATTATATAATGGATGGAACCATATTATTGAAAGTAATTGGTAAAAAAAAAAAAATCCTTGGTTTGTAAACAACACCTTGACATTTAAGAAGGCTGAAACAAAACAAAACCTTCTTGTCATCATGTAGTATAAAGTACACTGGGAGACAAACATGGATTTAAATCCTGACATTTGCTGAATTAGTTACCTCTCAATAGGATTCATTTCCTCAATCTGTAAAATGGAGATAATACTACCTATGGTTATTATATAACCATATTAATATTTCACCATATTAAAAGAGATTTATCTGGGCACCTGAGTGGCTCAGTAGGTTAAGCATGCCTTCAGCTCAGGTCATGATCCGAGTCCTGGGACTGAGCCCTGCGTCAGCTACTTGCTCAGCAGGAAGTCAGCTTGCCACCACCGCCGCCCCCCCCCCCCGCCTGTTCCCCTGCTCACGTTCTCCCTCCCTCTGTCTACCTCAAGTAAATAAAATCTTAAAAAAATATATATTAAAAAAATAAAATTAAATTAAAAAAATTTTTTAAAAAATGAGAGATTTCTAAGGCATACAACCAGTGTCTGGCACATAGGAATAATGTCATGAGGAGTTAAGTGCTGAATATCAAGTAGTCCTGGATGTGTATTTAATATGACTGCCAAAAGAATAAGTCATTTGTTACTTATTTAACACTAGAAACAATCTTTTTAAAATAGTCTTTAAGAGATTACTGTTCTCCTAAATTTGGCTTAAAATGCTGCAGCGAAGTTCCAGTGTGATATGGGAGGGCAAAAAATATAAAATGTTGATTTTTCCAACAACTTCCATTTTAAAGAGCATAATATGACAGATATGCCACACAAATATAAAATTTGATGTTCAATGTGAAAAATTTCTTTATTGAAAGAAAAATGCTGAAAAGCTAGAAACATTTTTTTTTTTTTTAACATGGTCATCTTTGGCATGCCAACTTTCAAATTTTTAACTCTGAAGGTTCTGGAGAATAAATGAACGATAAGGATGGGAAATTCTAAAGAAACTTGCACAAGAATGCATTGTTTAAATAATTTCTCTACCCAATAGAATATCCATGGAAAAGACTGGATAAATACAGAAAAGGAGAAAAGGTTTCAAAAGTAAACAACAGGGTATAAATGTGTAGGAAAAGGCCTACACAATGTCTAATGCTCCCTGGTTCACTCTACATTCTAGTTAGTAAACCCAAGTAGGTGGTTACGGTTTTTTGCAGGAGGAAGGAAGGAGTGCTTATTTGTTGTTTGTGTGTGTAGAGGAGGGTGTGGTGGTGGTGGTGGTGGCGTGTGTGTGTTTTCCCCTGAAACAAAAAAAGAACTGAACAACTTCAAGTATGTGACAAAAATTAGAGAGGGACTGATTTTAGCTTATTTTGTCCTGTCAGTTGCCCTCTAAGCTCATGAAACTCAGTTTCTAGGATATAAGAGGCATACTTAAAAATAATAACATTTTACATTTATTTAGTTTACTTTTTCCTATAGTCTCAAATATACACAACTGGGTTAGGACTCATCCTTGGCATAACGTGACCAATACTTGTAAAGAGCTTTCATGGGACACAACCAGCCAGATCTACCTACTTAAAAAAAAAAAATACAAAAAAATATTTATGTATATTTTTTACCACTTTAACATAAAAATGCAAAAATGTGTTTTTCCAAAATTATCTGTTAATCTGCATTCTGTACTTTTCACACAAATGTGGTTATTTAAATAAAACAAGAGGACTAGTTAACAGCAATTAGTAATTAATAAGACTAATTAAACAAATAATGTTTGAGAGAAACATAACTAGGTTTTACCCTTCAAAACACTATTTAACTTTTTAAGCTTTATTTTTTAGATATTTAAATATTGTAGGCAATATTATTGTGTATTGTTAAAATGCATAAACATAAGACCTCGAAAAAAGTTATACACAGAGGCACGCTGGTGGCTCAGTCATCAAACGTCTGCCTTTGGCTCGAGTCATGATCTAAGGGTCCTGGGATACAACCTAGCTTTGGGCTCCCTGCTCAGTGGGAAGCCTGCGTCTCCCCCTCCCACTCCCCCTGCTTGTGTTCCCTCTCTCCCTGTGTCTGTCTCTGTCAAATAAAATCTTTGGAAAAAAAGTTATATACCTAAAATAAGACTTAACAGACTATCTACACTTAATCAAAAAATTACTTTCTTTTTATTCCATGATTCCATAGAATATTTTACTTTTTTGAGTCTCCTTTTTTAACAATACTTCTCTGATCTGCCTGCAGATTTTAAGACATCACTTTTTTTTTTTTTCCTGTAAACCAAGTGGTATAAATGAATACAGTCAAATACAAAATTCATTTTGACTTTCAGGTCTGCTCTTAAGCCTACATCACACTTACTTCCGTTATCAGTCCAATGTGATGGTATCAAGTTAAATAAATGTCTTTTCAGTAAAACTATTTAGGCACAGAAAAATTACAGTTTACTTACTACAAACTGCATCTATAAATTTACATATAGACTATTTGTGTCTAAAATGCTCTTTTTAAACATTTCAAACATAATGGATATCGCTAAAAGTTATTACCTCTCCTTCTCAAGGAAAATGGGTTTTAAAACACAGAAGTCATTTAAACTTGTGAGACCGAAGGTGAATACCAAAAAAATTATAGTTTTAGTAAAGAAACTAAGAAAATCCTGTTAGCTAACTATCTCCTTCTTATGGTATTTTTTTGAGTTCTCAACAATCTCATTTCAAAAAAAAATTAGTCCTTCCTTGACAAATTGAGGTTTCTTTGTAGCCTATATACACAACTCAAGTCAGTCTATCCTTTTCAAGGTTCCTTTTAACCTCTTCAAAGATTAGTAATTTATTTATTTATAAATTTATTTATAAATTTCTATTTACCGTAATTCTTTTCCATATTTATTTTTAATGTATTTTCAAATTAGGGGACACTATTCTTACCACCCTCTCTGAAAATATGACTTTACTGTATGTCAATATTTTAGCATCTTTTCTATGCCTGGCAACAATGATAGCCATGTTGAAGCAAATGTCTATGGAAGTTATTTTCTGACATTTTTATGTCAAAAATCTCACTACTGCGGCACTTGGGTAGCTCAGTTGGTTGAGTGGCTGACTTCAGTTCTGGTCAAGATCTCAGGGTCCTAGGATCAAGCCCCGAACTGGGCTGCCTGATCAGCAGAGTCTGCTGCTCTCTCTACCTCTGTTGCTCCCCTTGCTTGTGCTGTCAAATAAATAAATGAACTCTTAAAAAAAAAAAAAAACCCTCATTATTTCTAACGTTTTGAAGAAACTAAAAATTGACCAAAAAACTTTATTATGAAAACCTCAGTATCACAGGTAAGCAAGTGATACCCTGTGTTAGCAGCATTGTATAGAAGGAATATATGATATTTAGCAGGTAAGATCTTTTCATTTTTTTTTGGTAAGAACTTTATGGACTGAAAGGAATTTGTTAAAATTTACATTTGCACTGTGTGCTATCACTTCTGGGCCTTTTGGCTAAGATCAAATGCACTGTTTGCTAAATATACAAATACATAAGCAAAGTTTATTTTTTCTGCAATTTATTAAAATCTTAGAAATCAAGAAGATATCTAAAACTCCCATTTTATTCAAATCAAAGTACCAAACACCAATGGAAAATAAACTCTCATTGCCACAACCTGATGTAACGTGATATACTACAGAAAGCAAGATTGCTGGTAATATCTACCAGAGTAAGATCTAAATTTCAAAGGGCCACCAATTCCTTTCAGTCCATAAACTTCTTACCAAAGGCACCCAAAATTAATTCTAGTTTTAAAAAGCAAGCAAGTGGGGTGCCTGGGTAGTTCAGTCCTTCAATGTCTTCCTTTGGTTCAGGTCATGATCCCAGTCCTGGGATGGAGTCCCAACTAGGCTCCTTGCTCAGTGGGCAGCCTGCTTCTCCCTCTGCCAGCCACTCACCCCCTGCTCTCTCTCTCTGACAAATAAGTAAACAAAATCTTAAAAAAAAAAAAAAAAAAAAGGGACAGGCTAATGTGTGTTCATTTGTGTAGTATGCCCAAGCTAATTCACTTAATAGCCACTACTTTTAACTGACCAGTGAGGTCTTTTGGGGAGATGAAAAAAACTTTTTACTGACTTAAAATTATTTGCAAAATTCAGTTTCCAAATTTGCTTTTATATCCCTTTTTCCACCAAGATCAATCCCAAAACATTTTTTGCATATCATGTAGTCAGTATGCTTTATTTTGGTTATTTACTCTCCCTAATCCAGGTATAAGGCTCCTTTCATCTGTCGTTAAAATGATTTAGTCCTTCAGCCTCTTCTATTGGCAATGTCTGGGTAATGCTGATGTTGGTACCATAATCATTCTCACTTTCATTATCTGAACTTTTAGAAAACATGGTTACAATATTCATAATGTTAAAAATTTAAAAGTCCCATCACAATACAAAGCACAGGATAGGAAAAGCAAAAGATGAATAGTTAACATTCATGATAACAATGCACTTAAGCTGTACATGCAGTGCTATATGATGGAGAATTCATTACTGTGAAGAGTAAATAATGACTGCCAATAGCAGAAGGTAAGGGAAAAAGACAGCAATGACTACCGAAGGAGAGAAATTCATGCCACAGTCATCTGACACTAAAATGCTGCCTTCAACACTGAATTCTGGAATCATGTATGGGTTTTGCATTTTTTCTCAATCTTCTCCATCCACTAAAATGTGGGACTTACAGTATCTTGGGGAAGGGTTTCCCAAGACTTAGGATGTATTTCAAAGCTTTAAAAAAGTATTAACTTCAAAAACATAACAAAATCGTTTTCTCTTTTTTGCCACCATCCTGCTGTGTGCCGCTCGCTGTTATTGACCATGTCTTTTCACAAGACTATCAGGATCAAGCGATTCCTGGCCAAGAAACAAAAGCAGAATCGTCCCATTCCCTCAGTGGATTCGGATGAAAACTGGTAATAAAATCAGGTACAACTCCAAGAGGAGGCACTGGAGGAGAACCAAGCTGGGTCTCTAAGGCGTCCCACATCACGCGATGACACACCTAATTGGCACCACGTATTTAATTAAGCTTCTTGAAGACGATGTGTTCTATTCCATCACCCTGTAAACACCTTTCTGCCTGGCCAATAGATACCATTTATCAGCGAAAGATTTTTCTGTTACTATAGCTCTGCACCAGTGGGTTGGTTTGGTAATAAATGTGAGGCCTTTGAGCTTTAAAAAAAAAAAACAAAAAACAAACAAAAAAAAAACATAAAAAACTCACAGTTAATTTCTCACTGGAAATAATGAAAGCCAGAAAACAATGAAATACTATCTTTAAAATGCTGAAAAAAAATGACTTAATAACCATTAATTTTTTATTTTTCCAGTATTAACTGTAATCCATTCAACTGGACTACATATAACAAAGGTGACTCTATAGCCTACTTTAAAAATTAACATAGAAAGATATACACACTACAGCTGTGTTTTTAAATAGCAGAAACTCTTGAATGTGTTCAGGTAGAAATATGAACAGCAATATTCAGAGCAAAAGTACAACAGAAAAGAAAGGGAAACAAACCAAACTGCTCATAATATTTTTGAAGGTAGGGGCGCCTGGGTGGCTCAGTGGGTTAAAGCCTCTGCCTTCGGTTCAGGTCATGATCCCGGGGTCCTGGGATCAAACCCCACATCGGGCTCTCTGCTCAGCAGGGAGCTTGCTTCCCCCTCTCTCTCTGTCTCTGCCTGCCTCTCTGCCTACTTGTGATCTCTGTCAAATAAATAAATAAAATCTTTAAAAAAATATTTTTGAAGGTAAATAAACTCTTAGACTTCAGTGCAAATGAATTACACTTACATAAGTCAACATGTATAAAATTCAATATAATAATGAGGGGAATAAAAGCAAGGCATATAGTCCATTCCATTTATATAAAGGTTTAAGAAAAGCTAAGCAAGATACTGCTTTAGAATATATAAAATGGTATGGGAAAGCAAGCAAATAATTACAGAAAACTGGGTTCATCAAGAAATAAGAAAACAGGCAAACAAGACAGGTGAAACACGTGAAGAATATACTAAGGATCTTCAAAAGCACAGTACATGTTTTATTTCTTTAGCCAGATGGGATATACAAATGTGTCTGTTACGTTCTTTAGAGTATGTACTCTTTTAAAAGTAGGATATAATTCATTTGGCAAAAATATAAGCAAATGGACTAAAGAGCAGTTTTCAAATAAAATTCACACTTAAAATTCAAATACAAGGGCACCTGGGTAGCTTAGCCAGTGAAGCATCTGCCTACAGCTCAGGTCATGATCCCAGGTTCCTGGGACTGAGTCCCACACCAGGCTTCCTGCTCAGCGGGGAGTGTGCTTCTCCCTCTCCTTCCTGTTCACGTTCTCTTTCACTATCTCTCTTGCTCTCTCTCTCTAACAAATAAAAATAAAATCTTATTTTATAAAGTTCAAATACAATTTTTGTGCTAGTATGTATAAATTTGAAGGTACTATATAGCATAGCTGTTACAAATACTGGAGTATGAGGAATCTTGAGGATTGTTGTGTCCATATTCACGAGCAATACTGGTCTATAGTCTCCATGATATCTCTGTCTGGTGTTGGTATCAGAATGACAGTTTCGTCTTGCCATTTGCCACGACGTGGATGGAACTAGAGGGTATTATGCTGAGCGAAATGTCAATCAGAGAAAGACAACTATCATATGATCTCCCTGATATGAGGAAGGGGAGATGCAATGTGGGAGGTTTGGGGGTAGGAAAAGAATAAATGAAACAAGATGGATCAGGAGGGAGACAAACCATAAGAGACTCTTAATCTCACAAAACAAACTGAGGGTTGCCAGGGGGTAGGGAGAGGGTGGTGGGATTATGGACATTGGGGAGGGTATGTGCTATGGTTAGTGCTGTGAAGTGTGTAAACCTGGTGATTCACAGACCTGTACTCCTGGGGCTAATAATACATTGTATGTTAATAAAAAAATTTAAAAATTTAAAAAAAAAAACAACCAGAAAGCCAAAAAAAAAAAGGAATGAGTTTCTCAATCTGTGTCTTTCAAGACATTTGCCCATATCATCTAAGTTGTCTAATTTGTAGTGTAAAGTTGTTTATATTTGCATTTAGTCTTTTTGATTTCCATAGGGCTGGTGATGATGCCTTCTGTTTGATTCATGATTTTGGTATCTGTGACTTCTTTTTTTTTTCTTGGCCAAGCTGGCTAAAGGTTTGTCAATTTTAAAGAATCAACTTTTGGTTATATTGATTTTCATTACTGTTTTTCTGTTTTCCATTTCATGGATATCCATTCTGATCTTTCCCACTTCCTTCCTTCAGTTTTCCTTGAATTTATTTTGCTATTCCTCTTCTAGTTTAAGGTGAAAATGTAAATTGCTGTTTCAAGATCTTTCTTCTTTCTAACTAGGCATTTAAAGTGACATATTTCTCTATAAGCACTGTGGTCATTGCATCCCATAAATTTTGATACACTGTGTTCTCGTTTTCATTCAATTCAAAATACCTCCTAATTTCCTTCTGATTTCTTTTGACCCAGAGACTATTTCGAAATGTGTTAATTTTTAAGAATTTATAATTTCTCAAAACTCCTTCTGTATTACTAATTAATTCTACTATGATAAAAGGACATACTTTTGTATGATTTCAACACTTTTAAATTCAGAGTTGTTTTATGGCCTAGCAAAGGGTCTATCTAACGCAGATAATGTTTCATGTAAGCCTGAAAATAATGTGTATTCTCTGCTGTTCTTAGGGAAAGTATTCTATAGATGTGCAGGTTTGATGTGGTTTATAGTGTTCTATAGTGGTTTATAGTGTTCTATAGTGGTTTATAGTAGTTTATAGTGTTCTATAGTGTTCTTCATTTACTGTGTACCTTTGGTCATATTCTATCTAATTGTTCTATCACTACTGAAGTCTTCAATATCTACCTGTTGTTGAATTGTCTATTTCTTTCTTCAATTCTGTCAGGTGTTTTGTTTTGTTTTTTTTAAAGATTTTTATTTATTTATTTGACAGGCAGAGATCACAAGCAGGCAGAGAGGCAGGCAGAGAAAGAGGAGGAAGCAGGCTCCCCGCTGAGCAGAGAGCCTGACGTGGGACTCGATCCCAGGACCCAAGATCATGACCTGAGCTGAAAGCAGAGGCTTTAACCCACTGAGCCACCCAGGCACCCCTCTGTCAGGTTTTGTCCCACGTATGTGGAGGTTTTGCTGTTGTGTTTGTAACTGTTTTTTTAACGGTAAATCAAGGATCAATTGACCTTTTTATCATTATAAAATGTTTTTTCTATTAATAATTTTTGTTTTAAAATCTAATGTCTAATATTAGATAGCTACTCCAGCTCTGTTTTGGTTACTGTATGCATCATTTATCTTTTTCCATTCTTATGCTTTCAATCTTTTGTATCCTTGAATCTAGAGTGTGTGTGACTTTGAGTCATGATTTTGTCACTAGTATTTGCATGACCTTGGCAAAGTTAATTTAATTTTCTAAACATGAGCTTCTTTACCTGTAACACAAGAATAGTAATACACAAAAAGATTGTTATCAAGATTAAATGAGACAAGGTTTGGAAGTAGTTCTGCCTAATATGAGTAATGAGTATTCAGAAGTATTACAAAAATTATTACTGAGATACATTCGTTAGATTACTCCTTTCTGCCCGTGGATACTGCTGAGTAACCTTCGTTAAAGTCTCCCCTCCCACCACCATCATGTCGAAGTCAGGGTCTCCTAAAGAGCCTGAACAGATGCGGAAGCTATTTATTGGAGGTCTGAGCTTTGAGACCGATGAGAGTCTGAAGAGCCATTCTGAGCAATGCGGAACACTTACGGACTGTGTGGTAATGAGATATTCAAACACCAAGTGCTCCAGAGGCTTTGGGTTTGTCACATATGCCCCTGTGGAGGAGGTGGATGTAGCCATGAACGCAAGGCCACACAAGGTGGATGGAAGAGTTGTGGAACCAAAGAGGGCTGTCTCAAGAGAAGATTCTCAAAAACCTGGTGCCCACTTAACTGTGAAAAAGATTTTTGTTGCTGACATCAAAGACAAAACGAAAGAATATTATCTAAGAGATTACTTTTGAAAAGCAGGGGAAAATCAAAGAAACTGAGATCATGACTGACTGAGGCAGTGTGTAACCATCCCTCAAAACAATGTACTGACCAAACACGCTTGAACATGTACCAGCAATAGGCCTCTGGGGGAGAGGATGATATACATCCTTGAAGCCCGAGCAGCTGGGAATGCCCAGCCTGCTTCTTTTTTCTGTTATCTCCCCTTCTCCAGAGATCACCTGTAGTTAATTAGATGACTCCTTTAAATGTGTTTACTCAACCACAGATCCTATACTGTTGATTAGGCATATCTTGCTTGCTTGTTGATTGTTATCTATATCTAATAAGTATGGGGCTGAGAAGTTGTTCTGAGAGGCAGTCTTCTCAATTGCCAACCCCTGCTCCCGTTCTCTTGAAGCTGACTTGTTTGTGCCCCATTTTTCTCCCGCGCCTTTGGAAAGTGGCAAGTGGCCGTTGGAAAGCAGCAGCAGTGGCAAAAAGAGGAGTTCTGCTTTGTAACATTTGATGACTATGACTCTGTAGACAAGACTGTCATTCAAAAATACCATACTTTGAATGGACACAACTGTGAAGAACGGAAAGCCCTATCTAAGCAAGAGATGGCTAGTGCTTCATCCACACAAAGAGGTCTAAGTGGTTCTGGAAACTGCTGGTGGTCATGGAGGTGGTTTTGGTGGGAATGACAATTTTGGTCATGGAGGGAACTTCAGTGGTCAAGGTGGTTTTGGGTGGCAGTCGAGGTGGTGGTGGATAAGGTGGCAGTTGGGATGGCTATCACAGATTTGGTAATGATGGAAGCAACTCTGGAGGTGGCAAAAGCTGTAATGATTTTGGCAATTACAACAATCAATCCTCAAATTTTGGACCCATGAAAGGAGCAAATTTTGGAGGCAGAAGTTCTAGCCCCTATGGTGGTAGAGGCCAATACTTTGCTAAACCACGAAACCAAGGTGGCTATAGTGGTTCCAGTAGCAGAAATAGCTACGGCAGTGGCAGAAGGTTTTAATTACTGCCAGGAAACAGCTTAGCAGGAGAGGAGAGCCAGAGAGGTGACAGGGAAGCTACAGGTTATAACAGATTTGTGAACTGAGCCAAACACAGGGGTAGCAGGGCCTAGCTGCTTCAAAGAAGACATTTTTAGACAATACTCATGTGTATGGACAAAAAGTTCAAGGACTATATTTGTGACTAACTGTATAACAGGTTATCTTAGTTTCTGTTCTGTGGAAAGTGTTAAAGCATTCCAACAAAGGGTTGTTTTTTTTTTAAGATTTTATTTATTTATTTGACAGAAATCACAAGTAGGCAGAGAGGCAGGCAGAGAGAGAGAGAGGAGGAAGCAGGCTCCCTGCCGAGCAGAGAGCCCGATGCGGGGCTCAATCCCAGGACCCTGGGATCATGACCTGAGCCGAAGGCAGAGGTTTTAACCTACTGAGCCACCCAGGCACCCCCTAACAAAGGGTTTTAATGTAGGTTTTTTTTTGCATCCTTGCTGTTGATTGCTAAATGTAATAGTCTGATCATGATGCTGAATAAATGTGTCTTTAAAAAATGTATTATTACTGGGATGCCTGGGTGGCTCAGTTGGTTAAGCGGCTGCCTTCGGCTCAGGTCATGATCCCAGCGTCCTGGGATCGAGTCCCACATCGGGCTCCTTGCTCAGCAGGGAGCCTGCTTCTCCCTCTGCCTCTGCCTGCCACTCTGTCTGCCTGTGCTCGTTCGCTCTCTCTCCCTCTCTCTCTCTCTGACAAATAAATAAATAAAAATCTTTAAAAAAAAATAAATAAAAATAAAAAATAAAAAATGTATTATTACTAATGTTACTACCAAAGAAGATGAAAAAACTAATCAAAACAGAGACTTACCTTTTCTGATAAATACTGTTCATATATTCCAACAGCAGCTGCTCTTAGGAGACCTTTGGTTTGGTTGGTTTGATGTTTTCCATCTTTCTGACGACTTAATAAAACTTCCAGTTGCTGTTGGGCTGTAACTCGGTATCCTTCCACTGTCATCCAGAAGAAGAGATGTGCTTGACCTCCAGTTTGCTGCATGTAATCTACCAAACAAAATCCATAACAATATAGATATTAATGTCACATATTTTTGGATGCATGTAGCCATGCAAGTTAAGAAGGATTAAAGTTTCAAATACTTAAAACTCTACATTTTCAAACTGTTAAGCAAATGCTTAAGATGAAGAATGCTTACATCACAAATTGGTTAGGTTAAAAAGACCACAGTTATGTAGAAAACACAAATGGATGCACGCATTTTTTTTTTAAATCTCATTTTTCATAATAAAATTTCTAGGAGATAAAATTACTACAGAACGCTTCATCAGAAAGAAACTACTTCAGGAACATTTGGCTTCTATTCTCAATAAAGATTACTGATTATAATATTAATATTCTTACAAATATTAAAAGTAAGGATTAGGATCTTCAGTTAGCCATGCATTTATGTTTTTGGTCATGAAAATGAAGAATCAGGGAGGTTTACTGAAAATGTCCTCCAGATAAAAAGCAGTGTTGATGTATGGTTGACCCCTGAACAATGCGGGTTAGATCAGGAGCACAACTCACCATGAACTCAAAACTCCATGTATGATTCCTGACTCCCCAAAACCGTAACTACTAATAGCCTACTATTGACTGGAAGCCTTCCCAATTATATAAACAATTAACACATACAACATTCTGTATGTACTATATTCTTAAAGTAAGCTAGAGAAGAAAATGTTAAGAGAATCATAAGGAAAATACATTTGTATTACTATACTGTATTTATCGAATACAATCTGTATAAATAAGTGAATCTGCACAGTTCAAATCCATGTTGTTCAAAGGTCAAATATAATATTAACAAAATTAGTAAATACTTAAAATGATATAAAAACAAAGACCTATTCATGCACAAAATGATACAAACGCTAAAAACAATGTCTGCTGCTGATAAAGAACTCTTTCTCGAATAATTTAAATTCATAGAATCAGCTAGAATTTAAATGAGCTATTTAACAAATGCACATTTAAGTTATAATAAGCGTTTCTTTCCTTCTAAACAAAATAAATCTCTACCTCTATCATTTCCAAAAAAGGGAACACTTCAGAGAATGGAGAGTGGAGGAAAGATATATTTGGTATGCTTAATATCAGATATGTAAAGTTTAGTAGTATTTACAATTATAAAAATTTCGAGGGCTGTTTTATTTTCATAAAACGGATTTACCTACCCATAAAAAATTGTAGTGCAACATTGTCTACAAGAATGCTGTCCAGGGGGACTGTGCAAAGTTTCCCAAAATTTGCTGCCAGTTTCACAGTATTTATTTCCTAAGAGAAAAGTAAATGCAGGTCAATATTTCATCTACTCATGCATTAGGTTAAAGATCTTTTCATAGATACAAAAATGTTAAACTAAAATGGAATAAAAATAAAGTTTTTTCTTTTCTTTCTCCTTCATGTGGGTTCCCAACAGTCCCAGCCTAGAGAATTTCCTAATTAAGAGCTGCTTAGTAAATATGCATTAAAAGTATGATAAGCATTCACTTCTTTCATTATAAAATAATTCTGAATTACTAGAATTTCAAATATTCTCTATTTCTACATATTCCAAATGAAAATGAACATTTCAGGAGCTAAAGGGGATGTCTGGAATGCTTACAATGTCCAAGAATAAATAAATCCCAACATGTTCAAGTACAGACTGAAGTCTATTCACTGAGAAAACAGAAAATATCCCAAAAGAGTAATTTTTCTCCTGAGAGAGTAAAAACTCTACCATCTTTCATTAAAAATATGCTTCTTCTCAGATGACCTAAACAGTAAATTAAATTTAGTTTTCAAAGTCATAAAGCAAGATAACTACCTACGCATGAAAAAACACAGAAAAACAAAACAAAACATGGATTCAAAATTTAGACAGTCTAGAGATGCATGGGTGGCTCAGTCAGTTAAGCATCTGCCTTCAGTTCAAGTCATAATCCCAGGGTCCTGGGGTCGAGCCCTGCATTGGGTTCCCTGCTCAGTAAGGAGCCTGCTTCTCCCTCTGCCTGCCACTCGTCCTGCTTGTGCTCTCTCTTCTCTCTCTCTGACAAATAAATTAATTAAATCTTCAAAAGAAATTTATAGAGAATCCACGTGTCAAGCACTGTGCTATGTACTTTATACACATTATTCTCCACAACAATCTTATTGGATAAATATCACCCACCTCACTTAACAGATAAAAAAGCTGGAATCAGAAAGACTGCCTATGATTACAGAGCTGCCAAGAATAACTTGGTGTTTTCAAAGCCTGCAGACTCTTCCATAAAACCTGAATGTTTCTGTGTCACCAATTTCTCTGGATTCCTAAATCCCTATCTCACAATCCTCTATTTAAAAAAGAAAGATCAGAGGCGCCTAGGCGGCTCAGTCTGTTAAGGTTTCCCTTCAGCTCAAGTCATGATCCCAGGATCCTGGGATTGAGTCCCCTGTCGGGCTCCTTGCTCAGTGGGGAGCCTGCTTCTCCCTCTACCTCTGCTCCCCTGAACCCCGCTCATGTGCTCCATCTCCCTCTTGCTCTGTTCTCTGTCAAATAAATTAATAAAATCTTAAAAAAAAAAAAAAAAGGGAAAGAAAGATCAGAAGGTTTTTCTGAAAGTTAGGGCGTCTTAATTAGGGGCAGATACTAAATTAGATGTAGTTAATACATAATGGAAAAGAAAAAGAACTTGAGAAAAGGGGAAAACTTCCTCTCTAATTAGTATTTTCCTTCATATAAATACTGTATAATAATAGATAACTGACTTAAAATGTCTGGCATAAAGCAACCTGTGCCAGCGCATGTTTTTTCCTAAGTCTTCTTTCTTCAAACTTACCACCTCTTTCTTTCCTAGAAGCAGCTTCACATATGAGAAGCAGAGGAGTATTCACCATAACTTTATTTGTAATAAAAAAGATAAACAGCCATCTAAGATTTCAAGATGAGTAGTAGCATGGTTAAAAAACTTTATCTCTGTGCAGATTCCGACTTTTCTTCCCAAGTGAACTAATAAAAAAGGTAAAGCTTGAGACTCAAAAAAGAATTGATGGGCTTCAAAACAAGGTATCTAAATTTTAAAGGGATCTGCTATCAAAAAGTGTTTGAACATTGGGGCGCCTGGGTGGCTCAATCAGTTGAGCATCCAACTCTTGATTACAGCTCAAGACATTTACTCTGGGTCCTCGAAGCAAGGCTTGCGTTGGGCTCCACACTCTGGGGAGTCTGCTTTAAGATTCTTTCTCTCTCTCCCTCTCTCTCTCAGCCCCTCCCCCTGCTCCCACTCATGTGCTCTCTTGCTCTCAAAATAAATATTCTTCTATACTGAATGTGCATGGGTATATAATTTCAAAATACAGTTAACTGAAACAAAGACATACATACACATAAACTCAGGTATTAGACAAATGCAGGCATCAAGTAATATGAGTTATAATTAATCCAGCAACTAAACTCAATATTTATAAAAATCAGTCTTCTATTCCTTAAGAAATTTAAAATTTAAATACATTTTAAAATTACAAGCCCAGAGAGTCACAATAAATTTCCAAAAGAGAAAACCAGAAAAAAAAAAATTGACTACACTGAAAACTAGGGTAGTAAAAAAAGCTCTTTTCTGTTTCCAAGGCCCAAATCTCTGCTTTTCTCTAAAGAGCTACCTATAATCACTGTTTCTAATTCATCTCTCTCCATTTTCTCCTGGACCAGTTCCAATAAGGGTTTCTCTCCACTACTCCAAAATGCTATTATCAGATCACCAATATTCTTCTGGTGGCAAATCAAATGGTCAATTCTAAGTCTTCATCTTACTCAACTTATTAGCAGCCTGCAACATACCTGATCTCTTACGTCCTTAAAAACTTTCTATAATTGGCTTCTGGAATATCACACTCCCAGGTTTTCCTTCAATTTCACCAGTCACTTACTCTGTTTCTTTAGGTAGATCTTCCACTTTGTCTTAAACTCTAGTAACTATACTGCCTCTGGACTAAGTTCTTGATTATATTCTTAACTTATACTCACTGTCTTAGGTAACTCCATCCAAGTGTCTTTACTTTAAATAAACATCTAATAATCCTGAGGACCCTCAAAGTTCAGGTCCATCACCAACCTTCCCCTTGAACTACAGTGCTTACCAGCCAGCAGGTCTATATGATTGTCAAATAAGAATCTCAAACTAAAACATCCAAAATTTGATTGTCTCTTCTCAATCTCCTCTTTGCTGTATTATCTATTTTAGTAAATAGCAACACCATTCATGCAGTCAGGTAAGAAATTCTAGGAACCCTCCTTGAGTCCTTTTTTTTTTCCTCACTCCATATTTAATCTATTAGCAAATCTATTAGTACTACATCCAGTTTCTAATTACTTCCCACAACCGCTGCAGACATCTCATACTGGACTAAACCAATCGTCTCCTAAATTATCTTTTAGTCTCCATTCTTATTCCTGCCAACTCTACCACAATTTCTTTTTTTTTTTTTTTTAGATTTTATTTATTTATTTGACAGACAGAGAGCACAAGTAGGCAGAGAGGCAGGCAGAGAGAGAGAGGAAGGGAAGCAGGCTCCCCGCCAAGCAGAGAGCCCAATGCGGGGCTCAATCCCAGGACCCTGGGATCATGACCTGAGCCGAAGGCAGAGGCTTTAACCCACTGAGCCACCCAGGCGCCCCTCTACCACAATTTCTAAACATCACAAAGACCCCAAGTGATTATTTTACCTCATAAGTCAGGTCATGTCACTTGCCAGCACAAATCTCCAACGGATTCCCATCACAATTAGAATTTTTTAAAAATCAGGGCACCTGGGTGGCTCAGTGAGTTAAGCCTCTGCCTTCGACTCAGGTCATGATCTTAGGATCCTAGGATTGAGCCCCGCATCCGGCTCTCTGCTCAGGAGGGAGCCTGCTTCCCCCTCTCTCTCTCTGCCTGCCTCTCTGCGTGCTTGTGATCTCTCTCTCTCTGTCAAATAAAATAAATAAAATCTTAAAAAAAAAAAAGAATTTTTAAAAAATCTTACTATGGTAGATAAAACCATATATGATATAATCCCTAAGGTTCCTCTCCTACTACTATCATCCCTTCTCATTCATTCCATACCAGCCACGCTGACCTACTCTAACTCACCAAACATCTTCCTATCTCAGGGCCTCTGCATATGATTTCACCTCTGCCTGAAAGATTCTTTAAAAAAAAAAAAAAAAATTCTCAACACTTTCTCATTATTCTATCAGATTTCTCTAAGCTCAAATGTAACCAAATCACTCAGCATCTATCTAAAACATTCTAGACGTTCTCTATCTACTTTGCCTTACTTGTTATTTTTTATATTTACTTATTTTTAACACGTTTTTTAACATTATATAATAATTTATTTATTGGTTTATTTTTTGACTCTTCAACTAAAATGTAAGTTCCATGAAGAGAGAGTTTTTGCCTATTAGGTCCATCTAAAATGGCGCTCAATGTATAATACTATGTAAGTGTTAGATTTTTAATAAAAAATGAAAAGATGAATAAACCAATAAATAAAATTTTTAATTGCTGTAGCATTTTTTAGGAAATGTTTTAATCTCTTTAGTTTTAACAAATACTTATAAACTATAATGTATAAGAGAAATTTTTTCTGCAAATCCTTTTGTGGAGGGCCACACTAGTTAGTATTTCACATCTTGTCATTTGCTAGATATTTAAGTGAATATGAAGTATTTATAACTAAACATTAATTTTAAAGTACTTTACTTACTTTGCCTGACTGCAATCGCTGTATTCTTGAGTCACATACTTTCTTTACAAATAGTAAGCTATTTATTTGATTCTTGATAGTGTTGATATCTAAATACAAACAAACTGATTATGAGCTAGTGGTAATGTTATTATTGAAATACTTTAAACATGTACGTACTGTAATTTAACATGAACAGAGCAAAACACTTAATAAAAGAAATAATCTGAAATTTTATAGTTAAATTATTTAATTAAAATAAAACCATGCCTATTATTTTTACTTTAGAGATAATTACAGTATCAACAGCCTCATATATTCAGAAAATTATAATGCTTTTATTCTTAACACACATTAACATAATAAGAAGATTTAGACTTAGATAAGGTGAAAATAACTAATAGCATAAAATGACATTTGGGTAAATTAAAGTTTTGTTTAAAGACAGAGTGATGATTAAAGAAGTACACATTTCTGTACTTAAATGAATTACTTACCATCACCAACTGTATCTAGAGATCGAAGATACTGTAATTCTTCTGCTGCCTTATCTCTGACTGCTTCTAGCTCTCCAATATTGTCACTCAATTTAATAATGTTCATAAAGGCCTCATAGTTGCAATTAGAATCACGGATCTGAAAATAAAGTTTAAAAAACAGGTGGGAGAAGGACTCAGGAAAAAAAGATCTTCAGGGTCTACCACATGCTAGGTAGGCACAATCTTATACCAAGTGTTTATGCAGTGCTTTTAAGAACACAAAATGAAAACCTCTGTACTCATGATCCCAAAGAAAGGTAAAGGAGTAGAAGATGAGATTAGTGGCAGTGAAAGGCCAATCTGGTAGGGTACAGTATATGTGGTAGCTTCCATTCTGAGTGGAATGAAAAGTTATTGGAGGGTTTTAAACAGAAGAGTGGTGTACTCTGACCTAAACTGAACAGAATCAATGTGATGACATAACTAACTGTTTTTCTTCCCTAGCCACATGCTGTTTAAGAACAGGAATGGGAGTTGAGAGTTGAGTTGAATTTAACCAGAGTGTGGCTTCATCAAAAATATAACAAAGTAAGACACAAAAAGTACTCGAGGATATTATAAAGTGACTAGCTGCTGTGACTGCCAACAAAACTTAAGTAAAGGAGTAAGGGAAGCAATGAAAAGGCAGCAGACTTGGGATACTATACATTCTCTATAAGGAGTCGAAGAACTGGGGACTGTAGAAGTCCAGAACTGGGGAAAAACTAGCTAATAAGCACATGAAAAGATGCTCAATATCATTGAGTCATCATGCATATTCAAGTTAACCACAACAAAACAGCAATGCCAAATGCTTGTCAGAATGCAGAGAGATGGGGGCTCTCAACTGGTGCTAGGGAAGCGCAAAATTAGAACAAAACTTCAGAAGACTACTCGGGAATTTCTTTCACTTTATGTAAATTTTATTTCAATGATTAAAAAAAGGTAGGTTATTAAAGACATGATTTTTCTAAGAACACATTAAAAAACAATTAAACAGCTGTCCATTTATCTGCTCTAGTTGAAAATAACAATATGAGGTAATCTATTCCACAGTAAGAGAGAATATTCATTCTTAATTAGTTCGTATTTTTAAAAAAATTCACATTTAGAGATGAATAATGCAAATCCATCCATACTATAATTAGAAATGACTTAAAAACTATCGTTAGATAACACTAACATATTATAGAAAGAAGATATGTTACTACTAGACTGCTCTAAACTTTTCCATTCAAATAGAAATGAACTATATGGTTAGATATTAATGTAACTGAACTAAGAATAAGAACTGAGCTCATTTTAATATTTATAATACCTATGGATACAAGGTTTTCCACACAATTAATGTCAAAAGACTAAACCAGACAACAAAGTAGGCTAAAGATCCTTTACTGATAAACTTTGCTCTTTTAAATATATTTTCTGATTCTATACTGCAAAATGAAATAAGGACCAATTCCTGTTCATTAAACAGAAAAAAGACCCAAGCATCATACACAATAGTAGTATTAATCCAACTCTAGGGAGAACAAGTAAAGACATGGTGGTTTGAATTTCTTTTAGAGCATATTTTAAATTCCACCCCCTCAAATGTTTACACCATGTATTTAATTATATAGTTAATATAAATTCAGCAAAAGAAAAATTGAAAGCTGAAGAAAAATATATAGGAAAAAAATTATTCCTACTCCCAGGAGTGAGAGATAACCGTAACATTCTCCACCTTTTCTGTACCACAAATAAGATTATACAGTACTACATCTTGATTAAGTTTAGTATAAAACATCCATTTTATTGTATTCTAAAAAACATTTCCTAATACCATTTACCCTTATTTCATTACTGAAATGTTTTTGAATTTTACCTCTTTACCTAGTTTTTAAAAAATTACTTTTTTATTATATAACCAATACTCCCTATAAAGAGAAATATATAAACAAGAGAAAAAATTAAAACATTCATAATCTTTCATAATCCTACATAATCTTATTAAGATTTCAAACAGCATATATACTATCAGAATTATATAGTCATTAATAAGAATATAATTACTTATATATTTGTTTTTTAAAAAGCATTCTCTAGACACACATCACCTCTGGTTATCCTTTTCGTATAAAAAATATAAACCTCTTGGGTACCTGGGTGGCTCAGCTGGTTAAGTGTCTGCCTTCTATCAGGGCATGAGCCTATGATCCTGGGGCCCTCGGATCAAGTCTCACAACAGGCTCCCTGCTTAGTGGGGAGTCTGCTACTCCCTCTGCCCCTTCCCCCCCCCTTATGATCTTGCTCTCTCACACTCTCTCTCTCTCAAGTAAATAAAATCTTTAAATATATATATATGTACATATGTATATATTAGCATTTTTCATTATTCAAGACACACTATCATCATTCTTTTTAATAGCTTCATGTATTCTATTTTATCAATATGCCATAACTTATTAAACTAATCCTCCATGAAGAACACTTAAATTGCTTTCAATTTTTTAGTTGTTTTTTTTTTTAAAGATTTTTTTTTTTTTTTAATTTGACAGAGATCACAAGTAGGCAGAGAGGCAGGCAGAGAGTGAGAGGGGGAAGCAGGCTCCCCGCTGAGCAGAGAGCCTGATGCGGGGCTTGATCCCAGGACCCTGGGATCATGACCTGAGCTGAAGGCAGAGGCTTTAACCCACTGAGCCACCCAGGCGCCCTCAATTTTTTAGTTTTAAAAGCAATGTTGCCATCAATGTCCTTAAATATAAATTGTTTCAAACTTACTTATTATTACTTAAGAATAAATTTCATAAGTACAACTCCTAACCAAAGGATATGCATTTTTAAAAATTTTAACTAGGCAGATATGCATGTTTTTAAAACTTTCACAGAGCCCAACAGGACACTAAAAAAACTGACAAAGGAAACAAAGAACCAGTTGTATGGCCTCGAAAAAAGGCTCTAGGAATACAAAACTAACAAAACAATTTCTGCCTGCAGGTAACCCACAATCTGGTGGGAGAGAGAAAAATTGCTGCAGCAACAACAGCAAAACAATGTCAAGTTTGATAATGGCTACTAGAAACAAAGAACAATAAAGTAATTCTTTCCTAAGAAAGCTAGACTGAGTTAATAGAAGACAACTGTGGTGAAGAAATTCTATTTCAAGAAAATGAATCAAAGATCTAGAAGCATGTATCAAAGAACTCCCAGCAATAGCCCATTTACAACTCTTTCTTAACTATGAGTTTACTGAGGAAAAGCATATATAATCAAACACAAAAATAATTAGACCCAGTAAACTTAGTAATCACTAACCCTCTAATATGTCTGACAGATGAGAAAACTATGACTTATAGAAAACTAGCTGCTTACACACACACTAAGCAACTTACAGAAACAAGTCTAGAACACACTTCCTCCCATTCTTAGTCCAGTGTTCCTTTTACCATACTCTTCTCCATTATATGGTATAAAAATGTAAAGTACATGCTATTTAAGTAGCTCAGACCACAAGCTCTGTTTAAAAGCAAATAGCAACTTTTTAAAATACTCATCATCTATACACTCAGGCAGTAAAATATCCTATTCTTTTTAATTTAAGTAAGTAGTAACAACACCAAAAGTGTAACAGGATTATCTTATTAACAAACTTCTTAAAAAGAATTTGGCTAGCACGTTCAACATATTAGCAAACAGAAATAGTAGAAATATAAAGATTATCTTTGAACATATTTTTACCTAATTTCTTTAATAAATTATTTCTTGATCATCCTGCTCTCCAAGTACTGTTTCTAAATTTCAAAAAAACTGTTTTAAAAACAGTCATAATTTTAGAAAGTACGTACCATCCATATGATATATTGATTAATATAATCAGGATCACTGAGTTGATTTATTAATGGAAGAAGAATTCCTCGTGCAAGAATTTCCTGGACAAAAATTGTAAAAAACAAAAACAAATTTAACCGAATATATTTATCAAATCACTAGCATAATGTAAATAACATAATGCTGTTATTTAAGAAAGGTATGATACACATAAAACCCGATAACCAACACAATCTTATAAAAAGATGAACTAACACACCTCAGTTAAAATAAGTGAGATGAAGCTACCTATACCAACCTGTATATATCTCCACAATGGCATCTAGAGTTGAGTGGAAAAAAGCAAAAGGGTAGCTCTAGTATATTAGCATTTACATCAATTTTTAAAAGGCAAAACATGGCACCATATGTGTTTATGCATCCTTACGTCTATATTAGAAGTATAAAAACAAAAAAAACAAAAGGAAAAGATACACACCAATTTTAGAACAGTAGTTACCTTCAAGAGAGGAACAGAGCTACTACAGTAAAACATTAACATTGGTTAAATTTGGGTAGTTGGTACATAAATGTCTACTGTATTATTCTCTATACTTCTCTTTGTTTGAAATCTTTCCTAATAGAAAATAAAATAGTATGTTAATTATTCATCTTTCTCTAGAATAGATCCTCCCATTTTTTATAGCTGTTTATGCTCCTACCTACTAAAATCCTGCTCCTCCTCCTAGGACTGACTACAGAATAAAATCTCCAACCAAATAAGCTTCGATCATTTCAGTTGAGTATTTTTGTATTTTCATTTTTAAAATATACCCATGCCCTGAATTTATGGGATTTGTCACTTATCATCCTCTATGTAACTGTCTGTTTTCTACTTCTCTAGAACGCTACCACTATCTAGGAATGTTCTGCATATGAATGACACCTGTCAAGTGATCTACTGATTTGTCAATCTTCAAACTATTTACTCAAGGTCATATTCTTCAACATGGCAGGCATTACATAAATAGTAAAGGGATGGAAATGAAGAGTTTAGTGCTGATTCTCTTAATACCACAACTTCACCCATTATTAATCTTTATTCTTTTATGCATGCTGATACATAAATCTATGAAATACCATTTCTAAAGAAAACTGGAAAGACTAAGTAACTGTAACTTTAACAGGATATTTTACTTTTCTAATTAAAGGGCCAATTTATTCCTTTTATCAAGATCTCTAACTTATCTGGTCCATTTTCTGATATAATCTCATAAAAGGCAGCCTTCACTTTATTTTCCTTTAGAGAGATATTTTATATAAACTCTACTTTTGTAAGCTGTGTAAGTCTCTGAAAACTATTACCAATGATGAATTAACATTTCCAAAAGGCACTCATGAAGGTTCCAGTAACTTTTTAAAAAATTATTTAATTACTTTCTTTTCTTCATATCTTTTAAGTAATCTCTACACCCAATGTGGGGCTCAACCTCACAACCCCCAGATTAAGAGTAGCATGTTTTACCAAGAGGTGCCAGGTACCTCTTAATATTTTTTATTTTTACTAATTTATTTATTTTTTCAGCAATCTCTACATCGAATGTGGGATGGTTCCGTTAACTTTTAGAAGTATCTTTTGGGACATCTTACAATCTCAAATTATAAGGAATTGTTTAGGGGTGCCTGGGAGGCTCAATTGTCAGCCATCTGCCTTTAGCTCAGGTCATGATCCGATGATCCAAGGGTTCTGGGATCAAGCCCTGCATCAGGTTGCCTGCCCAGTGGGAAGCCTGCTTCTCCTTCTCCCACTCCTCCTGCTTGTATTCCCTCTCTCACTGTCTCTCTCTTCAAGTAAATAAATAAAATCTTTTTTAAAAGGAGGAGGAGGAGGAATTGTTTATTCCTTCAAGATTAGTTTTAGTCTCCAACTTCTTAAAAATTATATTATTTACATAATTCTTTCCTTCAAATTCTCTCTGGCCACATATGTTCAAATTTTAAAATGTGCTTTGTAAGGAGAAAATTCATAAACAAAACTATGTTTCTTGAAAGTTTCTTTTCAAAGTAAGAAAAAAAAAGCATGTGGGGAATAACTGTGAATAAATTTAGTGCTTCTCATTAGTCAATGCAATTAGTCAGTGTGTCTTAGAAAATTACATTGATCTTCTAATTTGCCTCATGAAAGGGTTTGGTTAGTCAAGATGTAATCATATGACTCAACAATTTCTATACAGGTTCTAGTGAGAGCTCTAAATATTCCAAAATAAGTAGCCATTTCTATTTAATTTCTACCTTAAGACAAGCACCAGCTGTCAAATATGAAGGCTTAAAAGCTACAAAGTCACTGAGGCCAGAATCTTTAAATAAATAAAGCGTGGTAATGGACAGAAAGCAAGACAATTAAATAGCAATTACTGTAGTCAAATGCTACGATTTGTACAATTCCTATAAAAGATCCATATAAAGGAAAGAAGTAAGAACTATTTAACCTGTTATTTAATCTGAACAAAATCATCTTTAGGAAAACTTAAATTACCAACAAAAGAAAACTGATAAAGAATTACCAAGTTAAAAGAGGAAAAACCTGATTTGCTGAATGCAGGCCTCTGTAATTACACACAATCAGATTCAACCATAAAGACAGACCAATCTACAGCAAAACATATTTGCTCTTTAAATAACCCTACTTGCTTTAAATGATAACTTCATGTAACAAGGCAGATCTTCATTCATGTCTCCTAAGAGTCAGCTTCATCTTCAGGAGCTGCAGTAATACGTGCACCTTCAGCAAGAAGGGCAAAAAGTTTCCCCTCATTAAAACTAATTCTCTGACGGGGTACGTGCTATGTGCCAGGCACTATGATAACCACGAGGTACATGATGATGATACAGATAGGGCCTGTGTCCTAATGGGCCTTACAGTACTACCAGGGAGGGGGAAGGCATCAAGTAAGTAAATTATAATACTGAAATACGGCAAGTGCTTTGAAGGAAAAAAAATTGTGTACTTACCTACAGCAATAGGGAATTATGAGGGGACTTTAGATTGGGTGGTCAGGGGAGGCATTTCTGAAGAAGTGGGATATGGAGGTGAATACAACTTAGCCAAGAGAATATGGGAAATCATTTTGACCAGAAAAAAAAAAAAGAGTAGGAGGTGGGCCCTACAGTAGGGAGAAAATGGCACTTCTGGAGAAGACAGCATAGTTGGAATACAGTGACAGCATGGCACAAAGACCAGAAAGGTAAACAAAGTCCTTGTAAACCTCTGGAAGAACTCGAGATGGGAAATATTTGCTGGATGGTCACAGCCTTTACTAGGATGGAGAGGAGACTAAAAGGCAAGACAGGACATGGAAACAAGAGTAAGATTTCCATTTTGAACATTTAAAGTTTAAAAGGGCTGTGAGCCAATCAAATGGCAATTTCAGTGAGCAGCTAGTCAGAGGCACCTAAAGTTCAGAAGGAAAGTCTGCACTACAGATAAAAATTGGAAAGTCACTAGCCCTTGGATGGTATTTAAAGCCACAGGAATGGGTGAGCAAAAAGAGGGCTCAGGCCTAAAGAACTTGTAAATTTGAAAGTTAAATACAAGAGGAGTTAAAACATGTAAAAATGACTAAAAAGGAGACCAAAGGAAGAGAAAAATCAGGACAGCAATGACATGGAACCCAAGCAAAGACAAAATTTCAAGAGGGAAAAGTTCGCCAGCCATGTGAAAGTTGCTGAGACTGCCCAGTAGCAACTGTCTAGTGAACCAGGTAGACAAAGATTCTGCTGCCAAACAAATACTCAACACAAATGAGTACTGTAACTGATTAGCAGTGTCTTCCTTCAGTGGTAGATGTGAATCTAGTGATAGACGTGTCAGGTATTTACCACCCTTAATAATTTACCACCCTTAATAACCAGCCCAAATAATTGGTCTTAACAATACATCATTTATCAGATATTTCCCATTAAAACCAAGAGTTTACTACTCAATTCACAGCACCACTACCCTACTTAAGTTAGGTAGGTACTAAGAAATTGTTGGTATTGCTTAAACAATAACATACGAGTATAAAAGCACACCTCAGGAATTGGCATTTTGCTGGATGGTAGACAAAAAGATCCTAAGCTTTCATTTTCATATAAATTAGACACTTTGATCTTACCCATTCAACCAGCATAAGGGTTGTACCTAGCTAGCTAGCATTTCTCAGTCACAACCAGCAATCAAAACAAAAGTGTTATTCCTTTACATCTGTACATAGAATTTTTTTTAAAAGATTTGTTTGTTTATTTATTTGACACAAAGAGAGAATACAGCAGAGGGAGAGAAGCAGACTCCCTGCTGAGCAGAGAGCCTGGTGCAGGACTTGATCCCAGGACCCTGAGATCATGACCTGAGCTGAAGGCAGCCGCTTAACTGACTGAGTCACCAAAGTGCCCCTGTATATAGAATTTTACTCTGATGTTTATTCGGGGGAATAAAAAGTCCAAGACTACTGTTCTTATCTACTTTAACTCATTTTCTAATTATAAGAAGCAGAATCATAGCTGCCTAGTTTTTTTTTTAAGTTTCTATCCAGAAGTGTTACTTTAATTAACCTAATTCCAGTAAGTTTATAGGTAAAGCTATATTAAACAAAATTTAAAATGTATCTTTGCTATAACCCAAAATCCCTGTACCGAACTCTAAGTCAAATAGTTCTCAAAGTATTGTCCAGGGATCTCTGGGGGATGGAAGGAGACAAGCACAGAGTGATATTTTCAAAAAGGAACATGATGGTGTGATGATAGAAATCAAGTAATGGAATGTGTGCCTGTATAGTCTTGTTTCAAAATTTCTTAGTTTTAACTTATAATACAGTAAGTGTTGATAAATAAAGCCCATGTGAATAAAAGCACTTTGAGGTCCTCAAAAATTTTTAAGAATTTAACAGGGTCCTGAAACCAAATATTTTGAGAATTATTATACAAAGTTTCTTTATAGCCATTTATTTGATATGAGTTTAAGCTTACCCTGACAAAGTATCGCATGATCTTGTTCTGGAAATCTCCAGGAGGTAGCAATAAATATAATAAGACCTCACACAAATCCCTTAGGAATCCTAGAAATGAAAAAGCTAGCTATAATAACATTAGAAAATAAAATCTCTACCGATTTCTGATTAAAAAAAACACATAAAGGCAGAAATAAGTAGTTTCCCAATTATAGCAGCTTATTATTTTAATAATTAATTAGTACAAATCAGTATTGATTAAATTTTTTCATTATTCTCCAAACAGTAACGATTCATTAATCAAACTAATATTTTTTTTTTATTCTGCTCAGCTTTACTGTGTTTTTGAATCACTGAGAAACTTCAATTATCAAAGTGTTTTCCCCCAAAACAGTTATGGTTGTACCATGTATTCTACACTTCTACTAGACATTATCTTTGTGTACTTACAAGCTATTTGCATATTTTAAAATATACCTATAATTCTTCTTTCAAGAAAGAACCTCCACTATCCTGGTAGGTAATAAGAAAAGAAAAAGAATATGCTCTTCTACTTTACTACTTCCTCGATTTACATGAAAGTACTACAAGTCACTGTAACTATTTCTTATACTTAGCTATTATTTCATGCCAGTGTTAATGAAATGACAATTAAAAATTCAACTGTAGTGTAAATATAAAGAAAAGAAGAAAAAGGAGAGGAAGAGCGCAATTTAAAAATTGAAGAAAACAATTTCCACAACTAGAAGAACTTCTCTGTAGTTCATATGCTGACACTTCCTGGGAATAGAATTATATAGCTGATCCTGTTAATCCAAAATGCGCCAAGTAGCAAAGACTCTTTCTGAGAGGCTACAAAACTAGGAAAAGATAACCTCCTCAGCAAAAGCTTATCCAGTCTAACCTCTCACAAAGATAAGACAAGTCCATTCTATTCCATAAAGTGTATTTGAAATCATTATACTCATTCTCTTAGAAAATATTTTACGGTAATAGGTATACTCTTGAAGTAGAATTGATAAATTCAAGGAGAAAATAAATTACTATATATCCTAAAAAGTAAATTTACAGTTATAAATTGTTTGTGCCTGCTCTATTTTAAAAGAAGAGAAGTAATCTTTAATTACCATCTTTAAATTTTAAAGATGACTTTTAAAAAAAGAGGAAAAAATATGAAAACTACTTTTAAGAGTTAAAAAATAAGATGAATAGTGACAATGTCTATACTATGCTACCCATCCCGTAAGAATAATTTCACCCTTTACCCGTATTTTGTTCCCTGGCTCTGCTAACTTGTCTCTAACCAATATGAACAGTTACTATCCTCCAAATTGTTAAACTGAGAAGAAAACCTTCTTCATCTTTGGGAGAAGTGCACACTAGATCACGGCAAACGTCCTTCTCCATTTCAACTTCAACTTCAAAGAAAGTATCCACCAGATCTTCTGCTGTACCTGCACAAAGAAAAGAATAAAACATAAAGAATGATAAAGACATATTTTAAATAAAGTCCCAATTTTCAAAGGGAATAAAGGTATTACCTTTTGCTTGATCATCTTTCTCTGTTATCTTCTGTTGAGCCTTTCTGAATACTCTTAGGTGTGTGCCAAAATCATCTACAATACGTGTAGTAAAATAAGGTTGCCAGTCTATTTCTTTTGACCTTATAAAAAACACATTAGATAAAAGCATTATATGTTTTTTTATCAAAAAGTTAAAGTAAGTTAATTTTAATGACTAATTAAACAACACCATTACCAGAGAGATTGAATTTACTTACACTGAGATTTTGTTTACTTAATTTCTATTACATCTTAGTCTTCCCTTTCACAAGACCCAAGGTATATCAAATCTACTTGACCAAGTCTTTGAACAATATTATTTGAAGTATTTTATGTGCCAAGGCCTTAAAATACTACCTAAGTGCTTAAAATACAAAGAAAAACTTTTTTCCAGTTCAATCTAAAATTCTGAGCCCAAGTATATCATGTATTTCTCACCCAGACAGAAGAGTACATTAGGGATTCCGAATGGTTTTGCTTGCTTTTAGAAGAGCATTTGAGACACTTCTTGGTTCCTTCTGAACCCTTTCTGAACTCTCTACATTCTTCTTAGTTATACAGCCCAATTCTGAACCAAATATCTTTGGTATGAGTCTAAGTGGTTTCTGTTTGCAGATACTAGCCCTTGAACACTTGACCATTTGGAATAATAGGTCTTAAAGAATGATGCAAAATACCACAATACTCATGAAAAAGGTGATTATTAATTTTATTAAGTTACCTATTACTCTACCTTAAAAGCAACAAACCTCAAGAAACACTGCTAATTTAGTGCATCAGTGAAATAGTAACAAATAAAACAGATAAGCCAAAAGCAGTTTACACCTCTCCTTGGATTGATATTTTTAAATAAGTATTTTTTTCGGTGAATTTTCCTTAAATTAGCACTCAAATTAATTTACCTTTTTAGGAACATACCAAATAGATAAAAGAATCTATTTATTCATGAAGATGCTAGGCAGCAGAGGAGCAAAGAAAAAATACACTATAATTCATTGTTATTTATCCAAACATACATAATAAAGAAGCTAGTGAAGAAATTAACTTGATTACTGTCTCATTTTGAAAGAAAATGTAAAGGTGTTAATGGCTTTGAGGAATATAACAGATGCCTATTTTCAAATAAAAACACAAGTTATTAACACTCACTTTTTTAAACTTTTTTTTAAACTTTTTAAACACTATTTTAAATACACAACTATAATTTTGTTACACACGTGGAAAGAAAGAGTAAATTATTAAGTACATGAACACAAAAACAAATTAACATTAAAGAGGTAACCTGTACTCAGGGATCTGAGAAGGGGTTAACATTACTTAAAATACTACAAGAGCCATCATATATAAGCATATATTAACTTTGGTAACAATACTTGGACTCAACATAAAACCAAGAAAGAAAATTTAAACCTAGCAGTCTCTAGAGTATCCTTTTCACTTATTAAAAAAAAAAAAAAAAAAAAACCACAATCTGTATAAGCATCTTTCAAAAGTTTTTACATGAATTACTGGTAAAAAATCATCCACATCTAAAAATTTTGTAACAATTCAGTTGGTACAGGCCATTGCTCATTTTATCCATAATAGGATCATTCTAACAAATTTAGAAGAAAGATGAATATATAATCTTTCAAATTATATCTGTTTTGTTTCATGGTATAATGTTATTTATATAATTTATTGAAGTTTTCAAACAAAATAAAATTTACTAATTTTAGAAGGCATTTTAAACCCATCTCAACTCATTACAGAGGATATAGCATTGACAATAAGTGAAAATAAACAAGCAATGCAAATACATAAAATTTATCTTAAATTTAAAATAGGGATTTCTACTTTCAATACACAAGTATGTTTGAGGGTAGAAAAACCAGGAACGGTATTCTGTATCTCCACCTAAGATCATTATTTTCCCTTTGCTTGACTCACTTCCACTGAGTATGTGCAAATTTAATATAAGTCTCAACTCAAAGGAACTTTTTTAGGTTAGGAAGGTAAGAACAACAGTAGTACATTGCTTCCCTTTGTAAATCAGGAAAACATCTACTAACAATTTCTAGTAGTATTTGTCTTAACAAAATTTGAAAATATTCTCATGACAGTGAAGTACTTTCTAAAATTAGAGTGTACTGATAAATACGTACTAAATGGAACATGAATATAAAAAACAATTAAAATGTCATTCAATTTACATAATAGCCACACTTTCTTCTATTGATCCATATGTAGTTTTCTAGTAGAGCTTTTATTATCAATTATTCTTAAATTATGCCTATACTCAAGATTTTTTTTTTTAAAGATTTATTTATTTATTTATTTGAGAGAGAGAGAGCGCGCACACATGCTAGCACTAGAGTGGGGTACAGGGAAGAAAGAGGGGGAGAGAGAATCAAAACCAGCCTCCACTTCCAGTGGAGAGATAAAGGCGGGGCCCACTCTCATGACCTGAGCCGAAATCAAGAGTGGGATGCTCAAATAATATAGAGGACAAGGGTAGATGGGGAGGAGAAGGGAGTTGAGGGAAATTGGAAGGGGAGGTGAACCATGAGAGACTATGGACTCTGAAAAACAACCTGAGGGTTTTGAAGGGGCGGGGGGTGGGAGGTTGGGGGAAACCAGGTGGTGGTTATTAGGGAGGGCACAGATTGCATGGAGCACTGGGTGTGGTGAAAAAACAATGAATACTGTTACGCTGAAAATAAATAAAAAATTAAAAAAAAAAAAAAAGAGTGGGATGCTCAACTAACTGAGCCATCCAAGTACCCTTATGGTCAAGGCTCTTTTTCACTTTGTTTAAAGTATTCCCCCACATGATTCCTATTCTAATAAAAGCACCTAGATTATTACAATAAATCCTATTTCCTACACTTTCATATTATTACTATTATAAGCTTTCCTTTCCTGAACTTAAATATAGGAGAGCATTATTTCCTATACGACCAAGAGAATCAGTAATATATTCAACCCTACCTTGAAAACCTAAAATTCATAGTACGCACCTGAAACTTATGTATCTTGATAGAACAGTTTCAAGAATTACAGAAGTTAACTACAGATGCAAACAAGTAAGGAAGTCTTATTGAAGTATGAGAGCAAAGACCAAACAAGTATCCCTCTCTGAACATATATTTCCATGCCTTTATCTCAATCCCTAATGCCAGCATTCTATTCTTGGCCTTTTACTTTAAATGGTCTCTCACATCCACCTTTGTCTCCTCTCCATTCTGTTTTCCATAGAGCAGCCAGAGTGATTTTTTAAATATATAAATATGATAGTACAAAATAAGAGATTCAAAAACTGTTCAATAACTCCCCATCGATCTTCAGGCTAAGCATGACTACTTTCTCTAAGATCTTGCAAACCCAGGAGGACCATGCTTACTTCCGCAACACCACCTCTTCCACCTTCTTCTTTCCTTTCTGTTCTACTGACTTATAGGCTTGAATTCCATTTCTCAAATATATCCCTTATCTCAGAGCCTTTGGACAGCCTAATCCCTCTGCCAAATTTGCTCACCCCAGCCCACTCTTCACATACTTCCCTGCTCTCCCCGACATTGACTTGACAATTCCCACTTACTTCAGAGTTCATCTAAAATGTCTATTCCACATGGCAGCCTTCAATGCCCCTCGGCTTTCTCTCTCTCTGCCATATTCCTTCAGACTAGGTATGGATCTCCAGTTATACATTCTCATAGCACCAAATCTGCCACATTTCACAGCACTTTCAACCTACAGTTAAATAATTTAACCGGTGAGATAAATTCAACTACTCAACTGCTGATAAAAATCTCAGGAAGCGAGAGACTTCGTTTTATCCTGTGCTCATTTTATTCACAGTGGTATCTCCCGTGGCTAAATAATGTACTGAACATTGGAGACACTCGATACATAGTGATTTACTGATTCCTCAAAACACTGTTAATAGGTGCCTCCTGGAGAAAGGCAACATGAGGTGCTTATGACAGACTCTTTAGTCCTTAAAGTTCTGAAATAGAACATAAAGCGAGGAGCTCCTTTTGCCTTTCTAAATCCTTAAGCTATTTAATGCTAATACCAAAAAAATCCAATGACTATCCCAAATACATGGGCTGACAATGAGATTATATAAATTGCTTCACTGGTTCCATCTTTGTAAGCAATGTACAACCCATCACCAGTAATGCAAAAAATACACCAAAATCAAATAAGGATTTCTGTAAAAGAGCACTGGATTGGCATATATATGTCTCTAATTCAAGTAAAACATTCACCATTTCATTTGTTGTGAAATTCAGCAGATCACCTCACTTCCCAGGGTTTGTTCTCTTTAAGGACACTTAGAACTTTAAGAATCCATGATTATAGTACCTGAACACCCATCTAAGCATGTGTAACACACACACACACACACACACAGAGTACGTGGGAAACTGGTAACTGGTGAGTAAATGAAAATATTTGATCAAAAGAGAGAGTCATGAATAAATTTCATTTCAACTTATATAAATCTTTCAACATAAGACTAAGACCTTTTATTTCACTAAGGTTTTGCCAAAAGATATTAATGTGGCTTTTGTCTTTAACACTGCAACAGTTAGTGTCCAGTTTCTTTTAAATGGCATGACAACTAACGACACTTCTGAACAAATCTGAATGCAGAGTCCTTTAAGACTTTCCACCAATATTTCATTAGTTGTCTTCTGCAAACCTGAATCAACTGCAATCTATCTATCAACTAGCTTGAGTAAAATTCCAAAGCAAATGCTTTAGTTTTTACAGAAACGACCTTGCCATTCTCACACTTCCTCCAACTACATAGGAGCAAATTAAGTGATGATTATAATAAAAAAGTAAAACTGGGATACATGGGTTCAGAAACAAATACGATTTTCTTTTTTAACATGCTTGATTACCTATCTCTTCTAAATCACACATGTTCAGCTCACACCAGGGACCAAGTGCATCAGATTTTCTAGGGACAGGACCCAGGCATAGAAGTGGAGAGAAGTACTAGAAAGTGGTGTCCTCGCCTAGCTTTAATGCTATGGGCATGGGTCAGTATGTCTTCGAAAAGGAATGGAGAATTCTGGCTAACTAAAGTAAGTTAAGAAAATTGCTACTACAGTAGTCCAGAATTGGGACCGTGCCAAAAACAACTTAAAATTTTGTTCATGATAACCAGACACAAAAGGAGAAGTTAATCAAGTGATATGTTATAATTTAAAAGTATTAAAAAAGGCAGCTACACTTAAAACAAATCTTAACGAATGTCTCTGAAATGGGAGAAAGAAAGGATTTAGGAATGAACAAAAGAAGGGGATGAGCATGGTATATGCAAGGGTCACCATGAGTAGACTTGCCTGACTAGAGAAGTGGGTAGTTGGGTTTGGCAGTAAAGGTAATCTTCACATTCTTGGCAGAATACTTTCCTGGAAAAGGTCTTTGCTATCAAAATGATACAAATAAAAACTGATTTTCCCACAGGAACAATCCTATAATAAATGTTACGTTTCCGATGCCACACTATTTTTTCTCAGAAATGACTACTAAGACCTTATTTGAAAACAGTAAAAAGGGGACTATATACTGCATAGTGTGTATAAGTGTGTTTATATGTCTTCTATGTTAAAAAAAAAAATTGGCATTTTTGGAAAAAAAAAAAAAACTTTACTGTAGTAAAATTCCTAGTTTTTCTGTATAGATTTTAACAAGCAAGCATCTTTGAGAAGACTTTTAGGAAAGTTTTATACCAGTAGAGGGTTTTTGATCAACTAATCCACAGATATTTTTTGCTGAAAGCAGGTGGTGTCCTAAAGAAGAATCCCTTCTTCCTTGAGCCACCGAATCGGGCAGTAACTTACCCCTCATAATTCCCTTTTAGAAAGGATATACTGTTTATAATACATAAACCTTTACTTGTTTCCATCCTTCAGGAGCCCTTGAAGGAATACTTTGCTATCATGTCAAAAACTTCAGCCTGAAGGGGCGACTGGGTGGCTCAGTGGGTTGAAGCCTCTGCCTGTGGCTCAGGTCATGATCCCGGGGTCCTGGGATCGAGCCCCGCATCGGGCTCTCTGCTCAGCGAGGAGCCTGCTTCCTCCTCTCTCTCTGCCTGCCTCTCTGCGTACTTGTGATCTTTGTCTATCAAATAAATAAAAATCTTTAAGAAAAAAAAAACAAAACAAAACAAAAAAAAACTTCAGCCTGAAATTCAATTTTGAGCAGATTTTTAAGGTACACAATTGTAAACTTGCTTCTAAACCCATTAAAAGAATTGTCCTTCTTCCAATCTCAATTTACTCATAATACATGTTACCATAACCACTTCACTACAGCACCTTTGTTTCCCTTTTAAAATTACTTTAAAAAATCAAATTATAAGGTTAAGTATAAAAGAAGGTAACATTTTTTTACAACATTCCTGAACTTACATGAAATTTATTGTTACTCTCTACCATAATCCTCAAATATATGTAGAAAATTCCTCTTTTATAAGAACTAAATTAGCAACCATATAAGGAAACAAGTCTCATTGCTGCTCCCTTCACTGGCTGCACCTCTTCCCAGTTGGAGGGAAAAAAAAGTGGGACAGCGAAAAGTGCACATCTCTTTTCTAGTTCCACCTTCAGTGACTTCCTGATAATAGCTTAAAATCAACCATGGTGGGGAAATTTAAAGTAGACTTCTAAAACTATAAATATATTGTTTTCCACATTCTATAAAGAATAGCAGCCATCTGGATAATCAAATAAAAATTTCTAAGTTTTCATTGATATAAGACTTAACCATCAAAAAAAGATTATAGTCTACTAAATGTCCTTTATGTCTGAAATCAAGCATTCTTTCTGACCACATAGAAATATAAAGAGGTATAAAAACTTTATTATGATCCTATTCTAAGACTTCCTACTAGTAAAATAGACTAGAAAAGTACTTTAATTCCTAAGTAAATTAAATCTAATTACCAACATTCGACACCATAAAAAATAACTCCCTAAATGGTATTCAAAATGTAAGGTTTTACGGAGTATATGAGCCCATGTTTTGAGGACAGGGTGTGACTGGCAAAATAAAAACAAACCAAGATTAGTACTGACCTCACCAGGAAGTCTTAGTATTTTAGAACTTCAACGGATCTGAAATAATTACAAGTTGCTATCATTACAGCTCCAGACTTAAATTATTTATTCTAGATTATATAGCTAGTGAGATCAAGGCTTTGTTTAAAAAAATAAATCAGGGTTCTTAATTTTCAATTCAGTGTTTTCTTTACCTTAATAAGAACACAAAACTTCCTGACTCTTAAAGTTACAAACAAATTGGAAGAAATGGAGAAAAATCTTAGGTACGCAGTTTTATATAACCACATTAAAGGAAATAGTATTTAGTGAAATGTATCACTACATAAGAAGTCTAGTTCTACATCCTGTGCCCCAATGCTTCAAAGATTGTTAAAGCTTCAGATATTCTAAAAGATGTGGATCTCTGAATATAATGAAGAACTTAGAGAAACACCTGTGAAGCACACTCACCTATTTTAGAGGTTGAGTGTAAAGAACACAGAGCTGGAAGTCTTAAACAGGAAAGGAAAAAAGTAAATAACCTGGGGCTAGGTGTGCATCCTCCTAGGTATAATGATAAGTATTAAAAAAAATTAAAGTAATGCTGTTAACTATTTTAATAAACAAGATTTCTAGTAAAATGTACCTGACAAATGAAACATTCCTAACTTAATAGTGAAATATATTAAAATCTGGTGGAAAAAAAGTAACATGTAAATCATAAACTGGAACTCAATCAACAAGAATTTATTGACTACTCACTAATTCATCATGTACAAAACACTATATTAAGCATTATTTTCCAGATCACTTTCTGAAGACATAAAAGGACAGTGGCTGCCTATACAAAACACATCATCTATAGTTGTAAAAAAATTATTCTTATATGTTCCTAAGAACATAAAAAATGGAGAAACAGGAAAATTTAATTTCAAAAAAAGCCATCCTAGAGATCTTTATTGCTCTTAGCAAATGTTTCTGTCTACCTGTGGCTCTAAAAGTAATACATTCTCATTTCGTGAAGTGTAATTTCCTTCTTTTGATTTTCAGCATCAGTTATAATCAGCCATAAATCCACAATCTAAAGACCAGTTAATATTTTAGTGTATTTCCTATCAGTCTCTGCTATGCATGCATACTGACAGTTTTTTTACACAGCCAAAATCATATACTATATTATACGATTTTTATTCTAAAATATTTCCTATTTGTTTAACAACACTTCCTAAATATTTTATTTTTTTTTAAGATTTTTTTTAAATTTATTTATTTGACAGGCAGAGATCACAAGTAGGCAGAGAGGCAGACAGAGAGAGAGAGAGGAGGAAGCAGGCTCCCTGTTGAGCAGAGATCCCGATGCAGGGCCCGATCCCAGGACCCTGGGACCATGACCTGAGCCAAAGGCAGAGGCTTTAACCCACTGAGCCATCCAGGCGCCCCAACAACACTTCCTAAATATTTTAATAACTACAAAACTATTTCAGGGTTCAGAAAACTTCTCTCTAGTGCGCCAAAGAGCAACTATTTCAGGCTTTGCAGACGACACTGTCTGGGGTCACAACTAGTCAATTCTACCACTGTAGTACAAAAGCAGCCATGGACAAAATGCAAACAAATCAGTGTGACTGTCCAATAAAACTGTATTTTCAAAACCTGACTATAGTACACTCCATTTAATAATAAAATTACAAATAACCTAATTTAAAAATGGGAAAAGATCTGAATACACATCCTCTAAAGAAGCTATACAAATGACTTGTAAGCATATGAAAAGATGCTCAATATCATTACCTATCAGGAAGATGTAAATCAAAACCATAACGAAATTATCACTTCACACCTACTAGGATGCTGTAATCTAAAAGACAGACAAAATCATGGGCACCTGGCTGGTTCAGTCAATAGAACATGTGCCTCTCGATCTCTAAGTCGTGAGTTCAATCCCCACATGGGTTACAGAGAGTACTTAAATAAATAAAACTTGAAGAAAAAAACAACAGGCAAAAGCAAGGATAAGCAAGGACATGGAGAAAATGGAACCCTCATACAGTGCTGGTGAGAATATGCAGCCACTTTGGAAAACAATTTGGAGTTCCTCAAAGGTTAAAGAGTTACCACATGACATAGAAATTCTACTCCTATATATCCAAGAGAAATGAAAACACACGTCCACAGAAAAACTTGTATATGAATGTTCATAGTAGCATTCTTCATAATATCCAGAAAGTAGAAACAATCCCTATGTCCACATGTCCATGGATAAACAAAATGTAGTTTATGCCCATACAGTGAAATATTATTCAGAATTAGGAAAGAATAAGTAATAACATTTGCTACAACATGGATAAACCTTGAAAACATTGTACTAAGTGAAAGATGCCAGTCATAAAAGAACACAGACAGTATTATTCCCCTCATATAAAATGTCCAGAACTGGCAAAACCAGAGAGAAATAAAGTAGACAAGTGGTTGACTAGAGCTAGAAACTTTGGGGGGAATGAAGGGAGTGAATGAAAGTGGATACAAGGTTTCTTGTGGAATCATTAAAATGTTCTTAAATTGATTGTGATGAAGAGTGCACAACTCTATAAATATATTAAAAGCCACTAACTTTAAGTGGGTAAACTGTGCTATGTGAATTATATAACTATACAATTAACAACCCCTGATCTATTCTACACATGCAAAAACATTCTTACTGCCCCTTCTTTTAAATACTTAATGGTTCCTGATTGTTTTTGCTATATTGTAGTAAATATGACAATAATCACCTTTCTAGCTAAAGTCAGTTTTAAGTTTTCAAAAGGCAAAGAACATAAAATGGCAAAAGAGCTTTACTGTTGCAAATATCCATTATTTGAGTTGTGCCTACCTTTTGGACAAGTCTAAACACATGATCTATTAGTTCTATATAGCAAAATGGTTAGTGAGAAAAATGGTTAAATTTTCAAAACATATCCCCCCTTGTTCCAGAAAGAATGCTATCATTAGTATTACAACCACTGAATCCTGGAATCTACCCACCCATACCTCCTCCTGCCATGGGAAAACCCTTTAGGAAGAACACAGTGGCATTAGAATATATCTACTTTCTGCTAATCTTGGGGTTAAGGGGAACAGAGAGCAACACAGTTGCCACATTTCACACCTCTTAAAGCAATAAGGTTCCTTGATCACTTGTATCTCCTTACTGCTTCTACCACACTAACCTTATTCCCCTTCTCAGAACTTTGTTCTTTCCTAACATGTCCTTCATCCCTCTGTCTATCCCACTATTCATTCTTGAAGACCAGTTTTAACCTCAATCCACATGATGTCTTCATCAGTTACTCTGGTTCATTCTACCTCTAGATAAAAACTGCTCTCAGTACCACACAAATGACTACTTTCTCTCCACTGTATGTGCTTTAACACTGTCTCTACCTGCTCCTTCCCCCACAAAACAGAACAAACTAAGACAAGGTCAAAGAAACTGTGTGTATATATCCTAGGAAGGTAATAAATAACAAAAATTAACAGTAACAACCAAGTTAACACTCACTCATTTGCTATGTACTAGATCCTGCAGTGTTAGACATGCACTACTCCTCTAGATAAACATTACAAGAGCCCAATGGAATAATTATCCCATTTTACTGATGCAGAGACTGAGACACAGAAAGACAAGTAACTTGCTCAATATACCACTTACTGGTTAACAAATACTTCAGGAAATGCTTTTAGGACATCATCTCATTTAACTCTCACAAGTTTGTTACAAGTATTACTTATTATTTTACACACACGTTAAGAAATTTTAAGTATAATGTAACTCAATGGTACAGGCAGAATTATAATACAATCTCCCAGACTCAGTCTTGTACATAATATCTTATTTGAAGGAGAAATAAAATACACAGGTTATCGCAGATTCAATCCCTAAAGCTCCAGCCTAGTTCACAGCCAGCTCTACCACAGGGAAGTCAAGAGTGCTCTATGAAGGTTTCCATCTCCGAATTGCTACTAGAGCAACAGGTACTAATGTTAACACAAGGTGTTATCATTATAAAGTACTCTCTGACATGTGATGTCATTTAACCCTGATAATCTGATAAGCAGATATGGGATATCACCAGACTCTTAAGAATTTATGTGTTTTGCCCATTCAAGACCATACAGCTTAATAAATAAAAGCACTAAAGCTCAAAAGTGAGGACTTCAGACTCTAACTATATCCTTCCCTCCTGTTCTGTCTCAAAATTAGTGCTTCATTTTATGCTGATACTCTGTGACTGTTTCCTCATTATCATTTTAAGCCTGAAAACAGCTTCAAAAGCAACTTTGTTATTATCAACCTCTATGAATGAGTAAACTAAGGCTCAAAAGAAGCTGATTAATTTGTCCAATATCTTAAGGCAAATGAGAAAGCAAAGATATAAATTCAGTTCAGCTGAGGATGGAAGAAACTCAACTCTTCCTGTAATCACCTAAATATTCAGCTTGATAGCATACAGTATTACAAAACAGGGGAAAAACCAAAAACAAAACAATTTACTACATGAAGTGTAAAGAAAAAGTGATCTGGGGGAATCAAAAACAGGGAAAACACTGCTATGAAAGGTTAAAAAAAAAAAAGTGGGGAAACTAAGGTGAAAAATCTGAGATCATAATATATCTGGTATAGAATGAAGGAAAGAACACTAGACTGCTAAGAACAATCTGATTCTAATTCTTACTCTGCCCCAATTCACCGGATAATTTTGCACTGACCATTTAGTCTTTCTGGACCTTAGCTTCCTCATCTCTTGTGAAATTATAAATGTCAGAGGACATCAAAAACTTAAATTTCTAAATTCCCTCACAGTTTTCAAAACATTTTCACAATTATTATTTTCATTACATTCCAGTGATCAGGGGTTTTGTTTTTTTCACTGGAGCATCTGCAGCATCTGGCTGGTACAAAGGAAGCACAAAATATTAGTTGAATGGAGATGAATCTGATACCAACAATAACCCTGTGAGGAACACAGGACAGGGCAGATATTACTATGCTTCTATCACATATGAGCAAAACCAAGATTCAAAAAGTTCAAAATGCACGCTCATAGTTCCATAGCTAAGTAGTAGAGCAGGATGCAAACTGAAGTCTCCCAATTACTAGTTCAAAGTTCTTTCCAGGTTTAAAATCTGTTATATTTCAATTATACTTAGGCAGTCAGACACACCTATAATGAACCCCTATTCCCACCTTTCCAAAGGGGGAAAAAAACAGTCATTAGGATGATGTTACTTTAAAAGTAGCGAATGACTGACTCAGAAGAGTTGACTGAATGAATACCTAATACTCAATAATGTTGTATATATAAAATAAAGGAGATAAAGTCCTATTTTTGAAGTTTGATTATTCTTTATTTTCTGTGTTCCACAGCGACTCTACACTTGTAATTAAGGCTGGCTACTCTGCAAACGTCTGCTGTTAATACTAAGGTAGAAGGCGCTCAAATCTACCTCTACAAGTAAAGTTATTATCCAAACCATAAACATTACTGCAGGCCTCCACAATGACCTGAGGTTGAGGAACTAACCTCCTACTCCAAAGAGTTACAGATGAAAAGTCCTGACAGGGCAGCCTGAGCTGGAAACATCTATGTGCACAGAGATAAAAATGCAGTAAAAGCCCCAGGGCAAAGCTCTATTCTCCAAGATTCTCAAAAGTACAAGACTGTATTTCAAGAACCTAAGTAGGGAAGGCTTGGCTAAAAAATAACACAGTCAGATTTTAAAATGTTCTCATGGCCATGGCATGCAGCTTCCTGCCTTGAGGCTATAGGCTAGTAGGAAAATCTTTTAATTAAAAAAAAAAAAAATCAAATTCAACTAAACATTAAATCCTTTCTTTCAAAAATAAGTCACTTCTGCATATGAACTGGCCACCCCAAAAAATCAAGTAGCTTAAATAAAATGATACAGACCAAAATATTTTTGTCATAGAGGAGGCAGTATGTAAGTGGGTTTTTTAAAGTAAGAATTTAAGTATATCTCACAAAAATTTCTTAAAGCAAACTCATAAAATAAAAATAAATAAGCTGAATATTCTCCAGTGATTTATGCTCCTTTGGTTTCCCCTCCACTGAGACTTCTATAAGGTATGTGCTAAAAGTAAAAGAGTAGTTTTACTGAAACTATTTCCATGGCACTCGAATAAAACAGAGTATCTGGTTAAGAGGTTAAAAAAAAAGTATTCTCAATAAGTGAGTTGAAAGTCACATGACTAGACCCTGAGGAAGACACTGACATTCAGACTGAGAGAACAGGGTTTAATAAAGATAAACATTCTGTAAATGCAAAGGTTAAATTTAAAGAAGTACAGGTTTTTAGAGCTCTAGTTCTATAATCTGTTATCTCACAATCATCTACTGTTATACTCACCTTTTAGTAATTATTACTAATTTATAATATCTCCCTCCCACTTAAAAGTCATTTTCCTTACTGGTATAAACAATATTATTTAACTTTTTCTGCATCAGTGACCTTACCTAGTAGCAAACTGAATGAGTGCATTTTGAAGAGTCTGCCTAATTTCAAGAAGAAAAGATTCATCATCACTTAGTGTATAATACCAATACTGGACATAATCCCTCAAGGAAAACTGGATAACCTAAAACAAAAATATTGGGGGAAAACACAACTTTTTAGGATTTAAAAAGTATGAGCAGCAAACTAAAACCTAAAAGGATTATTTACGAATTTATATATACTCTCTACATACTAAATTGTGATACCAAAAACTGCCTTTATTACAAAAGGATCAATATGCTAAAAAACCATTTCAAAAAATTTTAAATTATTTTGGTGTCCCAAGTCACCCACTACCCAAGTTCACTTAAATCTAATACCTTTGATACTGCCAATAATATCAACAAAATTGATTTAATACAATCAGTCAATACAGCAAATGATACAACTTGATGCATATTATTTTTGAAAATCAGATAAACTAAATATGGGTTTAACTATAAAAGAAATGTTTGAATTTTAAAGAACACATTATAATAATCACATAAACATCAATGAAAAATATCTGGAGAGAGTAATTTTTTTAATTCTAATTTTTTAATATTTTTGAGTCAAATCAAGTATAACCATTTAAAAAACTATAGTACAAATTGTCTGATTTGCCAAAACACTAAGCCTATTCATCAGCTAAAGAGCATTTTAACTTTAAAATAATTAGAAACATTATCAAATATGTCAGAGAAAACTTTTCTATTAAATGCAAGTTCGAAAAGGCTTTAATATTATATAAACCACTTCATTATAAATGATTTCATAAATAAGGCAGCTTCTTTAAGTACAGAATCCAAGAACAGCATTATAATGACTTTCCAGCATATTACATAAATAGCAAAAATTATTTCCTAGTATTTTCAAAAGAAATACACCTTACAACACAAGATAAGGAATTCAAATACTGCATACGAAAACTCACTTGCTGGAGAGGTTCATCAATTATATTGGCACCTGTCAATCTTCTATCAATCTTTATAGTCCTGGCTTCTCGTTTCATTTCTTCTAAGCACTTAAAGGAAATCACAACATTTTACTGCATAGTTCTCTGATTTAAAGTCTGTACAGTTACTTCTAACTTGCAACTTCCCTGCCATCTTCAAGTCAGTAAACAACCTTATTTCTCAAGGCTCTGTACAAACCAAACACTGTTTCTCAAGTTAACGCAGCTAGACACCCAGAAAACAAAAGCCTATTGTTATCCTCAAAAATTCTGTAAAATCGACAATATTATTTAGAATGTGAAAAAAACAGAAAATGTAAGATACACTGTTGCTGTATTTCAGTGAAACTTTAAAACCATAAATTAGTGTTTCAGGTGAATCAAATTAATAATTGTCTTTATTAAATTCTCCTCCTCTTCTCCCTTCCCCCTTCCAGCCCAAAACAGTATACAAAGTGCCAAATAAATATATTTTAATTAATTTTATTTAGGAACAATTTTTAGCAACAAAAGAAAATGAATTTCTCTATTTCTCTGTAGTGTTCAGTAAGTTCAGTGGCCTGAAAATAAAGTGAGAAGTAGTGGGACATTCTTCAATTAAAAATACAAAAGCATGAATACATGTATAAAACATACCCTTCAAATTATAACATGCAACTTCCAAGGATAGGGTGAAATTCTTTTATTTCAGCAATATAAAGCTATACTATATACTTCTATCTCTGCATCTCCTACATCTTAGCACATAATGAACAAGTTATTAACTGTAAAGTTAAGATACTGGCATCAACTCCAGATCACTTTGAATCTCTTTACACAAGATGAAACAAACCATCCCAATACCACAAGAACTGAAGACAATGCAAATCTGAAGCTTACCTACAGTACTAAATTCCAATTTTACAGATTATGATATTTAAAAATGGAAAAAATACCAACACTCAAGATGATATAAATATAATTGGGCCTAAATTATTAAAATTATAGATACTGAATAGCCTAACTGAAAGCTATATTTTTCAAGTCAGTTAAAAAATAATACCCATTTTCTTTTCTCTGGTTTCTATGCAATTTATTTCATTCCATATTTTGAAATCCTATGTCACAATAGGAGAGGCCCCAAATTTCTATCTTTTCCTAAAATTTGCATTTCCACTCTGAACATCTAACACTACAAAAGTTTTCAAAGTAATCTTCTAAGATACATTTTCTAAGCATGATTAGAAAGTGTCCCATAAGTTTATAGTGAGCATTAGTGACCTGTAGGAACATATGCCAAGCCATATACAGATGATCACATTACCATCATTTCACAGAACAAGACTGTGAGGTTTTACCTTCCTTTACCCTATTTACCTTAGGAATCCCAGTTGACGTTGGAGGAAGAAATGAGTGTTCACACTGTTCTAGGTACTTCTCTGAGTTTGTTTTTCCAAAGAGGAGAGTAACCACAAAGCCCCTGGGGAAGAAAAAACTCAATTACAGAAACAAAAACAAAATTCTTTTATAACTTACATTATCTATTAACCAAATACATTTTTCAGATTTAATAGATGCTTTATCACTCACTAAAAAAATCAGTTTTTACTTTGGCAAGGCAAGTAATTGACAGTTTGTTACGTTCTGAAGTTTAAAACAACTATAAGCATTTTGTAAATTTACACAAGAATGCCTTTCAAAGTTTTTATATAAATATACTTTATATAAATATATTTCATTTATTTCATATATATTTCATAATATTTCATATATTTCATAAAGAATCCCAGGCAAAAAAAATCAGCCCTTGCTAAATAAGTAGGCTCACTAACCAACGATAAAGACAAATGAGATCTAAATTTATAGCTAAAATCACACATTTCTATAGTTCTATTAACTAATTAATGTCAGATAGTAATGTAATTTGCGATTATGGAAAGAAAATAAATAAAGGTCAAAGAAGAAAAAAAAGATATAGCTTATAATTAGACTGGAATTTAAAAATACACATAAATACATCCCAAAGGCTGATTATTTTTAAAACAATTATAGAGTTGAGGTAAGATAAAAACTGGCTTAGAACTGTTTTACTCTAAGCATTGACTACATGCTATCAATATTTTATATATTCAAAATTTACCAATTAAATCTAAGCACCATTAAGTAGATAGGAAATCCATAACAGAAAAACATCAAATTCTAACTTTATAATAATCTTACAACAATTCAACTGCTGTCATAACAAGAAGGGAACTATGAAAAATTAAATATGGGTCAGCCTCAACTATTAAAAGGAAGATTCTCAAAGTCCTCTGCTTTTTGTGGCTATCTGCTGCTCTTTAGTACAAGCACCACAAAAGCTGAAAGATGAGTTGAGAAAACAAAGTCAAATTAGCCCATGTCATCAATTTTGTTTTTGTTTCTTTTATAAAAAGCTGGCCTCAGAACTGTCAATAAATTTCACCTGTCTTGCATCTGATACTATTACTAAGACTCAAGATGGCCCCATATTTGTTTTATCTAGTGATAAGCAGATTTACAGACATAAGTAAATGCTTATACTATGTATTTCTAAAATTATTATCATGAAAAAGCCTGATAAAGTATTAACCTTTGTCCAAAGAATGATAGTAGGAAAGTAAGCTAACAGTCTAAACTTACAAAGCACCTGTTTTAGACTTGAGGTTTAAGTAAAAACAGGTGCTACAAATGACTGCATCACCCAACCTAACAGAATGCCATTAAATAACCCATAAAACAGTATCAAAAGTATGCACCCAAAAAACAAAAAAACACATAATACAAAAATCTCTAAGTGATTTTCCTTCCAAAAGTTATCTTTATACTAGAAAATATGGAATTAGCTTTATCAGCAAAACATATATATTATCAACACTGTAGATGGTTAACTGCAGAATTTTTTTTAAAAGGTGGTTTCCATAAGGAAATGTATTAATTCCTCTCAAACTTGAATTTTATAAAGTAAAAAAAAAAGTATCTTCAAAAATTCAGACAATAAAACACATTAAAACCAAGAAATGATTTTATGAAATGCAATTATTTTACTTGAGATTGCTATTTAAAAGCCTGCATTATTCTTCAAATTCATAAGGCATTAAACTATACTAAGTTACATTAAAGAAAAAACAATCATGCTTTCTAATTACAGCCAAAATAGGAAAGATTTGATTCAGGAACTAGATACTCATTGACCACAACTGAGTAATCTAGAAATGATTAATTAATCCTCTGATTATTGAAGATAATTCTGGGAGGCTTTCTAGAACTTAAGCTGAAGTCCCCTTACTACGGCAGTGAATTTCACTGAGATTTACAATCTGGAACAGAACATCAGATCCTAACATTTATGATATAACATCAAACTGGAATTTCAGACCCTATCATGTGACTCTTAATATTATCTAAAGAGTTTTTAGTGACCCTAGCACACCATCCAATATCCCGCCTTATTTAAAAACTTTTACAGAACTTTAGGGGCACCTGGGTGGCTCAGTGGTTTAAAGCCTCTCCCTTCGGCTCTGGTCATGATCTCAGGGTCCTGGGCGTCGGGCCCTCTGCTCAGCAGGGAGCCTGCTTCCCTTCCTCTCTCTCTGCCTGCCTCTCTCCTTACTTGTGATCTCTCTCTATCAAATAAATAAATAAAATCTTTAAAAAATAAAAATAAAAACTTTTACAGAACTTTAGAAGTATCTGGAAACGATTGTGCTTACTCCTTGGTAAACCTGCACACTCAGAAAAGGAGCAGGAAAGGTTGCCATGACTTTGAAGTACATGGACTCAGCACTCTTCCCTCTTCCAAAACCTGATGCGGAGCACTTCAGTGTGTGAGAGATGACTCTCCACCCTCCAGTCTCCAAGGCTTCCTAGGGCTCCTACTACCAAAAAAAGCTACAATTTCCTCCCTCTCTGAAATACTGGGAAATAGTCTAAAATCATTCGCCTTCACTTTTGCCAAGAGCTTATTCAATTCATCAAAGGGAAGAAATCTCTCATTTTCAGAGAAACATCTCCAAAAAACAGTCTCCTTTCCAGTCAATGAAAGCAGCCATGACTCCGTGGGGGAAGAAGTGCAAGCACACAGTTATGAGATCATTCTGCTCCGGTCTTCATTTGTGACAAAGGAGTGTAATTTAGGAAGCCCAGGGGGCTGAAGATCTAGTCTTCAATCATCTTTACAGTCAATAAAGATACTCAAAAGTCCGTTTATCTGATTCCTATGGCTTATTTCTAATTGTTTCAGTATGCAATACCATACCCAATACCTACCTACATACAATACACACCTAATACCATACCATACCTAAGCAATTATAATGAAAATGTTAAATATAAATCATATGCAGTTTTAGGAATAGTCCTTGAGTAGAGCTTGATTTGACTCTCATTTGTCCCACAAATAGTGGGTGCAGTCCTTCTAAAATGGGCACACAGAACTTCCAAACCCTATTGTGAAAGAGGTGGGAGGTCGTAAATACATTGAGAAATCACTCCTTGAGTGTCTTATACAGTCTTTCAGGCCACAGTTTTTACATTCGATTCAATTTAGTTAAGTTGTTCTCTAAACCTATAGGTTCAAATAACTCTTCCAAATATCTGGGGCCTCAAAAGACTTTTTAAATAGAATTCTAAGGTATTCATTCCAAAAATAATTACATAAACATATCTTATATATACATACATACATGCACACAAACACATGCATATATATAAATATAAATAGTAACAACAAAATACTCACCTCAGTTAAGGTACTTGGTTTGAGTAAGTAACAATCCTCTATCTATCTTTTCTATACTTTTCTTAGATATAATTCATATCTGATACCAAATGCTCTGCAAAGGAAGCTATACTAATCATGACTGAAACTTCTCTTGCAAAGGTTTATCAACTCAATGTAAGACATAATCAAATAAACAATGAAGAGAAAAATGGCAAAATCAGGTGTATGAATTTTCTATAACAATATGACAGCATTCGCTAAGGGAAATAATTAATATTATTGTATGAAGTCTAGTCAATGAAATAGTATCTTCTACTATACTACGTAAAACTTGATGAATCATCTCAATTTAACTTACCAATTATCCTGTTAATATTGTAATAAATAAAAATTTTCAGCCTTAAAAGGTAGAAACACCAAAAGGAATAAAAAATCTTTAAAACCTTTCAAATTATACAAAAAAGTTTCATACAATCAAAAACTGAAAATTTTTTGAAGATGACTGTCCATATTCCTGGTACAAATCACAATCGCCACCAGTTTTATTTTACTGGATATCTTAATTTACTCAACTTTGGTAAAAATTTGCAAAAATAGCACTCACAAATAAATCATACTACCATTTCTCATGGTCATTTTTTTCTTACTTATTGAGGTCTCATGGTCATCTGTTTCAATTTCTAACAAGAGTATAACATTTGAATTGTAAGACTATCATTGAAAATACTTACCCGCCCACAAAGCAGAGGATATAGAAGGCCAAATAAAATATTACAAAGGGTCCAAAGGTTATTAGAGAAAGGACAATGCCAAGGCTTCCCCATCCCCATATGGATAGACTGGTCTGAAATAAAGCAAAGAAAAAAAAATTTTTAATAAATGTCCATATACATTAGAAAAGAACCAACCAAACCTTTACATAGTTTTACATTTCTCCTTTTAAACATATACGGTTACTGTTTCAGTAATTGTTACGTATTTACTTTTGAAAATGTTAACTACAATCTTAGAGATTTATCTCCAAGAAACAATATACAAAATCTATAAGCAGAAAGGGCTTTAAGTACATCAGCAGTGATTTTTTAAAAACACAGTGACAATGAAATGCACAGCAAGCTATCATTACACAAACTGTTGAATGATAAGCTGGGATAAGAAATGGTTAAAAAAAAAAGGTATTTATAACACATTTATGTAGACTACAAAGTTGTACTTGCTTAAAATATTTCATTTTAAAACTAAGTTCTATCAACATTACAGCATAACAAGACATTTTTTAAAAATTAAAATTTTAAGGTAAGAAATCCACATCTCAGTGAAAATTGTTTATTTTACTCAAATTGTGTGCAGTAATTTGTAAAATGGTAATTGCAAACTTCCAACTTTCAATTACTAAAATATACCATGAGCTCAAGAAACATCTCCAAAAAATCCTGTCCTTAAAAATACACAAAAAACCCTACTTTGTTTAGAATTATATTATATTATTTATTTAAAATACTCCTTTTGTTGAAAGCAAACTGGATTTTAGCAATTTAAGTAATTATGAATAAATAAACATATTCAATTCACAAGTTCCTACATCCATTTGCCTTGTACTGTGAGGTCCACAAAGGAAGCATTTGTCCCATTCCTGCCATCAAGGAGGACAGAGAAGAATGTCTTATAGGAATGAAACAATTAGACACTGAACCAAAAGAAAATAATAGAAAGCATTATAAGTTGTTAAAGTGAACAAAATTAATGACCACAAAACTATGGAATAGACAATAAATTCTATGGATTAAGAGAGAAAGGAGAGTTTTATTTATTCACTCATTCTCCAGTCATCAATTGTTTTCTATATGCTATAAGCTTAAGTTGCTGGGGAAACCACAAGGAAAAAAACATATCTTCATAAGGCTACATTCTAGTAAGGAGAGAAAGACAGGCACACTCTGATAAATTTATGGCCTTCTGTTAAATTTACATTCCAGAGGGGGGAAAACAATAAATTTATATAGTTATATCAGATGGGGTAAGTGCTATGGAGAAAAATTAACTATATATGGTTGCTATGTGTACATATATATATATAACTACATAAGAAGCTTTCAAGTAGATGACATATGAACAAAAATCTTAGAATTTATTTAAGGAGAAATTTTATAATAATGAGTCTTCCTACTCCAGGTAATATTTTTTCCATTTATTCATATTCTCTTTTATGTCACTCTGGGGAAGCTTTTTAAAATTTCTTCTTTTGGGGCGCCTGGGTGGCTCAGTGGGTTAAGCCTCTGCCTTTGGCTCTGGTCATGATCTCAGGGTCCTGGAATCGAGCCCCACATCGGGCTCTCTGCTCAGCAGGAAGCCTGCTTTCCCCCCCTCTCTCTGCCTGCCTCTCTGCCTACCTGTGATCTCTCTCTGTCAAATAAATAAGTAAAAATCTTTAAAATTTCTTCTTTTATTTAAGGCTGGTGCAATTTTTGTTCATTTGTATTTTTATTATCCTTCTTCCTCATCCTGGCCACTTTTTAACCAGAGGACAGAATGCCCCGCTGATGAAGTTTCTGCTTTGCCCTCATGATCTCCTCCCTGAATCAGCTGGGGATACTATTTCACCTATAAAAGTGGTCTCTGACTTCCAAGAGCTAAAAGTAAGCAGGGGGATTTAGAATAAAATACAGAGCAGTCCAATCCCTCTGACAATACTTCAGCTGAACACCCGTGTACCTAGATTCCATATTACAGTCCTGCCAGATGCCCAACTATGGAAAGCAGATGCTATTTCTCAAGATTCCCTCAAAACCTTATCCACTGACTTCCCTGCAAAGAGTTCTCATAAACTCTCAGGGAAACTGAAACCAGACTATGACCCAGATATTTTATTCAAACTACTTTCTTGAATGAGATCTGACCTAATAGTTGCACTATTATTCTTTCTCTGCAAAGTTAGATTTATGCTTGCTAGCCAGTTTTTCAAAGCTAAACAACAGAGATATATTTAGATAAATTAAGAGGTTTTAAAAATGAAACCAAGCAGCTACCTCTGTAAATAAAGGAAGGGAGCATAATAAATGTAATATTTCTCCTGTTTGAATCATACTTCTCACAATTAAAACAATTTTCAGAGAAGAATCACAATTAGTTAATATGGGGAAATTATTAAATACAGCAGTTAGTTAATATGGGGAGATGCTCAAATGTCTAAAATGCAAGTTTTCACAATCTTATTGCCTCTCATTTGAAAATGGTAGCAAAAATGATCAAAACACAAATTTTTATTCATTCATTCAATAAATACTTGTCAATACCTACTACAATGTGCCAGGTACTAATGATTTAATGTGAACAAAACAAACATACTGTCATATTAAAAAAAAAATCTACAAAAGATCCTTTAATTTTGAGAGGAATTTTTATTTTCTATAGACTAATAAAATTACACAGATTCAATTAAGTAAGTCAGGTGTTCATTTGTTTTGCAGTTAATCTTTTACAATAGTTAACTTCAAATTTTAAACTGTTGACTGAAATACCAGAATAGTGAATTGTACAAAACTAGAAAGTTTCATAGTGTTTACACACACACACACACACACACACACACAAAACTGGCTTATTATATGGTGAAATTAAGGAATACAATTGAACTTAGAACCATATAAAAATTGAGTTCTAATTATTTCCTAAGATGATACAAGATGATGAAATTCAGGATCATTTGGGGCCATATCAGAAACTTTCTACAAATTCAAACAGGTATTAATTAATTACGTCAAGAGCTAACCTAACACAGAAGCCAAAAAATAGAAATAAATCTCTATTACAGTGATTCACATTAAAATAATACTTGATATATTACCATTTTCTTCTCTAAATATAATAATCAATACTTAAATACCCTTGCTATCTGATTCCCTAGAACCAGTGACCCACCAATGGGAACTGGAAGAAACCTTCAAGATCATCTACTCCAGTACTTCTCAAACTTCAAGGATCTTAAATGCAGACTCTTAAAAACGCAGACTCTTAAAAAACTCTCAAGATGCTGATCCATTATGTCTGAGATTCTTTCATTTCCAACAAGTTATCAGAACTGTTTAGAACTTAAAACAACTATATGTTAATAATACCCCTTAATCTCTAGGTCCACAAAACCTTATTCACAAACTCCAAAACCTAAAAAGTTTTGAGAACCAAAATTGTACAAAACATTCTACAAACTCCACTTCATTTATTTCGCTGAATAACTTACTTAAGTAATCAAGAAGTTAGGACAGCACAGTGCCCAAACAATATGGACTCTGGAGTTAGATTGAGTGCAAATCTTATTTTTACTCTTTATTAGATGGATAACCACTACACACCTTCATTTCCTCACCTATTTCATGTGTCTGTTGTGGAGAGTAAATAAATGAATCCAATGTCTAGTGGTCACTCTCATTCTTAGTCTAGCAACAGAGAAACTAAGACACAGAGAAGCTTTAAAAAAAAAAAAAAACTGCCTGAGGTTAGGCAAGCTAGTAAGTTAAGAGTGGGATTTGATCCTAGGCAAATCCCAACTCCTTATTAAACCTTAAAATTTGTCACTGACAACAACCTGAAGTTAAATCACATTAAGAAAAAAAAAGCTAAAATCATTTTAAAATCAAATATTATTCAGTTTTTTAATATGCCTCCCAAGAAATCAGTCAGAAAATGACTTGTAATGAATGTAATAAATCCCTGGCATGAATATGAAGTATGTAATTTTTATTATTAGACAATCAATTTAACCATCGTATACCCTACATAAACAATGGAAAGAATTTCACTTTCAAAGGGTATCAATTTATTAGGATGTCCTGACACTTATATGTATCAGTTCGGCCTTGAGCGTAGGGTCACAGAGAAATAAAAAATGACCCCTGCTGCCAAGATGCTTAAGAACCAAAAAAGGATAATACAAAGGATCATATATACCTCCTGACAAAAGAAACCAAGTGGAAATAATTTACCTTGTAATATTTTATGCCTGTCAAGTCCTACTGACATTTATCTTACTTGACTCTCATCACATACTTTTATGACAGGAAAGGTAGCATAATACGGTACTAAAAATAAAAAGTTAGAAATTATAGGTTCCAGTTTGCCACTAACATTGTGTAACTTCTGCAAAATCACTCATTGATCCAGAATTCCCATTGAGCAGGCTCTCAAGTGGGGTCTAGCTGTAGCAGATAGGTTAAGTAACTGTCCTCATAATGACACAGCTATTTCGATGCAAAGCCAGACTGAGAGTCTCCTGGCTGCAGGTGGAGAATGGAGCTAAGAGGAAACAGGTGTTTTAGATCACATAAAAAACACATTGTCAGAGCTCCCACAAAATGAACATTGGACTCTGATGTCTCAATAGAATGGGTCAACCATACTCAAGAGTTATAATAACCTGGTGTATGTGAAAACATTATGTGGCATAGGGCAGCCAGACAGATAGGGCTAAGAATCTTCAAACCGATATTACTTCAGTGCCAGCTTGGGTCACAGAAATCATATGAGTTAAACAACAAAAATAAGCACTCAAAAGAAGAGTGGCCTTACTGCAACTATAAATTGTTTTCCTCCCACTTTATTCCACTTAAAATATGTTGGAAGTAATTTCAATGGCATGTACTCCTGACATGGAACCTCTCATTCAACATTAAATAATTTAACCAAAGCCTGGTACAAAGAAGCTGCTCACTAAAAATGGAAATATTTTATGTACTAACTAGAGAAATGAAATGGAGGGAATGGAAAGACAAGGGAGGGGAGAAACGGAGAGGACAGGGAAAGGGGAAATTGCAAGACAAGGAAAGGTCTAGGAAGGAAAGGACCCTAATTTGAAGTGTTCCTCTACCCCACACCTTATGGCTTTAGGCAGAGTTATACCTTCCTTCCAGTACAACTGACACCAAATTCCCAAAAACAAAAAAAAAAACAAAAAAACAAAAAAACTGGACCTTGTTCTTCCATGAGACTGATGGACCAAAAAAAACCGTTCTTTTGGCTGTCTCAACATATGCTGACAGCAACCCACATCCATTACTTCCTTTATGGGGAGGAAGCCACAGAACAGCAGCCACACAGGGATCATCAGTACATTTGCTGGGGCAACTTGTCCCAAATCCCTCTTTTCATACTCTAAGGACAAGGGAATAAAGATCCTCTTCTACTCACTCCTATTTAAGATACCTAGCATGTTCTTGGGAGGATGATTAAAGACTAGTGTGATCGGGAGTTTTCAATTCAGTTCTTGAGCCAGGAAAGATAAGAGAGCCTGTGGAAAGGGTAGATACCCCAGTCAATGACCCTGGTTTCCAAGATGACTAACCACCCAGCTGGAAAAAATAAAAGCCACTAGATACCTGGAGAGTCTCTCCTACCTCTCCCAACTGGGGCTGTATGTTTTTAGTTCTTTGATAATAAACCCTTCTCCCTTACAAGAGAAGTACTGTTCAACTGTCATATATTTTGAAGAATGAATTATGTACATATATAGAGATGACCACCTGTACAAACCCTTCACTTTTTATTAGAGCAGTAGTTATAAAAGGTCACAGACCACTACAGAAGTACACACAATTAGGACTCTTATCATCTAATGACAAATATAAGCTACAATAAATTAGTGTTTTTCAAACTAGATTCTATCAGTTGCAAAATACCTATACCTAGTTTGAAAACAATAGCAGGAACATTCATAATTTGTATTTATTTATTCATGATACAAACTAAGCTAGGCTGCCAAACTCCTTCTTATCCCCACAGCCCATACACCGGGAATCACTGAATTGGGGCTTGAAGGAACTACTACTGTATTGGGGGGGGGGGGGAGATGGTATTTATTCAACATTTTCTCTTATACAGGAAAAATCATAAAAGTATCTAAAATGTGGATGGGACAGTATAGCAAAGAACAGTCCTGACAGGCTTCCAATAAATACACAAAGCCTCAAATTGAAAAACTGCTTTACCAAGGTTTCCTGAATTTCTAATAAAAGGTCTAGTAGATACACAAGGCTGAATTAAATTAACCAAAAGAGCTTTTCAGAGACAACATATTTCTAGCTATACAAATTGTTTTGGAGTCTACATATATAATAAATAACTAAATAAATTAAAGATGTCTTTTAAATAATAAATAAGCCTCCACTCTCCATCAAAAAGAAAGAAAATAGATTCTTTTCCTAATGTTCCCATCTGAAATGGGAAAGTCCATTTTTGTTTATGAATGAGACTGATATATATGAAAGTCTATCTTTGTTTATGAATGATACTGATATATTTGTATATCTTTGTTCATGAATGAGACTGATATGTGTGTATATACATATACATACAACACATATATAAATGTGTTTGTATATATATATATGACACACAAAAAGGAAAAATATTCCCTTAAAAATAACTGATTAAAACAAAAATTTTAAAGCTACCAAAGACTTTAAAATAAAAAAGCTACCAAAGAGTAAGACAGTTAAATTTCTAATTACATGCTATTAGAATCCATCAAGATATCAAAACAGAAAATACCAATCTTGCATATTTTAAAAATTGCATTTTTTGTATCAACATATTTACCCATAATTATTTTTAAAATTTAATTACATACTAGTAAAAGTATGTATAGCTATCATTCAGCTAAGAAAAGGACAGAATTATAAATATGCACACATTTGCTTATTTTTTTTACTGTAAGGATATATGAAAGCTTTTTTTAAATATTTTATTTATTTATTTGACACAGAGAGAGAGACAGCGAGAGAGGGAACACAAGCAGGGGGCATGGGAGTGGGAGAAGCAGGTTTCCCGCTGAGCAGGGAGCCCAGTGCAGGGCTGGATCCCAGGACTCTGGGATCACCACCTAATCCGAAGGCAGACGTCCAACCACTGAGCCATCCAGGCGCCCCTAGGAAACTTTTTAAACTGATCAATGAGGAATGAAGAAAATGGGGGTAGAGGAGACAGAGATAAGAATTAGACATCTGAAAACACCTTGTTGTGTAGGTCTGATTTTGTGACAGTATAAATATTTTACATATTAAAAGAATTTAAGGGGCGCCTGGGTGGCTCAGTTGGTTGGGCCACTGCCTTCAGCTCAGGTCTTGATCCCGGAGTCCCTGGACTGAGTCCCACATCAGGCTCCTACTAGCTCTGCAGGGAGTCTGCTTCTCCCTCTGACCTTCTCCCCTCTCATGCTCTCTCTCAAATAAATACATAAAATCTTAAAAAAAAAAAAAAAAAAAAGAAGAAGAAGAAGAAGAATTTAAAAAGCATTCTCTAAAAATGAAAAACAAAGTAAAACAAATCTAACTATATACTAAGAATGTGGAATAACCACACAAAGAAACTATTTTAAGTCATTTTAAAATATAGTAATTTAACTGTGGCTCATTAGTGGTATATATTCTAAAAACAACCGCAACAAAAAATAATATTACTTCTGTAAAAAATAATGTTGACAGTTCCACTAAAGTGAACCAGGGCTATTGAAGCAATGGCTGATTTCAAGGAAATGAGTTTAAAAATGGGCCTGCAGCAACTTGACATTCCAGAAAGCTACTGAAGGTTACTGAGGATAAGTCAAAAGGACTCAGCAAACAATCTGAAAAGGCTTCAACTATCTAAAGATGGAATCACTAAAAATAATAACTACAGTGGACTGGAGCATTTCAAATACTTGAATTCATGAAATCATGAAGACTTTTTTTCTTTTTTAATCACCTTTAAAGGGTGCAACTGTGTTTGAAGAGTAGTAGAGAATTAAGCATTTATCAGGGTAATCAGAAAGTTTATGAAAATTAAGTTTCTCTTTAAGGAAATAAAGAAGAAATGACAGAACTAGAATAGTACCATATTGCAATCCTTAATATGTCAGAGATCTAGCAGAGAAGGGAGGGAGGAAGGAAGAACAAACCAGACATTATACACCTCTTCAAACAAAAATATACACCACCATCCATGAAAGAGTCTTGGGTGGGAGGGGGGTGGCTTGTGTGGGGGAGGGGAGGGAGGGGAGGTAATCAAACCTGAATCTGATTTTAAGAAATGCAGAAGACTGGGAAATGGTTACAATATACCAGCAAGATGAACTGTTACAATATACTAGGAAGATGAACTTTAAAAAAAAAAAAAAAAAAAAAATATATATATATATATATAGAGAGAGAGAGAGAGAGAGAGAGAAAGAGACTGTGAGAAACACTAAAGGGCAAAAAATACCCAGTTCCTTCAACAAATGAAGGGCCAGGGAAAAACAGAGTAAGAAAAGGGGGACAAGGGAGGGAGAAGGAGGGTTTGGGAAAAACTACAGGTTACAACTACAATATGTAGAGCTTATCCTGCTTTATTTTCACAGAAATACAATAGGAAAGGAGAAAGAAGAGGGATGAAAAGAGAAAGAAGGAAAAGGAGACAAATTGGTAGTTTTTAAAAAATTAATTAATTAATTAATTAATTATCTGAGAGTGAGAAAGAGCAGGCACAAGTGGGAGGAGGGGAAGAAGACACTCCCTACTGAGCAAGGAACCCAATGCGGGGCTCCATCCCAGCACCCTGGTATCATGATCCAAGCCTAAGGCAGATGCTTAACCGACTGAGCTATGACTGAGCTATGCAGGTGCCCCAAATTGGTAGTTCTTAATATTTTCTGGATACTTAATGATATTAAGTTATTGCTTATTTTTTTGCGGTAAAATAATATTATGATTTTTTTTTAATTTTATTTAATTTGACAGACAGAGATCACAGGTAGGCAGAGAGAGAGGAAGGGAAGCAGGCTTGCTGCTGAGCAGAGAGCCCGATGTGGGGCTTGATCCCAGGACCCTGGGATCATGACCTGAGCTGAAGGCAGAGGCTTTAACCCACTGAGCCACCCAGGCGCCCATGATTATGTTTTAACAAAGAGAATCTTTATGTTTTACAGACACATAATGAATTATTTACAGATTAAATCATGTATCTAGAATATACTTCAAAAATAATTCTGCAAGTAGAGAGTGGGGGAAAAGTAAAAAAGGATGTAGATGAAATACAAGTGGCCATGAGCTGTAAATGTCTAAGCTGTGCATGAGGAAAGGAAATTCATTATATTAATCTTTCCACTTTTAATGTTTGAAATGCTTTAAAAAACTGTTTAAATATATACAATAATCGGGACACCTGGGTGACTTAGTTGATTAAGCGTTTGCCTTAGGCTCAGGTCATGATCCCAGGGTCCTGGGATGGAGACCCTCATCAGGCTCCCTGCTCAGCAGAGTCTGCTTCTCCCTCTGCCTGCCACTCCCCATTAGTGCTCACACACTCTCTCTCTCTCTGACAAATAAACAAAAAAAATATTAAAAAAAAAAAAAAAGCAACCAAGAGACAGGTTAAGTAAGTAATGAGTTCTAATATCTTACTTTGTGTGTGGTTATGTGCACATTTTATGTTAAGAACTACTGTTCTTCAAAATAATTATTTTGGGGGGTTTCATATGATTCTGTAACTATTAAGTAGCTATGTATTGGGTCTTAATTACACAAAAATGAGTCAGTTTCTGCCCTCAACATGCTCACAAACTAAATAAGTAAAATATACATGTAATGATACACGAAAATGCCATAAGTGTCACAATAAAAAGATTTAAAAGATTTACAAAATGTTTAGGAATGCAGAAAAGATAAAGCCTCCAGAGCTTATAAACGTATTCAAACTCCTCTGAAATTGTCTTCCATAACCAATTGCGCAGTTAAGGAAATCAATCTCTTTTCCTTACAGTTACTCACTTTTTTCCATCAAAATGGTACTCTCCAAAACTGATTATAAACTTTATGTACTAAAGTCCTGGTTATTTCTAATAATAAAAACTCCAAGTGAACAAAGATTCACAAATGCTAAGACTATTCAACAGTGTGCCATAGAGAAAGTACTGTTTGATTTAAACTTAGGACAGAGAATATCATTTGTTTACTGAACTTAAGCCCAATGCTCAAAGCTATTTATATTTTTACATCTAAATATATTTAAAGATTCCACTTATAAATGGCAACAAAGTAAGCTGTGAGAGATAAATGCATTATTTAAGAATTTCCAGGGTGCCTGGGTGGCTCAGTTAGTTGAGTGACTGCCTTCAGCTCAGGTTATGATCCTGGAGATCTGGGATAGAGTCCCACATCAGGCTGCCTGCTCGGCAGGGAGTCTGCTTCTCCCACTGACCTCTCTCCTCTCATGCTCTCTCTTTCTCTCAAATAAATAAACAAAATCTTAAAAAAAAAAAAAAGATTTAAAAATTAAAAAAAAAAGAATTTCAAAAAAAACTACATGTAATCAAAGACATTCTTTTCAACAAGTGGTACTGGAAAAAAACTAACATCCACATGCAAAAAAAGTGAATCTAAGACAACAGATCTCCAACTGTCATAAGAATTAACTCAAAATAGATTACAGACAAAAGTAAAAGACAAAACTTTAATACTCCATAAAGATAACACACAGGAGAGAAACTATAAGACCTTGAGTAGAGTGATTCCTTTTTAGGTACAACACCTCTACGAGTAAGAAAAGGGTGGGTGAGGAAGGGAGAAGAAGGGTCCTGGGAAAGCTCTTCTAATTTATCAAAAAAAAAAAAAAAGCTACTGGGGTGCCTGGGTGGCTCAACTGGTTAAGCATCCGACTCTTGATTTTGGCTCAGGTCATGATCTCAGGGTTGTGAGATGGAACCCTGCATTGGGCCATCCATTAAATAACTAATTGATAAGTTGCACTTCATTAAAATTAAAAACTCCTACTCAAAGAAAGACATTATCACAGTAAGTAAAAGATCAGCCACGGACCAGGAGAAAATATTTGCACAAGACACATCTGATAAAGGAGTTATCCAAAATATACAAAGAACTCTTGAAACTCAAAGGTAAGAAAACAAACAATCCTAATTTAAAGATTTTAACAGACACCTCACCGAAGAAGATATACTGAGAGCAAATAAGCATACAAGAAGATATTCCACATATGTCATTAGGGAGATGTAAATGAAAACCACAATGAGGGCACCTGGGTGGCTCAGTTGGTTAAGTGACTGCCTTCAGGGGCACCTGGGTAGCTCAGTGGGTTAAAGTCTCTGCCTTCAGCTCAGGTCATAATCCCAGGTTTCTGGGATTGAGCCCCAGATCGGGCTCTCTGCTCAGCAGGGAGCCTGCTTCCCCCTCTCTCTGCCTGCCTCTCTGCCTACTTGTGATCTCTGTCAAATAAATAAATTAAATCTTAAAAAAAAAAAAAAAAAAAGGCGACTGCCTTCAGCTCAGGTCATGATCCCAGAGTCTTGGGATCGAGTCCCACGTTGAGCTCCCAGCTCCATGGAGAGTCCGCTTCTCCCTCTGATCTTCCCCCCTCTCATGCTCTCTCTCAAATAAATACATAAAATCTTAAAAAAAAAAAAAATCCACTGTAAGATACCACTACACATCTATCAGAATGGCCAATATCCAGAATACTGACAAGGATGTGGAACAACAGGAATTCTCATACAATGCTGGTGGAAATAAATAAAATGGCATTCTGGAAGACAATTTTGTAATTTCTTATAAAACTAAATATACTCTTATATGATCCAGCAATCACTCTCTTTAACATTTACCCAAAGGGACTGAAAACATCTCCACACAAAAACCAGCACATAGATGTTTATAGGAGTTTATTCAAAACTGCCTAAACTTAGAGGCAACTAAGATGTCCTAAAGTAGGTGAGTGTATAAATAAACTATGGTACATCCAGACAATGGGTTATTATTCAGCACTAAAAAGAAATGAGCTATCTAGCCATGAAAAGACATGGAGAACCTTAAATGGGTATCACAAAGTAAAAGAAGCTAGTCTAAAAAGGTTACACAGGGGGGTATGATTCCAACTACGTAACATTCTGGAAAAGGCAAAACTATGGAGACAATAAAAAGATCAGTGGTTAGTGGGGAGTGGAAAAGACAAGATGGGGAGATGAACAGGTTGGAGTACAGAAAATTTTTAAGAGACTTAAAATATCCTGCATGATAGATGGATATAGGCTATTATACTTCTGCTCAAACCCACCAAATATACAACACCACAAGGGTAAACCCCAATGTAAACTGTGGACTTTGGGTGTTTATCATGTGTCAATATAAGTTCAGCCTCGACAATAAAAATCTACCATTTCTGTAGGTGATACAGAAGGGAGACTATGCATATATGGGAGAAGAGGATAAATGGAAAATCTCCGTATGTTCCTCTAAATTTTGTGGTAATTGAAAACTGATCCCCAAAGTCTTTTAAAAACCACATACAAATAATCACAAGTACAAAAAGATTTTACAAAGGGAGAAAATGATAACTGTAAGGACCTGTCTAGCCAGAGGCTTCCATTGGGGTTAAACAATAACCTTGTTGTTTAACCCTTAAAGTGTCCCTGCTCCCCTTCCCCCAGGGGATTTACTTAAAAACAAGTCCCGGAAACCTGCTCCAGGTAACAAAGCCCAAATACAAGGGTGGGTCAGGCCAGGTGGAGACATCCGATCAGTGGGGGGATGCATACTGTCTCCCTAGTTACCAAGGAGTATGGGCCCCGCCCTCTGGGCTCCTTTTGGGCGCCAATTCTGACCAAGGTGATAGGCTGGTTCAAATGTCTACTAGGGTAAATTGCAATTCAACTGGTCACCTAGCATGACTGTGCAGCTTTCTCTGCGTGTTACAGTTTCATTGGCCACCTCTGGGTGGCCAGGCCCAACCGCATGACCTTTGCCCTTAAAAGCTAGTCCATGAAACAGAAAGATTGCCCTCTCTCTAAGAGGCGCAGCCCCGGCCAGTCAGTTAGATTCTTGATACTTGGTGCGAAATAAAGCTTTGCTTGACCTTCGCTTTATATCAGTCTCGCTCCTTTAATCACAGACCCATTTTTGGGGGGCATAACAATAACAAGTTGGCACCAGTCATGAACTATAATAAACTGACAGTCAACCTTACCAATGCCCAAAAGAATGCTAAATGTCAAGCAGCTCAAAATTCATTCACCTTTAAATAAAATGTAAGGGAAAAAAAAAAACCATAAAATTATTTTTATATGGTATTAAAATTAACTGTTTAGAATCATTTCATGAATTTCATAATCTCTCACCTTAGTAGGGGAAATTAGGCATCAACCACTCTGATACAGAAAACCCTAAGAGATACTACAAACATATATAAAATATGTATCACAAAATTATGGAAAATTATTAAATGATCAAAATTTTGATATAATACATTAGCACATACATCAACTAATTCAACTTAGACTCCCCTCTCTACCCAAAGAAAATCACACTTCCTTTATTCAGGGGCACCTTGTGTATAAATACCTCTCAAATTCTAATCTGATATCACATACCTATCAAAAGCCAATGAGATCAAGAATGATCAAATTCTAACATTTTGTGCCGCTTTTTAAAATATAATTTTAATTGTAAAGTCTAATTTTTATGCAAGTGTAGTTTATTTACAAGTGAAAGCTGTTGCTAAAACATGCATAGTCAAAACTCCCAAACTTCCACTTCTAAGAATCCTTACGCCTCCCTCCCACAAAGAACAAACAGAAAAGTCAAAGGTCAGTTCCAATAAATCTCCGATTTTCCCATGGAATTAGTAGGAGACTTCCTATAAAAATTCTTTACTTTGACTCAATAAAAATAAATAAATCAAGATAATACAGTAAGCTCTAACAAATTACACTCAGTTAATTTAGTAAATCAGGTGTTCTGAACTTGAAACTGACAGAAACGTTATTTATGTGGGTTGCATTCTTGGGGCAAAACAACAAAGCAGAGTAGGGGAGGGGTAGGGGAGGGTGAGAAAGAAAGAGACAGAAACAAAGAGACAGAGGAGAGGGAGGGTGTTTTAATTCTGTACTTAAATATGCAGGATAAAATAATAAGAAAAATATGTTCCCTAACTGATCATGGTGCTCAGAATCAAGATCTCAGCAAATAAGGAACTGAAGGTACAAGAATTCACTGTCAGGGACGCCTGGGTGGCTCAGTGGTTAAGGGTCTGCCTTCAGCTCAGGTCATGATCCAGCGTTCTGAGATGGAGCCCCCCACAGGCTCCCTGCTCCGTGGGAAGCCTGCTTCTCCCTCTCCCCCTTCCCCAAATTGCAGTGCCTCTCTCACCATCTCTCTCTCTGTCAAAGAAATAAATAAAATCTTAAAAAAAAAAAAAAAAAGAATTCACTGTCAGGATACTTACTGCAGATTGTGTAAATCTCAGCCCATTTGACTTCATGACCCAATTATTATTCAATTTTCCAAATCAAGGGATTGAGCCTGTCTCTTTTGCCACTACAGTCTTCTGTGGCTTCCACTCAAGTTTCCTTTCTTACCCTCATATGCAATAGAACTAAACACATCTCAAATATCTCAGTTGGTGATGCTGGTTGATCTTCTCTAGTAAGAATTTAAGTTTTGAGAAAGGGATCAAAAACTGGTGTGTTTTATTTGGCCAACATAGTATTTTTTTTTTTTTAATTCTGAGTTAATATTTAAAACATCACATACATATCAGGATTTCTGGCTTTTCTTAAAAAATGAAAAATTTGGGTGCCTGGGTGGCTCAGTGGGTTAAGCCTCTGCCTTTGGCTCAGGTCATGGTCTCAGGGTCCTGGGAGCAAGCCCAGCATGGGGCTGTCTGCTCAGCAGGGAGCCTGCTTCCCCCTCTCTCTCTGCCTGCCTCTGCCTACTTGTGATTTCTCTGTCAAATAAATAAATAAATTATCTTTTTTTTTTTTAAAGAAAAATTTGGGGGCACCTGGGTGGCTCAATTGGTTAGATATCTGCCTCCAGGTCAGGTCAAGATCCTGGGGTCCTGGGATCCACCCAGCAGCAGGCTCTCTGCTCAGCGGGGAGCCTGCTTTTCTCCTCCCTCTGCTGCTCCTTCTTCTTGTGTTCTCTTGCTCTCTCTCTGCCCAATAAATAAATAAAATCTTTTTTAAAAAATGAAAAATCTGGAATCAGTGGGATTATATTCCTGCAAGGCAACAATGAGATAAAAGTGAATGGCGGGGCGCCTGGGTGGCTCAGTGGGTTAAAGCCTCTGCCTTCGGCTTAGGTCATGATCCCAGGGTCCTGGGATCGAGCCCTGCATCAGGATCTCTGCTCAGCAGAGAGCCTGCTTCCTCCTCTCTCTCTGTCTGCCTCTCTGCCTACTTGTGATCTCTGTCTCTGTCGAATAAATAAATAAAATCTTAAGAAAAAAAAAAGTGAATGGCAACAACCACCATGAAAATGAGACAGAAACAGGAGTTCAGTACTGCCACAGTACTTACAGTTGCTAAAAGGTTTATTTGATTCTAAGTCCAAGATATAATTCATCATCATAACTTCACAGCTGTTTTAAAGATGTAAAATACTGGTCTACAACTATGTCACTATCAAAAGTGGGAAAACAAAAGATAAACCAAGAGTAATGTGTTTTAAAAATAGCAGATAGCCTATTACTTACTTGAAGCAAAGGTATAAAGACATATATGTATGATGCTTACTTGATGAAGGGATCTAAATTCACACACCTGAGTTAGGCCTTTCTTTTTCCCTAGTTTAGACTGACAATAAACACTTTAAAAAAGAATAAACTAACAACCTCAAGAAGAATCCAATGGATGAAAAAGGGAAGGAAGAAAATTAAGAAAGCACAAATAGGGACTGCAATGAGGATTCCCTGAAATCTGTTTTTGTGGGGTTAAGATTTTATTTATTTATTTATTTACTTATTTGACAGAGAGAGACACAGCGAGAGAGGGAACATAAGCAAGGACAGTGGGTGAAGGAGACGCAGGCTTCCCGCTAATTGGGGAGCCTGATGCGGGGCTCCATCTCAGGACCCTGGAATCATGATCTGAGCTGAAGGCAGATGCTTAACAACTGAGCCACACAGGAACCCAAATCTCTGAAAGCTGTTAAGTGGTTAATAATAAAAGGAAATAAAAGAGATCAAAAAGGGACGCCTGGGTGGCTCAGTTGGTTAAACGGCTGCCTTCGGCTCAGGTCATGATCCCAGCGCCCTGGAATCGAGTCCCACACCGGGCTCCTTGCTCAGCAGGGAGCCTGCTTCTCTCTCTTGTCTCTGCCTGCCACTCTGTCTGCCTGTGCTCACTCTCTCTCTCTCTCTCTGACAAATAAATAAATAAAATATTTAATAAATAAATAAATAAATAAATAAGAGATCAAGGAAAATTAATACTGCTTTGCAAGTATACCCTTGATTATCTCTGGTGGTGGGATCTTGAGTTTCTAAAACTTACACTGAACTGCATACTTAACAATTCTGCCTAAATTTCTCATGGGTAACTCAAATTAATCATGTCCAAAAATAAACTCATTACATACCCTAAGTATCTCCTATATTCCCCTACTTAAAAAGAACATCAGTGTCTATCCACTAACTGAAAAGATAAATCTCAAAGTTATCTTGGACTGTCCCCTCTTGGAACTATCACATCCAACTAATTATGTTTTATATCCTAAATATCTCTTGAGGCCTTCCCCTCTTCACCACTAAAGCCTTAGGCAAAACCTACAAGACTACAATTCCTGCCTCCCCTCTATTCTATCCTTCTTACTGCCAAAATGACCTTTGAAAAGATTCTGAAATACCTAGTTACCCCTAGTTATAACTTGTTCTCTTGTGTCTATCCTCTAGTATGGTTACCTTTCCTCTTCAGCAAGAATCTCTATCAAGTTTCCTTCAAGAACCAGCTCAAACTTATATATTCCATCAAGTAAGTCCTCTCAGCAGATAGAAAGTTCAGTCCTTGGGGGCACCTGGGTGGCTCAGTCCTTAAGCAACTGCCTTCGGCTCAGGTCATGATTCCAGTGACCTGGGATCATGCCCCGCATCGAGCTGCCTGCTCAGCAGGAAGCCTGCTTCTCCCTCCCCCATTTCCCCTGCTTGTGTTCCCTCTCTCACTGTGTCTCTCTGTCAAATAAATAAATAAAATCTTAAAAAAAAAAAGAAAAAATAAAGTTCAGTCCTTGCATTCTCTGTCTCCACAGCACTATTTAAAATTCTACAAAGTTATTTATGTATATCTGCCTTTTCTAGACTGGAAGCTTCCTTCATTCATTGATCAAACATTTACGGAAGGGACGCCTAGGTGGCTCAGTTGGTTACGCATCTGCCTTAGGCTCAGGTCATGATCCAGGGTCCTGAGATGGAGCCCGGTGTCAGGCTCCCTGCTCAGTGGAAGAGTCTGCTTCTCCCCTTCACTCTGCACTTTACCCACCCCCCTCAACTCGTGCTCTCTCCCTCTCTCTCAGATAAATAAATAAAATCTTTAAAAGAAATTTTACTGAGATCTATCATATGCCCACCACAGCCAGGCTCTGTGATTTAAAAGATAAGCATGGTTCAGGGCCTCAAGAAGCTCACTGTCTTGTGGAAGAGAATCACATATATATATAAATATACAACAATAAATAAAATGATAGGCATCCATCAGCTATTACAAGACATTAAGAAGGAACATGTGATCTGACCCACCAAGAAGGGGAGAAAGGACAGCAAATCAGAGAAGTATCCCAAAAAAGTGATACCTAAGACCAGTCTCAGAGAGAAACAGGACATAGCCAGATGAAGAACAGAGAAACCGATAAAGAGAAGACAACAGGAGTAGACACTGAAGAAAGCAAACACTTCCATGGGAAAGCCAGTGAAGGTCATTTTTAAAAAGCAGACTGTGAGAAGCATATGGGATATACAAGTTTAAACCATCCTATCAACTACCTACACAAGTTGAAACAGGCAAACCTGGAGGCAGAAAAACCTAAGAAGGGCAATTATGTCATATTATCTAAAAGCCAGAACTAGGGCAAAGGTAGTGGGCATGGACAAAGTCTATAAACTGGAGAAGTATCTAGATGACTCAACCAATAGATGTTGTGATTAACTGCATGGAGCATGAGAAAAAGCCATCATCATAGCTTTTGAAGCTTGAGTAATAAGTGATTGAACAAGCTCATCACCCCAAACAACACATGGGAGAACAAGGGTGGGGGACAGTGTGTTTATTGTTTTGTTTGATGATGAAGGAGTCAAGTTCACTAAGGGGCATGTTAAGGGTAATATATAAGATATCCAGTGAAGGTAGCCAGCAAGCAACTGGATATAGTAATATAAGTTATTTTCAAGGGATTACTCTGGCTAGAGATGCAGAATTTGCAGTTACAAACAGTCATCTTACAAAATGGAATAAATCAGATCAAGAAGAGATCAGCAAGTCAAGAATGACATACTGAAATATTTTAAGGGGAGAAAAAGAAAAAGTCCAGGAAGACAACTGAGAAGGCATGCTTAGAAAGGTACAGAAAGAATCAGGAATGGGTGGAGTCCCAGAAGCTATAAGAACAGTATCTCCTAATAAAGACGGAATCATCAGTATCCAAAAGCTAGAGAATAGTTCAGTAACATAAAAACTAGTAAACGTCCAGGGGACGTGACAACTAGAAGGTAACTAATGATTTTACTGAGAGCAGCATCAATAGAGTAGTAGCACAGAACCCTACTGCAGTAGGTTTAGCAATGAATGGGAAGAGATTTGTAGGTATGTCAGACTCTAGGGAAAGATATAGTAAAAAGAGTTCAGGTGAGATAAATGTGACTCGATGAGCAGTAGATGACAGGATCAAAGGTACAAAGAGAGCTGAACCTCTATTTAATTGCAAGAGGAACAACTGTTTCCAAAATTTAATGTTTCTCTTAGGGCAGGGAATGTACCATGTTCAACTTCATCTCCCCACAGCTAGCAAAATTCCTGGAATGTAATACAACTCAAAGAGTCTGTGATATGCATGACTACATGAATGAATTCAGGAGGAGATCCCTTTTGTAATATAATAAACAATCTGAAAAATAAAGGGGTAGGAGGGGGAAGAAATATTCCCTAGAAGTATGTATCTAGAAGTGAAAACTTAAGAGTTATGACTTCAAAGATTATTTACAATTAATGAACTCAGCAATGCACAAATGTATAGGGTATGAAGTCCCATGCTAAGATCTATTCAGTCTTTGTCATCCAAATATAAGACCTATTTAGGAGTTTATAAAACTAGTTTTTCTTTGAAACATAAAACCAGTCATTGTTACATCTGTAAAAGGCAGGTTTCATCTGCTTATCCTATCCATCCACACCCCCAAGAATCACATTATCCTATCTACTTCTTCCTCCCGCAAACGCACCCTGGTCTAGACCAGGCATATGTACACCTAACACAAAGGAAGCCAACTTACTTTAACAGACAGTGTATACCTTGTGAGACCTGACTCCATCAATGATCTGAGCTAGGATCTCTCTCAGTAACTTGAAAAGGTACAAACTGTAGCCAACCAATGGTGGGCAATGAACCTGAAAAAGAACACATACATTCTGGGGCTGGGGTGGCCATTTTAAGGGACAAGAGGCCAGTAAGTAAGCATGGAAGCCAACTGAGAGAAAAACTGAAAATGACACAAATACATTCTGAAAAGCTGAGATGAGAGACTTGTAGTTACTTGTAAGAGAGAAAGTGGGAGGGAGGGAGGGAGAAAGGGGGGTAGAGAGGAGGGAGGGAGGGAAGGAAGAGAGGAAGAGAAACAGAAAGAGTTGAGACCTTAATCAGCTTTTTAGTTCCCATAGGACCAGGTGCATTCCATTTTACTTCCCTGAATTCTCCTTTTTATTTGAGGTAATGGAGGTATGCTTCTGTTCCTTACAATCAAGATTCCCAACTGTAAAGTCCCAAATAAGATTAGAAAAATGCCAGGAACACAAGAAGCCCTTTTTGTTTTTCTAAGTCACTAAATAGGCACTACACACTTTAACACAGAAGTAGTTAGGAATTCTGGCTTCTCATCATAGCTCTGCTCTAAGACATCATGCAAATCTGGGCAATCAAAATGCCTCTCAACTTTTGTTTACTTACTTCAAAAACAGAGAACTGTATTACAGACCTCCTATACAAAAATGGCTTAAAAATTAACTTACAATGATTGTGTGGGGGGTGTGTTCATGCGGACACATACAACAAATTCAAAGATATATACACTTAGAACACCCCTTTGAAAGTCTCTTGTGAATTTTTCTAACTACATGAAAGATCTAAACTTGGGAGTATAAAACGGCTTTCTCCTAAGATCCCAGAAGTCCATAAAGCACCACCTAGCACAAACATAGTAACTATGTCTAATTATGAAACTTCCTTTCAAGACAAGCAAGGGACTCACCTGATACACTACCTTCTTTCTTGGACTTTGCTCAAAAATGCCTGCCTACCATACCTTAAATGGTCTTCCGAGAGATTCCTTAAGAAAAGAATACCATGCTCTAATTCAAATAAATGACCCCTACCATGTCAGACCACAGAGAGCTAGACAGATTAGAAATCCACAGCTAGGTGGATTTCTATAGCTGGTTTAATGTTTTGTGACATGGCCTGGCAGAAAAGCTCTATCAAACAACACAGATAACTTAGAGAAAATGATAACTCAGAGAAAATGATAACTCTCATCTGACAAATAAGATCTTCTCTTGAGACTGTCAGTTGGTGCTAAGAGGGATAAAAGCAGTAATAAAACAGTAACAGAAAGTCAACTGTAATAGCAAAGCACTAGCACAGGGATTAACAAAATAGGAGTCTAATGCTAATGATGGTCACAAAATAACCAGGTAGCTAACCAGGCAGGGCAGCCCTGTCTGTTCTATTGTGAAGCATGGATATCTAATAAAGCTCTTATTTTACTGATCTCATCACGTATCTTTGTAATTCAATTCTTGTCCCCTAAGGTAATTCCAGAATCCCTCTGTGCTTTGCATGTAAAAAAAAAAAAAAAAGCCTAACATACCTAATACTTTTCATAAAGCTAAATAAATGCATTCTGTGTACCTCTTAGTAGATCTCTAGCTTCTAAAACTAAAGCAATAATAGTAATACTAATAACAACAACCACCACCACCTTCAGATTCTTTCCTCAAGGACTGTGAATATAGGTTTATACTCTTATTTGGGGTAAGAAGTTTTCTCTGTTAACAGGAATACTCAATTAGGTCTTCTTCCAGAGTTGACATTAGCTTTTTTTTTTTCTTTCTTGAAAAAGAGATAATTTACTGAGGACCATTTTATGATGATTAAAACCAAATAAAAAATGAAATACTGGAAAAAACCAACAGACTTCAATAATCAGAGAGGGTCATTTTTTAGTCCAGCTAAATCAAAATCAGTCTTACCTCAAAAACTTAGATTTGATGACTATTTAACCTATTTTAAGCATTTACTTAAAATTTACTAAAAAATCCACCTGCCAAGTAATACAAGGCTCTGTTTTAATAAAGACAAAGTGAGGGGATGGTCCCAAATTTTTGAGATAAAAGAAAAAACAAACTGCCAAGCCCTGCCAATTGATCCCCAAAACACAAGTGGAATACACAGAAATTTCTGTGAATACACAGAAATTTAACTTCTTGAAAGTACCCAAGACTGTTTGTGTTGCTACGTCTTCTGTTTGATTATTTTCATATCGTTCTGATAAATAAATGATAAATAAATTGACATTTACTTTAGACTTCTAAAATCATTCTCATAGGTTCTAAGAACATATATATTATAAGGGAAAAGAAATGAAGAAGTACAATTTCAACTCAGTTTGAATGAAAAGAACAAACCAAAATCAAATTCAATAAACCACTGGGAAAAAAAAAAAAAGACAGATAAACATGGTTTAAAATCTACTGCATAAGACATATCAAGTGAGAGCTCATGCCTTTAAAAAAAAACAAAACAAAACAAAACAAAACTCATCTTTGGCTCATTTTCTTTTTCAAGCCACCATGATCTTACCATAGTGGAGTAGAGGGGAAGCAAAGAACAAATAAACGGTACTAGGGGATAGGTAAAATGGTAAGGCCCGACATGAAACAGTTACCATACGATCCAGAAATTTCACTTCTAGATACATACCCCCAAAGGACTGAAAACTCAAATACATGCACATATATTTTCATAGTGCCATTATTCATAAAAGCCAAAAGATGGAAGTGGCCCAAATGTCCTTCAACAAATGAAAGGATAAACAAATTATGGTATCCACATGCAATACAGTAGTATTCCACCATAAGAAAGGAATGAGGTACTGTGACATGCTACAACATGGGTACACTGTGCTAAGTGAAAGAAGCCAGACATACAAGCTCAAATATTGTATGATTCCATTTATATGAAATATCCAGAATAGAGAAATCCATAGAGACAGAATACCGAATGACAGATGCCAACCTCTGGGAAGTGAGGGAACAGGAAGAAAATGGGGAGCAACTATAATGAATGCAGTCTTCTTTCTGAGGTGATGAAAATGTTTTGGAACTAGACAGAGGTGGTGGTTGCACAAGATTGTGATTGTACTAAATGCCAATGGATTGTTCACTTTAAAAACGGTTAATCTGTTATGTCAATTTCAATTTCACCTCAATTTTTTTAAAACTTAAAAAAAAAAAAAAACTGGGTCAGTTGTTAGAAGATACAATTTCTAGACCCGGGTACTAGGCCAGCTACTTATAGCTGACCTCTCTGAGCCTCAATTTCTTCATCTGTAAACAAGCTGGAAACAGATGATATCCAAGGTTCCTCTCGTTTAACTCGTGCTCTATTATCTGCAGCTCTGAATTTTTAAAGAATTGTATCATATAGGAATTTACCTGAAAAACAAAGCATGAAGTACTTGTTAATGTTCTCAACAACAGTTGTGCAGCAAAGTCATTAGAAAGTTTAACAAAACTGCTTCTCATAATGACTTTAAATGGAAGTGGACATGAACATTAAAAGTCAATTCAGGGGCGCCTGGGTGGCTCAGTGGGTTAAAGCCTCTGCCTTCGGCTCAGGTCATGATCCCAGGGTCCTGGGATCGAGCCCCGCATCAGGCTCTCCGCTCCGTGGAGAGCCTGCTTTCTCCTCTCTCTCTGCCTGCCTCTCTGCCTACTTGTGATGTCTGTCAAATAAATAAATAAAATCTTAAAAAAAAATAAAAAAATAAAAGTCAATTCAATGAAGGCAATTCTGCACAGAGTAAAACTAATGTGTTCTAAGATTAGTTTTCTAGCAGTCAAACTATATCCAAGGGCAGAAACTAGAGAATCTAACCACAATTATAAACAAATAAAAAACAGGTGAAAGATAATCTAGACGACAGGTTGGATTAAATTAACTCCAAATTTAACTCTAAATCAAAGAGTATCAATTCTTTTGGGCTTTGCAAAGGAGGTACTGAGTACCATAAAGCCTGAGATCACTTTGTGTTGGTTTTCTGTATTTCTGATTTAGACTTACTCCACATCACTATAAATCAAATAAGCTATAAAAATTAAAGAGACTGGTGTTCTTAACCCTACTTTTATAAGGTGGCAGAAAACAGCAAAGACAAAAAAGCAAAGCCAAAGGTTTCATCAGGAAGCAGCTCTGGAGGACACCTGGGTGGCTCAATCGGTTAAGCATCTGCCTTTGGCTCAGGTCATGGTCCCAGGGTCCTGGGATGGAGCCCCACATCAGGCTCTGTATTCTCTCTCTCAGGAAAATAAATAAATAAAAATCTTAAAAAAAAAAAAAAAAAAGGAAGCAACTTTGGATACATTCCAACATAACAAATGCTGACCTGAGTTACCAGAAGGTCCCACCATACAGTAGAGTAGAAATAATTTTGGCTTAGAAATTTTAAGCCAAAAGATGTCAGCTGTCATAGCCAAAGAAAAATCTTAACATTCCTATGAATCATCTGAATCTGTATTGTTAAAACTAAACTGTGAGATATAACCACAGATGACTGAGACAAGTGACTTGTTGTGTAGTTTTTAAATAAATATCAACTGACTTTTAGGAAAATGGGTACCATTCATACCCACCTTAACATCAGGAAAGTCAAAGAATGAAATCCAAAAAAAGAAAGGAAAAGGAGCACTCTTTAGCGTCATTGTGCCTTAATTTTCACCTTGCTAAGTACATCTGAAAACTATAAATACAAAAGAAATAAAAATGCAGGTCGTAACCCAGCTGTTACAAGCACCCTTTTGATGTACCCTAAGCCCCATGACCTATCACAGGCTTCATCTACTTCATGTCATAGCCTCAAAAAATTACTTTTAGTTTCCTAATTTAAACACACACAAAATAAGGTCACTGTATGCAAAATCATCTAATTAAACAAAGCATAAAAGCTTTAATCATGACATATTTCGCTTAGTAAAAGCGCATGGGTTTTAATCACTAGTTAACATGATATACTATAATTACGCAAAAAGTCGTTTTCCACTTAGCATACAATTTTCTTATCTCTACATCAAGCTGTTATTAAATTTACTACATAACTACTTACCTTATTTTGACCAAAACTATGCTGAAAATTTTTAGAATGTTTTGAATGAACTTTTCATTCAAAACTAATTTCATAGTACATATGCATAACTAGGGTGGCTCTTTCATACCACAAGTATTATACTTTGAAAAGCTTTAATTTTAGAAGAAGAATAAATTTGCTGCACTCTGTTGACAGGGAGGTCTGATGATCACATTTTCCAAGTTTAACCATGCAAGAAAATCAAGTTACATGTCAAATTAATAAAATGAGCTGCAATTAACCCATTTATTCTTGCAACAAATTTGTATCAGTTTAACAATAAATTTCTAGGTCCATTATACCTTAATCTAAACTGAGTAAGGTTTCTTCCTGAAGCTCACTTCGACTTTGACTCTCTGTACTTAAAATTCTAATGTATAAATAAGGGAAGTTTGTCAATGTAATATATAAAGTTCTTTTTCACTACTTCTAAGTCTACTCCAATTCTTATACAGTGGAGAAAAAATAAAACCCATCAAGAGCAGCTCACAAATCTGAAACTGGACAATTACAATTGTTCCTAAAAAGTATCAAAAGTAAAAGAAAGAGTAAGTGTCAGGTACAGCAGAGTGCCAGATGCACATGAGCAGCAGAGTGAGTGCACAGAACTATGCTATGCAGAAAGGACCAAGCCTTGACACTCCAAAGGTGCCACCTGCCAGTGCCAGAACAAACAGACCAGGCCTGTAACAACTACCCAGGGAACCTGTGGAACAAAAGCCCAGAACTCTGGGTCCCTCCATGGATAGTGTTCAATTAATCCAAACCCCATAACAAAGAGAAGAGTACAAAGCTAATGTATCCTATGATGTTCAACCCATCAAGGTCGAAACTGACGCCTAAGAACCATTTACCCAATTACCAACTGTCACCCACTGCGGAACTGATGAATGTATTTTCCACATCAAGTCTGAACCCACTATGCCCTGTTGTTTTTGGTCACTACCAAGATAAATGTATTCAGTTATCAGTACTCTCCTATACACTATTAACCACTATATTGTTCTTGCTTTTTCCTCCATTTTCCAACTTCCCATTGCTTCCCTCCTATCCAAAGCTTTCCTCTAGGTTTACTGCGTTCCATGGTAAAACAAACAAACAAACAAACACACCTACATCCTCAAAAACTTCACTGTTTGCTTTAAGTAAAAGCTGCTTCTCCAGTGACCCTCTCAAAGGCTGCCTATTTTTTCATTTATCACTTACTTACTCCAACTTTTTGATGCAGGGTCATGGTCCCAATCATAACTCCCAGTCAGTTTCCTGTAAGAACTTCTGTCCCTGTACAGTTCCTGCACCTTGGAACTACCTGGGGGGGATTTTAAAGGCCCACTGCCCAGGTTACACCACCTACGAATTAAATCAGAACAGCTGGGGATGAGAGCTAGCTATTTGGATTTCCGAGGTGTAGCAAATTAAGGAAGAGCATTAGCAGTTTGTTAAGTTCCCCAAGTGATTTCAACATGGTCACAGGTAGGAACTACTAATCCCCACGGTACTCTTACTGTTTATTCAAAACTCCTCATACATGGTACACAACATTCTTCTCTATCCCAAGTACTACATAACCTTGAATCATTTAACATACATATGGATAATCCATCCATCAGTCTACTTTTAACATCATTAATATTTCACCTTTGCCAACTTTTAGTGCAACTCCACTTTAGCCACTGTAAGACCACACTCTAGACTTCATCATCATCTTGTCTTCTCTGAATGGCAAATATGAAAATTAATTATCTTATTCTCTGACTACAATCTTCCAGCTCTAAATTAGTTATACTAACTGTATCTATTTTTGTCATTCAGAGTTCCAGACACTTGATTCTTCTATCTTCTCCTTATTTAGCCCACTTCTGTATCCACTTCCCTATCTAGATTGGACTCCACAGCTCACCATCTCAACTACTCTCTTGCCAATATCCTCATTTATCACATTATGATGAAATTGCTTGTTTATTTTCTGATATATACCATATGCTATAAGTCTCATGAGGACATAAACTGTGTATGTTTTGTTCACTGATATATTCTTGGTGCCAAGTGTAACATTTGGCACATGCAGTATGCTCTCAAGAGTATATATTGAACACACAGTACCCTGATCAATCATCAAATCAGTGTTACATAAATCAAGATTTATAGTTTACACTTTATACAAGATTTTATAATCAGTAATAATCTTCAACAGTTTATCTTCCTTTCTGATCATCGACTGGTATCTTAATACTTAGGTTCCACTTATCCTTGGTTTCTGTGTCAAATCAATTCACTAACCAACTGCTATCTATAGGGTAGAGAAAAGATAACAGTATAAAGTATACTAACAAAGAAAAATCACAGAAAAAATTAGATAAACAATTTAGAAACTTAACAAAGCAGGAAAAGGTAATTCACATCACTACCTTGACACTTGTTTTTACAAATTTATTGAAAATTCTCACGTATTTAAATATAGAGAAAGGTATAGAAGTAAATACTTTTTTTTTAACAGAAAAGGCAAACGATACTTTCACTTACTAAATATGCTTCTGCATTGGTTTGCTTTTCAAAAATCATGTTATAGTGCAAATAATACTTCAATATTTTTAGATTGCACTTACCACTTTTCCTACAAAAGACACGCCATATTCTTAATTGATTTTATTAGCATTCAATTAACAATTCACTTAAAATATTAAAATACACTATTACTAATATTTATTTCTAGCAAGCTCTGATCACAAAGGCTGTCATAACATTTGTACTCCTCTAAACAAAAAATTTGAAACATCCTTAAGATGCAAGGCATAATAGTTGGTCAAATTATGGTAATAATGAGGACCTAGCTTAACACACACATGTCCTTTAAAACAGATTTGATGTGGAAAATCTTAAAAAAAAATAGCATTGGTATATTGCCAGGGCCTAATTAAGTATTTATTAAGAATTTTAAAACACTTAGTAGGAAGTATGACATTAGGAAGGTGGAGGTGATGAAGGCAGACATTGCTGCAAGTAACTGTAAAGAGGCAGCAGGACCATTAACAGAGATGATCCTCAAGAGTAACACAAAGTGAAGAATCCTGGACTTAAAGTGATGCTGAAACAACTAGCCAGTCTTATAAAGGATCTCCAAAGTTAAGACCTAGAGACTCAAAATGTGCTAGGAGAAAAAAAAAATGGATAAGCACCGCAATTATCACGAGATAATACAGCCAGGAATTTAGTGAGGGAGAAGTAAGCAGATTACAGGGGCAAGGAGGGCAAGGCTGGAAATACAGGGTGACTCTGCTTCAGGAGGATTCCTCCTCCTCCAGGGGTGTGACTAACCATGAAGAACACTCACAGCAGAGCAACCGAAGACAGGAACACTGCAGAATTTCAGGTCACTGTAGTTAGCTTCCCCACTAAAGAGCATAGTGGTTGTTAATTATCCAACACTGCACAACATAAACCCCACTCTTCATCACCCTCAAATCTCAGTAAAGTCTTCTATAAATACATATACACCATCTACATGTGATACTGAATTCACAAAAAAAATTTCTGTAATTCAAGTTGGAGAAAACTGCAATGACTTAATTTCAGCTCTATTACCTATTTGGTCTTACTTATGCAATATGAGTAATACTATCTCCTGAAGATAACAAGAAAAAAATGCACAGCAAAATTTAAATACCTTGTGACACCAAAAGCACAATCAACCAAAGAAAAGTAGATAAAGTGGCCTACATCAAAATCAGAAAATTTTGCACTTAAATGATACCTTCAAGAAAATGAAAAAAGCCAAAGTACAGAACGGGAGAAAATATTTGTAAATTAAAATATGTGATAACGAACCTCTACATATAATACACAAAGAACCATTAGAACTGAGTAAGAAGTAGACAACCCAATTTTTAAATGAGCATGAGATTCAAATACACATTTTCTCCAATGCAGATAAACGGTCATGAAAAGCACATGAAAAGATGTTCAATATCATTAAGCATAAGGGAAATACAAATCAAAACCACTATGAGACAACACTTCTCACCCACCAGACAGCTATAATCAAAAAGAGATATAACAATATCAAGGATGTGGAAACTAGAAACTTCCTGTACTGCTGATGGGAACGTAAAATGGTGTAGGGGCTTTAGAAAACAGTCCACAGTTCCTCAAAAGGTTAAACATAGTTACCATATGATCCAGCAATTCCATTCCTACCATACATCCCAAGAGAAATTAAATATTATGTCTACACAAAAACTTGTACACAAGTGTTCATACCAGCAGTATTTAGAATAGTACAAAAATGGAAATAACCCCATATCTACCAAGAAATGAAAGGATACATAAAACGTGGTGTACCTATACAATACTATTAGGCAATACAAAAAATCTGAAGTACTGATATATGCTACAACATGTACGAACCTGAAAACATGCTAAATGAAAGAAGCCAGTCACAAAGGCTACATATTCGGATTCCATTCATATAAAATGTCCAGAATAGGCAAATCCAAAGCAAGGCATTTGTGATAAAAGGAGGGAAGATTTGACAATGATGGCCAAAGGGTGAGGGTTTTTCTATTTGGGAGTAATGAGTTCTACAACTTATTGCAGCAATGCAGGCATAATTCTCTGTATTAAAAGTCACTGAATTAGACCCTTTGGGTGAACTGTGCAGTATGTGAATAATAATATCTCAATAAAACTGTTTTTAAAACTACCACTTGCTAGCTAAACAACAAAAAAGAGGAATAAATAAGCAAATCAGGCTAGACACACAGAAAAATGGAACATAATCAATTCAGAACAAAAAAAAAATTCTAAGGAATAAGTATCTAAAAAATTACAGTGAAGAAAGGGTACTACCTTTAATGCAGTGGCTCTCAGCCAGGGACAACTCTGCTCCCCAGGAAAACTTGAACATATGGAGCCATTTTTGGTTATCAAAAGGTGTGTTGAGGGGGGTGGTAAGAGGAGCAGGTACTATCACAGAGGCCAAGCATGTTGTGTGTACCCTACACAGCATCCTAATGCACAAGACAACCACTCATACAACAATGAGGGAAAAAAGGATGAGAAAGAGGAAAAAGAGGAGAAGGAAAAGAATATGAAGAGATTACCTATTCTGGATTAAAGATATTAACAATGATATTGGTGGAACAGATTCTGGTTCAAACTGGGGAAATTTTAATATAATGAATATTCAATGGTAATAGGAAATTACTTGTAATTTTATTAGATGTGACAATAATGCTGCGGTTATACTTTTTTAAATTCTCATTTAATGAAATCCTTATCAAAATACAACATTTTTAACAGAACTAGAACAAACAATTCTAAAATTTGTATGGAACCACAAAAGACCCTAAATAGCCAAAGCAATCTTCAAAAACAAAAGCAAAGCTGCAGGCATCACAATTCTGGACTGCAAGTTATATTATAAAGCTGCAGTAATCAAAACAGAAACAGACATACAGATCAACAGAACCGAACAGAAAACCCAGATATAAGCCCATAACTATATGGTCAATTAATCTTCAACAAAGCAAGAAAGAATATCCAATAGGAAAGATGGTCTCTTCAACAAACTATGTTGGAAAAACTGCACAGTAACAGGTAAAAGAAAGAAACTGGATGGACCACCCTTACATCATTCACAAAAATAATTCAAAACGGATGAAAGACCTAAATGTGAGACAGGAAACCATTAAAATCCTATAAGAGGAAAAAAAGAAGTAATCTCTTTGACATTGGCCGTGGCAATTTTTTTCTAGTTATGTCTCCTGAGGCATGGGAAACAAAAGCAAAAATAAACTACTGGGACTACATCGAAATAAAAAGCTTCTGCACAGAGAAGGAAACAATCAACAAAACTAAAATGCAACCTATGGGATGGGAGAAGATATCCGCAAATGACATCGCTGACAAAAGGTTAGTACGCAAAATATACAAAGAATTTACACAACTTGGTGTTTGGAGCCTGGGTGGCTTAGTTGATTGATAGATTCTGCTCAGGTCATGATCCAGGAGTTCCTGGATGGAGCCAAGGCAGGCTCCCAGCCCGTGGGGAGTCTGCTTCTCCCTCTCCCTCTGCTCCTCGTCCCACTCATGCTTTCTCTCACTCACTCTCTCAAATAAATAAATAAAATCTTAAAAAAAAAAAAAAAGAAGATTTACATAACTCAACACCCAAAAAACAAATAATCAAATCTAAAAGTGGGCAGAAAACACGTAGAGATATTTCACCAAAGAAGACATCCAGATAGCCAACAGACACAGGAAAGGATGTTCATCATCACTTACCATCAGGGAAATGCAAATCAAAACTACAATGAGCTATCACCTCACACCTGTCGGAATAGCTAAAATCAACAACATAAGAAACATGTGTTGGAGAGCATGTGTAGAAAAAGGAATCCTCGTACACTGCAGGTGGGAATGCAAAGTGATGCAGCCACTCTGAAAAACAGTATGGAGTTTCCTCAAAAAGTTAAAAACAGAACTACCCTATATCCCAGCAATCACACTACTGGGTATTTACCCAAAGAATACAAGAACACTAATTTAAAGGGATACATGCATCCCTACATTTATCGCAGCATTATTTACAACAGCCACGATATGAAAGCACCCCAAGTGTCCACTGACTGATTAATGGATAAAGATGTGGTGTGTGTGCGTATATAATATATGGAATATTATCCAGACATGAAATCTTGCCATTTGCAATGACATGGATGGCACTAGAGAGTATTATGCTAAGTGAAATAAGTCAGAGAAAGACAAACACTGTATGATTTCACTCATATGTGTTATTTAAGAAAAAAACAAACAAAGGGGAAACGGGGGTTGACATCAAGAAACAGACTCTCAATTACAGAGAACTGATGGTTACAAAGGGGAGGTGGGTAGGGAGATGGGTTAAATATGTGATAGGGCTTAAGGAGTACATTTATAGTGATGAGTACCAAGTAATGTATGGAACTGTTGAATCACCATATTGTACATCTGAAATTGATACAACACTGTGTGCTAACTATATTGGAATTAAAATAAAAACTTGAAAGCTAAAAAAAAAATCCATACTCTTGGGAGACTGTGAGAGTATTCTGAGAAATGACCTAATATCTGCAGTTTACTTTAAAATGATTCAGCTACAATGCAACAAAAATAACACAGAGTCAGAAATGAAGAAATATGACAAAATGTTAATATAGGTACTTGGTATATGGGTGTTTAAGGCAATATTTTTCAAGGTTCCAGTATGTTTGAAAAATTACACTTTAAAACACTGATTAAAATTATATAGTTTATGTATTTCTGTAAATAGTTTATTTTTAAAAAGGTTCTTTCTGAATAATGGAGAGTGTTTTTTATTCATTACATTTCTTGCAACAACAATGAAAATGTTTTAATGGGAAAGAGGGCATTATTCCACTATATTCTCCAAGACCAGAAAGAAAACATCAAAAAAAAAATTAAAATCTTGAATGTCCAGGTTTCTCAGTAATTTTCTTCCTATTCCATAAATACCTTGTTTTCTTTAGATCCTGTAACTGTAACACTAAAATAAAATGTATTGTTCTAATATTAGACAGTAATGCACTTGGCATTTCTTTTTTCTTTTTTTTTTTTAAGATTTTATTTATTTGTTTGACAGACAGAGATCACAAGTAGGCAGAGAGGCAGGCAGAGAGAGGGGCAAGGGAAGCAGGCTCCCTGCGGAGCAGGGACTCTGGGATCATGACCCTAGCCAAAGGCAGAGGTTTTAAACCGCTGAGCCTGCACTTGGCACTTCTAACGCAACAATTCACCTACTCTTTGGGGGCCACATTATACTACATAAAGATCCTCAAACATCAAGACCATTCCCTGGGGCACCTGGGTGGCTCAGTGGGTAGAGCGTGTAACTCTTGATTTTGGCTCAGGTCACAATCTCAGGGTCTTGAGATCGAGCCCTACCCTGCTCAGCCTGGATCTTACACGAGATACTCTCTCTCCCTCTGCCCCTGCCCTGGCTCAGACATAAGCACATGCATGCTCTCTAAATAAATAAATAAAATCTTTAAAAAGAAAAAAAAAAAATCAAGACCATTCTCTGTCATTACCTCATTCTGAAAAAATAAGCTTAGTTACATGGCAATATAAAAGCATATTAAGTGCCCTTAACAAAAGTGAATTATAAAGAATGAATTTACTTAATATGCCTGAAGATTTCCATTTACAAAAGTGTTCTTCTACTAAAGTTCACAAAACTTTTACCATAGCAGTTCACAGGTGCAACAGCAAGACAAAACAGGCCATATTCATAAATGGCTCCTCTTCTCCCTCATTCATACATGACTATAACAAGAAAAAAGTTTCAATATCCAAACTCAACTTTTGCTCTTCCCCATCATACATCATCCAAGGGTAAATCAAAACAACACAAGTCTATTACAGTAGAGAGACCCAGATCTTCAATGCAAAGCCTAGCAATGAATTATCACCAACCTTCTACCTTTTTTTTTTTCCTTATAAAAAGGAGCATCCTCTAAAACAATAGTAAGAGCCACCATTTACTAAGTGCTTAGTATTGGCTAGGACCTTTGCTAACCACTTTATATATATTTAATTCTCACAACAACTCTGACATGTTATGTTACTGATGCTATTCTACAGATGAGGAAACAGCTAAATCATAGCACTGGGCCATGAACTGAGCTTGGTTTATTTAAAATTTAAGCATGTTTTGAACCATTATTTTACATGACTCTCAAATAGACTTTTTAAAAAGGAAAGTCGGGAGGGGATGGGCAAGACTATACACACAATATCTGAAAAATCAAAAGTGATTTACTGAGATTCAAAAATTCAAATTGTCAGAAAAACCTGAAGTAACTAAACTGACACTAACATCTTAAATCCCATGGTACTCTAAAACTCTGATGTAGATTTTCTAAGTAATAGTATTCAGGTAACTTTTAGGGTATGTTCTAGAGTTGGCACAGATGCACATAAATTTCCTTCACATTCCTGACAGCTGTACAGTAACAACTCAATATCAAAACAATGACCCTGAAAGTACTACAAGATCCTTTTAACTCACAATAAAAAAACAAAGCCCAACAGTGTTCACTAACTCAGAGATCATGAATCTTTTTAATAAGATAAATTCAGACAAGAGGCATACCAACATAAAAAAAATTATACTGCACTGTATAGCTTTAAATGTATACAGTTTTATTTGTTCACTTCTTAAATTAACAACAGAAAAGTATTTTTATACCCGTTCGTGGTGTGTAAAAATGAAAGTTAAATACTCTATCATCGCCTATTTAATTTCTTTGCAAGAGGGAGGAAAGGGTAAAGGTTGGGGGAAAAGCCCTGAGAGAGCAAGCTGCAAGCCTAGAGAGAGGAGAATAATAAAAGAGGTAAGGGAAAATAATCAACACATCTACAAAGCCTCACCAACAAAAGGAAAAAATAAGTATAGAAAGGAAAATAAAGACAGATACAGATTCACTCACAAAGGACTTTGATGGCATAATGTCCAGCTAAGTAAAATGTTTTTATAATAGAAACACCCCCTCCTTGTGTATAACAGTTTTATTATTGCATGAATGCAGAAAAGCAGCTGTCCTATGGAAGGACTGAAGTAATTTATATGCTTAATATCCATATTTAAACTTATAAGTACAAATTTTATTTGTAGTAACACAGCCCTCAGTCCTTTTCTTAACTCACTGCACGATACTACTACTACTAATCATGCCACTATGTCTATTTTTTAAACAAAGGATTTTTACATTCCTTGCCTATTCCCTATTAAAGGAACAAACTAACAGAAGAACTTCTATAAATTCAAAGCTACTTTACATAAAACTTTATCAAACTGACAAGAATCATAATACTTTCCATAACAGAAAATCACATTAACACTGGCATTTTAAAAGCACAATATGAAACTGTACTACAACTTTTTCATTTCACTCACCTACAGTAAAAGCTTTAATATGGAAGAGATAAATTAGTCAAAGGTTCTAGTTATGACCAATTCTATCACACAGGTATCACCTCTCAATTTCCTCCTGAAATTGTCTAAATCTAGCTCTCAATGTAATACATAAATTAGAAAGTAAGAACTGAGACAGGGAAAAATTAGATCATCTGGGTCAAAGAGAATTTCTTTGCTTATTTTTTTTTTTAAGATTTTATTTATTTACTTATCAGAGAGAGAGGGAGCACAAGCAGAGGGAGGGAGCAGCAGGCAGAGCTGGCAGAGGGAGAAGCAGACTCCCTGCTGAGCAAAAAGCCCAAGATGGGGATTCAATCCCAGGACCCTGGGATCATGACCTGAGCTAAAAGCAAACGCTTAACAGACTGAGCCACCCAGGCGTCCCCAATTTGACATTTTAAAATCTCTCAACTTCAAACACTAAATTCTAAGCTATGAAAATAAACTACTTGCTATTTACATCTGAAAAAATAAGAATAAAACCTAGTATTTACTGAGTATTACTGTGGGAAACATTCACAGGATTTAATGTGTCGTTTCACTTAATACTTGTAACAACACTATGGCGTAAATACCATTAATTTACAGTCAGACAGATGAGAAAACTAAGGTTCAAAAAGGTTAATAACTTTCCAAAATCAAAATGCTCTAAAGTGACAAAACTTTGATTCAAATCCAAATAATCTGACACCACCCATTGCTCTTAATCATCAGCATACACTCCTAAAAAATTGGAAATGTTCAATTGTGATTAGAAAATACGTATATGCATGTATACAAAGATTTATGCATAGGTAGAAAAGAGAGATGATTAGCACTTTGTGCCCCAGAACAAAGACAATCACACTAAATTTTGCATTAGTGCCTTTCTTTACCTGATTGACTATTCTGAGTTATCAGACATTAATTTGCTGAACTTTAGTTCATAAAACACAATTTTAATAAATTATAAAATACTCTCAAGCCTAAATGATTTTTCTAAAATTTTTATGTAATCAACACACCCACTCTTTTAAAATAGGTTATTTCAGATGTTTTTTCTCTTTGTTGTTAAACCCTTCAAGTTGCCTCCAACCTCCCCCTACCCCATTTTCTCTTATTCTGCTAACCTTTACCAGGATTAGACTATTCCACAGGGTTAGGTCTTGAGCATTTAGGTGCTACTCAAGAAAATGTGTCAGATATTAGTGATTAACATCAGGTATAAAAATAGCTGATTATATTAATAACTGCAGTCTGATTAAGTACCCTGAGAAAAATATGCCATCTCAAATAAACTCGAGAAGAGACAACAAGAACAAATGTAAAGTACAATATTATGACTTAAATACTGGATAACACATACCTTAAAATCAGACCAGTTACTTCCCAAAATTTATGTAGTAACTAAAATGAGATGTTTAACTCTTCTATTAACACTGCACAACTTCAATCAGTTTTATAATTTCCAAGCCTCAAATGATGGTGCATCCAAAAGCCTTTCTCCACACATCCATGCTGTCACACAACTCTAGCCTTAAAAGTCACAATGCAAAGAATCACACTCCCTCTACAGTGCCAAACCATAGCCAGGCTAAAAATAAAAATAGCTCCAGGGTTCCAGGAGCAAAACCAATTCAGGTTTAAGCACAGTAACATCCAAGGACTCTCCAATCATGCAGATCTATGGTGAAAAGCAAAACCAGGATACACCCTGTGGGTTTCACACATGCATAAGAATAAAAAGATTCCTCAGGAAATTGGGAGAAAACAATGCAATAAACCAAGAACAGTAAATTATTCCAGTTAATGTACATGAAGTGTCTGGTACTAACTTAAAGATCATAAACCAGTTTAATTTTCACAGCAGAACATAGAATTGTTTCACTGAACTTTGTGGTACATATCATTTCTGAATTTATAATGGAATTGTAGATGGCTGAAATGATCTAACAATGTTCTGTCTCTAACAATGACACCAAGAGGCTTTTTAGTCAAGAGAGTAAGGTAGCAGCTGCCCTCCTTGAAAATGTACCCCAAATTTCCAACTTTCTGAAATCCATAACCAAATTTTTAGTCATACTTGCAAAGTTTCAAGATAGCATTAAAGGGGGCACCTGGGTGGCTCAGTGGGTTGAACCTCTGCCTTCAGCTTGGGTCATGATCTCAGGGTCCTGGGATCAAGCCCACATCAGTTTCTCTGCTAGGCGGGGAGCCTGCTTCCCCTCTCTCTCTGCCTGCCTCTCTGCCTACTTGTAATCTCTGTCTGTCAAATAAATAAATAAAATCTTTAAAAAAAGAAAAAGGTAGCATGAAAGGTTATACAAACTGTGAAACACTCAACAAACCACCACAAAAATCAGCATTATTGTACTGCTAGAAACAAAGCTTTACCTAGTACAGGAATACAAGTTTTAAGTAGTACACATAAAATCATAATAAAAATCAAGTATTAAGAGATACAAGATAAAATCTAAGTTGTTCTTGCATTTGTAATTGGTCATATGAAAATGACATCAATCTAACCAGATTTTTACCTGTAAGAAAAATTAAGACAAAATACATTCTAACAAAAAGACTGGTGTTCAACTTTTTTTGGTCAAACTTGTGTTTTGTGATCCCAAACACAATATTCAACCACAGTGTCCTATTAAAAAATATCTAATGGACACTGATAATAACCAATCCTTGAGAGGTAATTAATGTGCTGGCATAAATTTATGGTAGACAGTTTTTGTCTTAATTATTTTTCACTTGTTCACTTCATCTTACTTGTTCACTTGTTCACTTAATCTTATGCAAAGAATATTTAACATTCATCCCCTCAACAGATATTTAGTGAGGACATTAGATGTTAAGCTCTACTCCAGGTACTGGAAACACAACTGTGAGCCCCATCTTCAGGATTTCACATTCAGTTGGGAAGAAACACAAAATAAACATATAAATGAATATATAATAGATGAGGGTGGAGTTAAGCATTACTTTTATCAGGGTAATGGAATTCAGCTGGATCCTTCAGTAGACTACGGTAGACCCCTAAGGAGATTTAAAGAGTCTTTTCCAAAAAACAAACAAACAAACAAACAAAACAAAAAAACAAAGAACATGACAAATTCACAATTTTTTTTTACCTCTCTTTTCTCATTTTTTTAAAAATTTAGCTTGGAACAAATACAGACAGAAGAGATGGGCGGATTCTTCAATAACAAAGAGAAACTCATTTTAACAGCTACCATCTCATCCAAACTGGTAGTTTTAACCTGGAGTTATAAAGCTAATGCAAGTAATTACCTTTTAATTACATACTCCAACCTTTCCTTCCGCTTAATTTTTCATCCTTTAATTATGTTATCTGTTTTATTTTGACGAAAGACCTCAAGGCCTCAGGTGAAAGAATGCCAAACTGGCACAAGGTAGCTCTGATAGTGAATTTTCTGAGGGCAGGTTTCAGATCTGACTCACCCCTTGAGCACCAGAACTTCTCAGGTGCCTACCACACAATAGATGTATTTATGTTTGGTGAACAAATTAAACTGCAAAAATTAATCTCTGATACAAGTTATAACCAAAGCTTTATGAAAATTATCCTAAACAACACCTTTTCCTTTCAAGAATTTATCAGGGTTGATTAAAAGATTTACTTTCCCACAAATATTTAAGGACATGTAGAAATAACTGCTAACCCTCAAATAAGTGAACTTCTTCAAAATATTTTCTCTTTCAAAAATTATTTGGAATCAGTTTACCAACTACATAGGAAACTAATCTCATTACTAGTTTGCAAGACATGCTCTTGGTCAACTTTTTTTTTCTTCTTTTCACTTCTTTTAACCTATTCTCGGCCTTCCCTATATCCACATCAATAGCCAGGGGGCACCCTCTTTCTCTAGGAATCCATCCACCCATCCACCTACTAAGAAGCAAATGAGCCATAAAGCTAGAAGGAGCCTAGGACTTGGATTCATATCAATGCAAGGCATACGGGGGGGGGGGGGGGGGAACAACCTGATGTATTAACCACAAATATTTGTATAATGATTGAAAATTTACAGAGTTGTAGTATCATTTTATCTGATCTTCACAACAATATGAGAGCAGCTAGGAAGTGCTACTACTATCCAATTTTACAAAGAAGGGAAATAAGACTCAAAAATTTCAAACAACTTCCCTAATGTCACATCATAAATAAGTTAAGTTGGGATTCATCCTTATACCACTTAACAACAGGTTATTGTCTGTTGCCACACTACTGTGGTACATGTAATTTGTTGACAGACATGAGGATGCATCACCACCGTGAGTCCGGCCTGTTTATTCACTCAATTTTAAACCCTTTTTTAATGGTCAAATAGTTTACTATTTTAAAGCTGTCCACTTGCTTTAATTAAAGTTCTCTCTCTCCTTCCAAATATTTAAAGTGCTGTAGTATCAAAACTAAACCTGAGAAACAGAAAGTCAATTTTAGATTACCATCGATAGAGAGGACACTTAATGGTCTGTAAAACCACAAAATTTCAAAACACGTTTAAAAAGCCATACCCTAAGAACCTCACTCAGGAATGCCATGAAGTCACTTAGCTTCACCACCAAATGGCTAGCTACTTAGTGACCAGTGCTGAAAACTTCCCCATGATAGAATCTATTTTCTTCCTCTTCCAAAAGCTCATGTTCCCTCCTTTTCCATTATTACTCAGCTAACACAGCCAGGTTGATTCCACCTGAAGCAAACATCCTCTCATACCCTTTTTCTTCTCCCTTTAAGAGATTTCTCTTCATTCCACAGTAACACTAGAAATGAGACTAAATGTAGGTAAGCATGAGCACATCTAACAAGACTAGATTAATACATAAAACATCCCATGTCATCTGCGAAAAGCTATATATATACGTTGGCAATTACCACATGAAAAGATCAAAAGCAAATACATTTTCCAGCGGCCTTATGACATACAACCAATACCTTTAATCTTTTTTTTTTTTAAAGATTTTCCTTATTTGTCATAGAGAGAGAGAGAGAGAGCAAGTGAGCACACACACAAGCAGGGGGAGAGCAGAAGTAAACGGGTTCCCCACTGAGCAAGGAACCCAAGGTGGAACTCCATCCCAGGACCCTGGGATCCTGAACTGAGCTGAAGGCAGCCGCTAACCCGACTGAGCCACTCAGGCGTCCAATATAGCACTTTTAATTATAAACATACAGTAGACTAGTTAAGAAAACAATTTTTTATCAGTGTCTATGGAAAAGTGGTCAACAAACTTTGAAACAACCCATCCAAACACCAGAGTCTCTGTATTAGAGTTCTCGGAGAGAAACAGAACCAACAGGAAGTACGGACTTTTTTAAGGAGATACATTATGAAGTACTGGTTCACACGATTATGGGGGCTGAGAAGTCCCATAATCTGCCATCCAAAAGCTGGAGACCCAGTAAAATTAGTGGTAATTCAGTCCAAAGGCCTAAGAACCAGGGACCAAAGATTTAAATCCCAATCCAAGGAAAAGAGATAAAATGAGACGGGATGTTCCAGCTCTAGCAGGGGAAGGGGGGGGCGAATTCCTCCTTCCTCCACCTATAGTTCTATTCTGGCCCTCAAGGGATTAGAGAGGGCCCACCCATAACAGGAAGAGCAATCTACTTTAGAGAGTGCACTGATTCAAATGTTAATCTCAGCCTCATCCAGATACACCCTAACAGACACACCTAGAAATAACTGTTTAATCTGGGCACCCCATGACCAGTTAAACTGACAAATAAATTACCATCACATGATTATAACTCTGTACTATAATGCAAACTCCATCACCTTTAAGAGCAAATCACCTATCAAAAACTATAAAATCCCGAAAGAAAAAACCTATTGACTAAAAACCTATTGTGCAAATATCTTCAGAAAGTATTTGAAACACAAAATTTTATTCCCTCAACAACTATTAACCTGGGACTTCTAAAAGCGCTACAGAGGGCACCTTTTCCCACCTATATCTTATTTGTTAACCACGAGAGCTACAATTAGCGTTAGTATATAAAAACCAATAAATCTGGGTGGCAGTGACTTAATACAAATATAAACCATTTTTATCTAACACCTCACATCTGCGCACAACCCAAACTACTAAGCTTAAACAGCTACAATGTTTTACTCCGTATTTTTAAAAGCACAAGACCAATGTCAACAGGCTAGTAACTGGTTGTTAGCAAAAAACAACCTCCAGGGTATACCACAGCTCAGGTTTAAATTCAAAATATTAACCTGTATCTTCTATACCTTTAGTACTCTGTAATAATAAATGCTCAGACTCATAACCCTAAAAGCTTTTGAAAAAAAGTTTAAAAATGTGGTTAATGACAATTCATTGTTAAATACCTCTTTATATCCGAATGTATTTCATTACATTCTAATCCTACGAAAATTCAGATTAAGTGAAACAAATCCTCAAATAAACATCCCATACCCTAATTCTGATATAAGTAAATTTATGCTTCTTTTTTAAAAGAGAGGAATAGAGGACAAATAGGTATTAAACAAATAATTTTCAAGTACACTATGACAAATAGGAGTAACATGAAGAGTAAGAAGTACTGAGGCGCCTGGGTGGCTCAGTGGGTTAATAAACCTCTGCCTTCGGCTCAGGTCATGATCTCAGGGTCCTGGGATCGAGCCCCGCATCGCATCGGGCTCTCTGCTCTGCAGGGAGCCTGCTTCCTCCCCCCGCCCCCCCACCCATCCCACCTGCCTCTCTGCCTACTTGTGATCTCTGTCTGTCAAATAAATAAATTAAATCTTTAAAAAAAAAAAAAAAAAAGCAGAAGTCCTAACAGGGGCAAAGACAGTAGAAGGGGAAAAACATTAACTAGACGTTTAAAACAGACAAACCAGTCATACTTATTTGGAAAATGCAAAAGACACACAGATATGGCTAGCAAGTCTTCTAAATATGTCATTTGTACTGATAATGAATATAATACAAATTGAAGCCAAAAAGTTTAAATCGAAAACTATGTTAACCTCCCTTTAAGGAAACAAACCAAAAAAAAGGCAAGAGGACATACTGGGGCTGTACTTTCAATTCACACTAATCTACCATCACAGGTTTCGAAGTTCAACATACATATCAATTTGCTCAACTAGGTAATTTTTTCCATTAACTTGAGATGGCCCTTAATTGGCCACTGGCATAGGTTCTGAAAGGTTTCAAAGATCTATTTTGACAAAATGCAAAACTGAAGTTTCATATGAATGTTTATCACTACTGTTTACTATTATGTATCTATATACCTGGCATCCTCATCCTGGTTAAAAAAAAAAAAAAAGTAAACCTAAAAATAGTTTACTGATGATTATCAGCTTCAAAAGAAAATTAATGATGCATTCATTCCATACTGAGTCACAAAAACAGCACACAATCTGGAATAAAAGGACCTAGGTGTGACTCTTGTTTCCACCACCTGTTATATAATTTTAAGCCAACTATTTTAACTCTCAGTCTTCTCATCTGGCTATTGAAGACCGTATCTCCCACCTCAATGCTGAGATATCAAAGAACCAAGCAGACAGTACCACTCAACACTTTCTGAGCACAAAGTCTGCTTTTTGAACAAGAGATTCTTTTGCACATAGTTCATCATTATATATTTTAAGGTCTAACATGAATTAAATCACTTCCCCTAATATCTCCTGATCTATGTTGGAACAAAGAGAAGCAGTCAAACGGAGTCCCACACTACTAATTTTTTAGTAACCAATACTGAGTAAAATTTTATATCTAATATATTTCCAAACAGACTATTTCTGAGCCTTAAAAACAAAAGGCTAAAGGTAAAACAAAAAGTCTTTCTCAAGTAATAATTCTCAGTTTATCTACTGACAATATTCGGGCAAAAAGTAGTGTATTATAAAATCTATTAAGAGAGGTGAAAATTACTCACTGAAAGCTGTACAGTCAGAAATACTAGGTCAGGAGATGGGATTCAAGTTTCACATTTGCCACTAATAAATGTTGACCTTGGACCAGTCTCTGGGCTTTAGTTTTCTCATCTATAAAATAACTACTAAAAACCAAAGATAAAATCCAAGTACCATTTAATCTGAGCCCTCCTTCGGGAAGGCAATCGACTGTAGTAGTTAACAGAATGGACTAGGCAAGGACTGACTGCCAAGGTGGGAAACCTGGCTCAGCCACTTACAAGCCGTGCAACCAATCAACACACACAAAGCACTAAAGTACATCTTACTACCATCAACGACGTACTGTTTAAAATATTTCACTGAAACACAAAACCACTTACAATACAGAGGCTTAAAAGGTACAGTCCTGCCAAATCAAGACACTAGCATTTAGTAGCAAACACTGAGCTCATGTGATAGCATTAGAACTCTTTAAACCATGCTAACCTAAGCCAAGTTTCATCAGAAGATCATGTCATAAAATATCAGACATTAAAGACTCCACTGCAACTTATTGTAAGGCTAATTATTCTCACCAAAATATCACACTGAAAGTAAAAATAGAACTTCTGCTACTTAGATCTAGGACTTTTTTTAACCTAATACTGCTAATGACAACAGAAACTTAAGATACATCGTAATTTCCGAAAATTAAATAAACTCCAGGAATGAAAAATATGTGGAATTTAGAAATATTAAGTGAATTACAAACTACAAGAAATAAGGATTTCATGAATTAATATCAACCAGTATTTACCAGATAAATCATATTCCAAAGCTGTGTGTGCAGATCAAGCGCAAATACCAAAATGTGAACTTCCTCAGAGGTTCAACAAATTGGAAAGGCAAATAAATCCTTTTTTATCACTTTTTAACACAACAAAAGCCACTCATCTACAAACGTTTTTATTTTCTTTTGGCCCAGGTAGGAATACTTCCTGTTGCCCATTAAAATTGTTTCCTATCCTTAACTCAGCCCACAAAGATACCAAACTAGTCCCTGACAGCTGACATCGGAACCTTCAAAGGACTTCAAGCGAGTAGCTTCTAAGATATTTCCTCAAATCCACAAGCTGCAGAATTTATCTTCAGTGACGCCTACACGAGCATATACCAGTACACATAACTGTGTTAACTTGGGTCAAGTATCTAATTAGACCAATTTAGTTCTTCCCCTTAAAGTACTGCTAGTAAAGGCAAACTCTACTTCTTCAAAAAGTCTGCTTTTTTTGCAATGGACATGAAGCACTAGAAAAGGGAAACTGATTGGCTAGTCATAGCTGCCCTACTTCCATTTCAGGTCCAAGTTTAAAACAAAACAAAACAAAACTGTTCCACAAAGGGTACCAAGGGAGCCTTAAGCAAATCAAGAGTGTAGGTGCTAAACTGAACTTCCCGATTCCTACGACTTAAAAAGGTGACAGGGTGTGAGGGGGGAGGAAGGACGGTGACATAACTGGGCTATTCAAGTGTCGCTTGAGAAAGAAGGTCCACTTCACTAAGTAGGCGAAGTAGGGGGTGGGTAAAAACCGGTCTGGCCAAGTGACAAACCCAGGATGCTGACTGAGCTAGGAAGTGGAGGGCCCTGGAGGCCAGGGACGGGAGAAGGCAGATCTCGGGCAAACCGTAGGGGAACAGGAACCAGCAGCAACGCAGAGAGACCAACGCTGCCACAGAGCAGCGTGTAAGGGGACACCACGAAGGAAGCGATGAGTTAGGTAGCGACAGCAGGAGGGTGACCAGTGCCACGGGCGACAGGCAAGTGGCAACTGCGAAAGAGGAGGCACAGCAGCTGGAGGTGGTGGGACTCTGTTGAGTCAGCACAGCTCCTATTCAGGGGGCACTTGTAGGATCCCCGCTGCTCCTCCGGCCCCGGGGCCTTCTACAGAGGGTCAGGCCCGCGGGCGGGAGAAATGATGTTCTCGGAAGAGCTGGCGCCGGCCCCTTCCCCATTTCACAGGTAAACACTGGCCGCCGTTGCCGCTTACCTCTGTTAACATTATTACACCCCGGGGAAGTGAGCTCCTCCCTAGCCTCGCCGCATGGCAACAGCCGTAGCAGCAACGAAAACTGCCCGAGCCGCCGCCAACGGCCGGAACAGCTCCTTCAGTCTTCTCCCGGGCGGCGGCTTTACTCGGCTTCGCTGGCTTCCCCCCGGCCCGGCTGCTCGCGACGGACGCGCCGCCATCTTGGAAGAGCGACGTCCGCGTCTCTCTGCGACGTGCGCTCCCATTGGTGGGCGCAGGAGCCGCCGGCCACTCGTGACCGTCTCCATGGCGCCGGCGCGTGGGGAAGTGAAGGCGGAAGCCGCGGGGCCCACTCCGACAAGGCGGTGAGGCCTCCAAAGCTGGGTTCCCAAACCCACCTGGGACTGCCGGGAGTGGAGAGCGGGCCCAGCGCAGGGCCAGTACGGGAGGCGGCGTGCGCGCCAGCGGAGCTCGCTCGTCCTCCACCGCACGCCGGGGTAGGCCGCCTCTGGGGTGGAGCGAGACCGGCAGAGACCGAGCCTTCGACTGATGGCGCTGCGCACCTCGCGCCTCTCGGGGACAGGGCGGCCGATGTCCTGTAGAAAAACTTCCCCCTCGCATTTCCTTTGCCCACCGGCGACCAAAGAGCAGGGTCGGCCCCCTCCGCGAATGGGGTTAAATATGATCTGAAACTGCTCCCCACGCAGTCACTGTCTTCCGGAACTTTGACAGAAACTTTCCTTTGTCCTTACCAGTCGTCAGTGAACCCTCTTCTGGGGTGCGCTACAGGTTGTAGAATTGATACAGGCATATTAGCTTTACCCACGATCCTAGCCGTTCGGACTGTCGCAGATTAGGTGATTGGCCACCACCTGCATAACAATGAGGGCTTAGTTTCGCTGCTTCTAAAAGACCTGGATAAAAGGGCCGGGGGTGGGTGGGTGGAGGGAGGCCGCTTTTGCTTTTTAACTGCCATCATCTCTACAGCTCTCCTGGCTTCTTGATATATTATGTTTCTGTATCAGGGTGTGCAGATTTCAGCAGCTGTCCGTATAAATAGTGCCAACTTAAAATGGAACTGAACTCTAGCACTCTGTGCATAGGAACCCCTGAGACTGACACCATGCTGAATCTACCACTAGATGGATTGCAATGTGTGGAATTGGAGGCAGCCGCTTCTACCTGAATTTGAGTGAAAGTAGTTTACCTGAACCTGCTGTCAAAGTGTGTTATTCTGTTGTGTGTTAGAAACTAGTTTACAAGAAGATTTTCAAAGAAGATTTTCAGAACCCTTCCATCTCTTTTTTACAGGGGTACAAAGGCATTTGGGGAAACTAACGCCAATAGTTCATTCCCCTTCCCAGGATCTCATTCCCTACACCTCTACTCCTTTCCTTAACAATGTTACTATTTTATAAAATGAAATTTACTTAACACATTACTGTTATATTCTCGAAATATTAAGTGAAGGCATTACAGATTTGTGTTACTACTATTCTGTTGTGTCCTCACCAAGAAAACAAAATTGTTCATTTAGATAGAGAAACACTCATTTTACTGAATTCAGCTAATGGAGGCAAAGCAGTTTTGTTTTGATCTCCATCTGATACATAATTTCCATATTACTGGCTGGGCAGAATTCTAACCTCTGCAACACAATAAAATGTGTTACTGGTATTGACAGATTAAGCCATGAATAGGAAATACTATCTGGACTAAGATGTTAAGGGAAACTAAGATACTAGAGACAACAAGGAAGCTGGAAAAAAGATACTGTTCCAACCTGTAAGTAAGAAAACAGAGAAGGAGATTTATTAATATTTAAGATACTGGCTGGTGAATTAAAATTGTAATTTAGGCGTTTAGCCTTGAGTATTTAACTTTTTGCACATATTTTCCCATTCCAGGAGCGATACATTTTCACCTATTTTCACCTGTTCTAAAGGTGGTAAAGTAAGTGTAGACATAACATGAGGTTTGGATACAACAAACCTGTAATGTGACCTGAACGTGCTTTTAACATTTAAGAGTTTATCTGTAGACCTAGGAGCAAGCCAAAATCATTAGCTCCTAGTTTTCTTAGCCAGATTCCTTTCTGTGACCTAAAAAACCTTATGCTAGCTAGCATCTCAAGTCCCTCCTTACATCCACCTCTCTGACCTCATTTCTACTAAGCACTTTGTCCCAGCTTTCCTGCTCCTATAACAGCAAGGCATGTTCTTGTCTTGGGGTCTTTGCACTGACTGTACTCCATCTAGAAAGATCTTTCCACCAAATACTTGCATGGCTAGATCCCTCACCACTGTCCATCTTTGCTCAAATGTCACCTTTTTCAAAGAAACCTACTCTGACCGTCCCATTTAAAATGTTGCCTATCCCCATCCCCCCTCCCTTGCTTCAGTTTTCTTCATAACTCTTAAGCCTTCTAACGTAATTACTGTTTTTCTTTCTTACTGTCTGTCTTCTCTCCATTAGAACATAAGCTCCACAAAGTCAGGGATTTTTTTGTTGTTGTTGTTCTGTTCTGGTTTTTTGTTCCGTTGTGATGCTTCCTCAGCACAAGAATACTAAGAATATTGCATGGAACATAGTAGACACTCAATAAGTATTTCCTAAGTGAATGGATAAATCGTTTTCTGAAAGACCTCAAAAGGAAAAACCTTAATTAAAATTAATTTAAAACAAAATCTTTGGTGTTGGAAGGTTAATTTTTTAAAAATCAGCCATTGTGTCTTCTTACCTTGCAGTTATGGGGAGAATTACTTTTATTGTCACTAGACTGACTGCTGGAGAAAACTTTATGACAAAAATGTGAGCTACGCCTTTATTTTTAATGGTGGTAATGGGGTGAGGGATAAGAATAAAAAATGTTAAGCGTTACATTTATCTTGGGCATGAGTTAAAATTAACATGCTGGCAAGAGAAGCAACAAACAATATGGTATGCCATTTCAGTGAGTTATGGAAATTGAGGAATTATACAGTTGGGAAACAATGTTTACAGAATCAGCTAGCTTAAAATAAGCACCTAATTTGGTACAGATTACAGTTGCATTCCATGTGGTCTTGAAAATACCCTATCAGTTGTTACAAAGGAAACCTGGAACCAGCTGATCTGAAATGCCGGCTGCTTTGGCTATCAATCAGAAATTCAAAACAAAACAATCTGTCTTAAGAAACACATGATAAGGATATTTACGTGGCTGTTCTTGCAAAAGGTTTGATTCCCCAACAGCAGTGTCCAGTCTGTCCAATTAACACAGGAAGGGATGACGAAAAGAGGTCAGAGGCAAAAATCAAGTGCATGACCCTTTTAAATAGGCCAATGCCGGTGATCTCTCAACCTCCAAGCAGCAATTTGGAATAAGTAGTTTGCCTACTTTTTCGTTTTAAAAACAGATTTAAAAAACTCTCCTACATGTTCAGATTGTTACAAATTAGCTACAATTCCTTTTGAGAAACTGGGAACATACAGCATCAACCTTCCAAGCAAACACATCTATCACACAGTTGTTATATTTTAATCTTTTGGTTTTTTAAGCCATTTCATTAACTCCAGTTTCTTAATAATACCATTATCATCAGTGTCAACTACCACTGCTACTGAACATTAAAGAATACTACGCATTCATTAACAATGCCCAATATCAAAGCCAGCGAATCAGTATTGAAGTAACACATTGCCAACAAAGGAGACACATTCTAAGAAGGGACAACAGCAGGATATCCTGATTCTTTGTTACAGCTTTGGTAGGGCCACAGTAAGCAGAAATCTCAGGGCATTTAAGAGTGATCTAAAGTCTAGCTTCAAATAGCCCAGCTTGTGCTTTTTTCTCTTGCATAGTATTTTTTGAGGAAATACTTAGGCAACTCAAGCCTAAGAAACTGAAACAGAGATAACATGAAGCTTTGCTAACAATAGATGCAGCCATAGCAGAATAATAATGTTCACATTTCAGAAGTATGAAGAGATCACTGGCAACCTCAGTCAATATTTACTGAAACAAATATTTTTTCATCACAAAAATTGGACCTGCAGCACTTCAAACATTTAAGTCTCAGTTATGAATACAGGCCAGGTGCTATGGGAGGTATTTTGCAGATATTATGCTTAACAATTGAAGAAGGCTACCATAGTAGATCTTATTACCCTTTGAGGCCATGACAAATTTAATGAGTGGCCCTGTCACCAGTCAAAGGTATAAACTATCAACATCATTTATCACTGTTGATGTTGACTTCAGTCAACCTGGCTGAGGCAGTGTTTGTCAGATTTCTCTGCTACAAAGTTACTATTTTTTCCCCTTTCCATACTACTACACTCCTTGGAAGGAAGTCACTGTTAGCAGCCCACACACAAGAAGCCCAGAATTAAGCTCCCTCTCGTTGAGGGCGGAATATCTACTTAAATTATTTGGAATTATTTTGCATGGGAAATGTGTCTCTTCTCCATTTTTTATCAATTCAATCATTTATTTATATGAGTTTGGACTCACAGGTATTTATTTTGTACTCCGGGTTAAATCCAACACTTTTGTATTTTGTGGCTCAAATTGTCCCAGCTTTGGGAATTCTTAGTTGCCCTATGTCCTCTTAATATACTCATATCAATGTGGGATAGTTTTTTGTTTGTTTTTTGAGGACTTCCTTTCTACAGGATACTCTAGATACTATAAAATGCTCCAGGGTCATTATACCCCAGTTCTAGAATCAGCCATTTCTCTAAGGAATTTCCATTCCTTTATTGAAGATTAGAAAACAAGATCTAGGCACCAGGTGTGTTCTTTGCTACTTAGGGTGTCCTTTCTTTTCATCCCTTGCAACTGATAAAGCAAGGAAATATGTGTGTGTACATTAATCCATATATACACCCATCTATACATATTTCTGTTTGTAACCATCTGTATTTAAGCTAAACACGAGTTCATACTGATGTCTCCTAACTCTAACCCATTAACAGTGAATCATTCTAGCCTTCTCCCTTTGCTTATCTGTAAATTCCCACTCCCAACAGTGGGAAACCTAGTTCCTACCGCTTGCCATCCGTTTATTTGTTTAATCTCAGTATACATGCACTGCATTATCAGAATTGTTAACCCTTGGGCAACAATCTGATCAACTAGAATACAGTATCTAGACACAATTCCTCTTGCCTTTAATCTTACTAATTTCAGTTATTTCCAAAGTTGCTTAGTTCAGCTACCTTTCCCCCTACTTCCTTCAGCGATGTAGTTCCACACATTTGTAATACATTTAGATTCTCTTGTAGCTTGCTACTCTCTTTTTGAGATTCCCCCAACCTCCCAAATGATTTGATTTTTTTCTCATTTGGATATAATAAGTTTCACTCTTTGTGCTTTTTGACAACTACTTAACATCATATCATACAGAATAGCTTCAGAGGCCTAAAACATAAAAGAAAAATACATAATGAAATTTCTTTTACATTTTTATCTATAGACCCAAACAACTGATGATTTTACAGAAGAAACTTCACTTGGATATAGAGATACCAATAAAGATATACACATATGTATTTCATATACTAAATATATAATTCTCTGTAATACCTAATATTAAGTTTTTGCCATATGCCAGCCTCTGTTCTAAGTGCTTCACAACAATGGTATAAAGTTAAATAATAAAATGTTATTCACATTTTACAAATGATGGAACTGAGGCACATTTTTTAGCTCAAGTTTATACAACTAGTAGTAAAGTTGATATTTAATGAAAAAATTAAATATATACACATATGTATGTATGTGTGTATATATGTATACCCCATATAGTTATGTAATTTAGAATTATATGTGTGCATAAACTGTATCTTCAAGCATATTAAATTAGTTAACTTTAAAAATTAAACATTTTTAATAATCATGTCCCCAGTTTCTTACGTGAATCTTAAGAACTATAACTAGCCTTTGACCTCCTGTTTTTGCCATCAGCCAAAGGAGGAAATGAGAAAAGGAATCAGTGCTCGTGGACAGAACCTAATATGTCCCCATATTTAAGGCTTACCTCAGCTAGTTCCATTTTTACAAGTAAGGGTGAAATCAGAGACTGCTATTATGTTGTGCCCTATTTTACTGACCTAACAAGTAAGGTGAAAAAATAAGATTATCTAAAAAATTACTATTGTTTTAAAATGGCAATATATTATGTTTATTGGCACAAAGTTAATTTGACCTGCCTTCACTCTTGCATATATGGTGATCTTTCTGTTTTAAATAAAAATTTCAAATTTATGGGGCGCCTGGGTGGCTTGGTTGGTTAAATGTCTGCCTTTGGCTCGGGTCATGATCCCTGGGATCGTTCTCAGCGTCAGGGGAATCCGATTCTGCTTGTGTTCTCTCTCTCAAATAAATAAAAACTTTTTAAACAGTTTCAGGGCGCCTGGGTGGCTCAGTCAGTTAAGCATCTGCCTTCGGCTCTGGTCATGATCCCAGACTCCTGGTATCAGACTCGCATCAGGCTCACTGCTTGGCAGGGAGTCTGTTTCTCTCTCTGCCGCTCACCTCACTCATGCTCTCTCTAGCTCTCTCTCTTTCAAATAAATAATAAAATTTAAAAAAATATTTTAAAAATTTTCAAATTTAAACCTGTTAGTAGTAGATATACACACAATTAAGTTGAAAAGATATTAGACATATACCCCTTCATATTGGCTGTGGAAGAAAATGAATAACAGCCTGAGAAGATTTACACTATGGTCCGTCTTTACTATTAAATAGGATTAAACTTTGGAAATGAAACTCTGTCACTTGTCAAGTTTAGTGTCTTCTTCTGTAAACTTAGGTTAAACATATAACTAGATTAATACTAATATACTGTGTACACAGTGTTATTTGAAATGTTGGGCAATGTCTTGTGGTTCAAGATCAAATGCTTTTTAAGGTTTTTTCAAGGTTAAAACTTATGATACCAAATAAGTTGCAGTTCATTTTCCTATCACTTTCCTTCAACAAACTTACTCATCATCACCTTTTTCAAAAACCTTGCTTCAGAGCCGAGGCACACTCTGCTGTGAGCTGTTATGTGAATGGTAATGAACTTCTTGAATTACCACCTTTCTACTTTAAATGAGAGACCTCTTACCTTATAACAGCCATGCATGTAAATATCCACGAGCAGAGAAATCAGCAAACATGTCAAGAAAAGTTCTGCTCTATAAAAAACAAAGCAAGTAGACAAATAAAAGGAATGTGAAATCAGGCTTTTTATTCTTGAAATCTATAGGATATTCACCTAATTTGGTTGGATTAGATTTATCCTGTTCACTAAATCAGCAAAATGCAGAGGGCTTCACATTTGATTTTTAAAAATAGATGTCCTTTTTGGGTTTTCCTGTTGCTGGGGAAGTGTTCTTTCTGTTGCTAACAGAGCTAAATGTTCTGCTTTGAATGGGAAATGTTTGTTTTTATTGGGAGGAGTAGCAGAAGGATGAATGAAGGAATCTTTTTTTTTTTTTTTCCTCCATTAACTGTGTTTCTCTAAGTGAAATGTCTGCCTTCTGGGTAAAGGCATATGATTGGTTATTTACCAGAGAATCCTTTAATAGAATCATGAAATGTGTCTATTTGTTTACACATTATTGTATTCACTAAAGCTTAAATGGTCTATTAAAATAGTAAAGGTTGGGGCGCCTGGGTGGCTCAGTGGGTTAAAGCCTCTGCCTTCGGCTCAGGTCATGATCCCAGGGTCCTGGGATCGAGCCCCACATCGGGCTCTCTGCTCTGCAGGGAGCCTGCTTCCCCCTCTCTCTCTGCCTGCCTCTCTGCCTACTTGTGATTTCTGTCTGTCAAATAAATAAATAAAAAAATCTTAAAAAAAAAAAATAAAATAAAATAGTAAAGGTTTCAGGGTTATAGAATTTATATCGAGACATTTATTACCACTGAACTTTCAGTGGTTGAAAGGTACAAAGAAGACATTTATCATTTTCACATTTTTGCCTAGTGTAATTTAGCTTCAGAAAAAAGGGGTAAGGGAAGAAATAAATGAGAAGTGGTTTTCCTGCCAAGTCTTAGGGTCACATAATTAAAATACAAGCCATTTTGCTCTTCATGTCTATATATTATTGTTTGCACTGTTTAGAGCAGGAAACTGATGGAGGAGATACCACAGGCAAGCGAATACGTACAAAATGTTACTTTAGTATACACTGTGCTTTAAACTACCTGAAAAAAAAATGACCATTCTGGCTGTCCTCAGCTTAAGAATTATAGAATCATTTTTAATGTAATTTTGTTATCCCAAAGTTAAATTCTGTACTATTACTATCTTAATTGTGTTGTACTACTCAGTCAAAGACTGTTGATTCCCTAAGCAAGAGTTTTTACTTTGTTTCAAGCTGTGTCTGATTAATTCATCAAATGTGTTCTTCATGGTTCTGCCAGAAATTTTGGTTACACTGAAACTCTATGATGTGAAAATATAATTGAGTTTCTGTCTTCCAAATTTTATTTTTGTCTTTAGAGGCAAGTTGTTAATCTATGAACCATCAGCTTTTGGGAAGAAGGGAATATTTCATAACATCTCTCTAATTCTTCTATGGCAGATGATGATGTGTTGACCTAATCATTTCATTTTCCTCTGGGCATTAGGAAAGATTACAAATCCTGCCTATCTAGGTGGGGTCATGCAACTAGCTCAGGTCAATGGAATGTAGCAATCCTGCTCTCTCCCCACTTTCCAAGGTGACCTTTGGATGCTACTGGTGGAGATAACAGACTCTTGAGATGGAAAGAACCATACAGGACAACCCATCTACTAGATTCAAAAAGAAAAACCTTAGGACTTTCAGGAGTGACAAGTTCTTTTATTGTGGGTTGTTGTTACCACACCTAGGAATATATGTCCCAAATAAAACACTTTTTAACTCTACTTACAGAGAGTAGAAATTGTCTAACCTGAGAAATCCTCACCTTCTCTTCTGCCCACCAGCTTCCAGGACCAGGGGACTATTTTAAGGGATAGCGCTTAAGTTGATCCTCAACAGTTACACTGTGTTTTAAGGAGAACTGCTTTATCAAATCATGACCTGGGTATTATAATTAAACAGCTGCATCTCTCTCTCTCTCTCTCTCTCACACACACACACACACACACACACACACACACACACACACAGATTTCTGGGAGAGGTGAACAGGCTGAAGACTGAAAATGCTGGTCCATCTGGTCTACTCAGAAAATAAAACCAGGGAAGTTAATGGAAGAGGGAAAAGAGTGAATAAGGGACAGACATGAGTCAGAATGAAGGACAGGTTGCTCCTAAAATACTGAGAGCCTTCCCAGAGAGTTCTGGTAGCCGTTATCTGAGGATGAGGAAAATTGGGAACTAAAGAGGTGGTATTATAGTCAGCTGTTTGGCTCAGGTATTGCATCAAAAAATGACTTTGGTGAATTGGACTATGGGGCAAGTTTTGCCTAGGGATATCTTCAGGCACTCCTTACCCTGACAGGAGTCTCCCACACTGAAAGTTCACTGAGAAACAGGGAAACGAATGTTACTACACACCTCCTCTGTGCCAGGTGACTTATGTACCTTGTAACCTTCGAACTTCATGGTAAGTATTGTTAGCCCCATTTTTAAAATGAGGAAATTGAGGCTCAAAAGTTGATTGAATTTGCCTCAGAGTTCTCTGTTAATACATAGCATATCAATTTGAATCTAGACTTTTCTGATTTGAAATTTACTCTTTTTTCTACTATACCACCCACAAACTCAGCTGTAGATCTAGGAGTTAATATATGCTTTGAATGTCAAAAACAAAACGAAACAAAACAAAAAAACCTGCCTGTTTTTCTCAAGCAACTTCTAATTTGTTTTTTGTTTTTTGTTTTTTTATATAAGATTTTATTTATTTTTCTGACAGAGAGATAAAGAGCACAAGCAGGCAGAGCAGCAGGCAGAGGGAGAAGCAGGCTCCCCGCTGAGTAAGGAGCGTGATGCCGGACTTGATCCCAGGACCCTGGGATCATGACCTGAGCCGAAGGCAGACACTTAACCGCCTGAGCCACCCAGGCACCCCTGTTTTCTGGCTTTGTTTGTTTGTTTGTTTGTAGTCTAGATCTCATGAGACTCTCTTGAAATAAACTGTAATTAATATAACAATAACTTGTTTTTCCAGTTTGCATACTTCCCCTCACTCATTTAAGAAGAGACAAGGGTATGAACCCTATAAAGTTTTATCCAATTTCTTCTGTTAACTTGTCAAAATCTAACCATAGTTCTAGTCTAATGTAAACACACTTTACCTCTCCTGATAGTAAAAGTGAGTTTCACATTTTTATTGAATTTTTCTCATTGATTGACATGCATTATACATTCAGCTAATCTCTCCAAGCCCACTTGAGGCCTCTTTATCATTGACAACTTGTGATTGTTATGTCTGTCTCATAGCTATTGGCCTCTGCCTCCCACCATGCTTATGCTGTAATCTGAGAGAATCCAGTCCATTTCTTTCACTCTGCCTCCCTTTCCAAGTGCAGTGCCAGACTTAAGCTGTGTCAGTTCTGTTCTCCTTCATAACTCACCCTCAGAGACCTGTGCTTTTCTGTTCTCCTAGACCAGTTGCATCCCCTCTCCTTATCTGTATCTGACATTGGTAAGTCTACCATTAATCAACAACCCTTCTCTCTCAGGCTGATTCCTAGTCCCTAAAGTAGCCCTGTGTCCACGGTCGCAGGCTTCCTCTGAGTTTCACTCCAACCAAAAGGGAAGACCTGTGATCGGTAACAGGTAAGGCCCAGTAAGAACAAAACACAAGGGACAAACTGTGCATTACCTTCAGCAGCAGCCCTACATTGCTGCAGCACGTGGACATTTACGAGAACGTACGTCCAGAGTTGATTTGCCAGGTCCCATTTTTGACGGTCCAGATGCAAACGTAAGTTCATTTTCTTTTCTTTTCTTTTCTTTTTAAAAAGATTTTATTTATTTATTTGACAGACAGAGATCATAAGTAGACAGAGAGGGAGGCAGAGAGAGAGAGGAGAAGCAGGCTCCCTGCTGAGCAGAGAGCCCAATGTGGGGCTCGATCCCAGGACCCTGGGATCATGACCTGAGCCGAAGGCAGAGGCTTTAACCCACTGAGCCACCCAGGCACCCCGTAAGTTCATTTTCAGTCATTTCTGATATTTCTGCTAAGCTCCAGATTATCTTTCCCTTATTTATTAGTCTAATTCATTACCCCTTTTCTTTTGAACCAATTTCTTGGAAACATGTTCAGAACACTGTATCTCTTCTAATCATATGCTTTGCTTTGCTTATTTTAAGAACAACACTAAATGTTTGCTAACTAAAACTAGTAGGTTTTTACAATAACACAAGGTTTAACAGTAACACGTTGTACTCAACATCAAAGACAAAATAATTACTAAATGACACAATTACTATCTAGTTTTCAATATAACTTATTGAGCAATTACTCTCATTTATCCATTTCATTTATCGATTTAAAGCACATGAGAGCTTTGAGTTGCCAGAAAGCTACTAAGCAGATGCTTTTCCATCCAATGCTAAATAGGTATAAATAAAGTAAAATATCAAAAGTGTTTCTCACTGTTATTTTCCTTCATTCCTACATTTTGGCCAAATTACATTCTCTGAAAGATAGCAGTAGATCTGAGATAAACAGTGTATTCCTAGTGTTCATTGTCCCACTTGGTCAAGTATAGTTTTTTAGCTGATTATTAGATTATGAAAGAGATTCTGATTGAGTTTATGATGTGATGAAATAAATGGAAGTGAGATTTTAATCACACACATCTATGAAGGATCAGAAAAGGCTTGTGGAGATCTGCTTTGGCTTCCTTTTCTAACTAAAATCTAAAACTTATAGAAATTACACTTTTTTTAAGTGTGATAAAATAAGCACTCTATCACTGACCCTAATAAAAGAGAAAATGAATTTAAAAGTCGGAAGTGGTGAATAATCTAAAACTTGTCAAACGATAAAGGAAAGCCATTCAAATCTGAGATTGTCTAATACAGGATATTCACCCTGCTCTATTTATTGAGTATATTGTTTTAGAGAAATCATAGTGACGCCAAAGCAGACCTTAATTTCACATATTAGCTTTCTATTTTATGTAACTTCAAGTTAGTATTTCTTACCTATCCTTTTCTTCATGAAAGTCTTGCAAACTGTCAGTAATGGTATGCTGGAGCTGATTCAAATGGAATCATTCATGAGTGACAGTGGTTAAAATTCTTGGAATTTTACTAGCCAATTTTTAGATAGAATCGTTTTTAAAAATTCAAGTGTATAAACTTATAATTGGATAAATTATGTATAACACAAAGCTCATAAATACTCAAAAATCTCTACTTCCTAATTATTTTTACTACTCCTTACTATTATCTATGTTTTCAAAGTCATTTATGTTTATTTTGTGGCAAAACTATTATGGAATAGTGTGCTACTTCACATCTCTCAACTCTTTGTTCATTGACATCCAGAGATAGCTTAAAACCAGCTACGGAGGGAATATTTATACAAGGAAATCGGCAAATACTACAAAATCAAGACCTGGGTTACTTTTTCACTCATTTTCTAGAGTTAAGGAAGCAATCAAGAACATGTTAATAATTCATATTAAACCTAAAAGGTGTGATGACCAACTGTTACATTGTGTTACTTTAAAAAAATTTTTTTTAAAGATTTTATTTATTTATTTGACAGAGAGAGAAAGAATACAAGTAGGCAGAGAGGCAGGTAGAGAGAGAGGGGAAAAGGCTTCCTGCTGAGCAGAGAGCCTGATGCAGGGCTCAATCCCAGGACCCTGAGATCATGACCTGAGCTGAAGGCAGAGACATAACCCACTGAGCCACCCAGGCACCCCACCCAACTGTTACATTGTGAATCACACACACACACACACACACACACACACACAAATTGAGAAACTACTCTTCCGTCATTCCAAAACTATATCCAACTCAGCAAAGAAGTTGCTCACACTATTGACAAATGAATGAAATTCTGACATCTTACTTGTTAAAGAAAGAAAATATCAACCAGTGTTCATTCACCAAACACTTGTCTGTCAATTGCAATCACAGTTTAGTAAGGATATAAGAATTCAACAAAAATTTAAAAAAATTTAGAAGAGAATTAATTGGCTATATGCAAGAAATAACAATATTAAACTTTGTATCATTTTTAGTAAATTGTGTGCCACTCATTTTTGTATCAGTAAAGTACATGATAAATTCATACGCGTCTATAGATATGTGCATACTTTTCCCCCCCAAAGAACCAGTTTACCAGCTTGCCACTGTCCAGCAGTGACACTCTCTGACCCCCTTCACACAGTCTCAGTTTTCCCATTGGTTGTCAGTTTATTCCCCTTCTCCTCCAGATTCTTGATGCTGGGACCCAGGGATGTTGGTTATAGTGTTTAAGGTGATCCATCCTCTTTTACTTACAGACTCTGCCTGCCTTGCCACAGAAGTGGACATGGAACTTGCACTTGATTAATTTGAGCAATGGTGATTTGGAATTGACAAGTGATATAAGCAGGTATAGGGTCCCTTTCTGGTTTTGATACTGCGGATGCCCAGGATTGGTGTTTTTCGTGGGGTTGCTAAGCAGGTTCTGCTGGCAGGTATGTTCTCTACCAGATAATAAGGCATCTCTGCAGAGCAGGAGGAAATGACATTAAGGGGTGCCTGGGGGCTCAGTCGGTTATGCATCTGCCTTCAGCTCAGGTCACGATCGACCCCTGCATCAGGCTCCCTGCTCAGCGAGAGGCCGCCTTCTCCCTCTCCTTCTGCCTGCTGCTCCCCCTGCTTGTGCTCTCTCTGTGTCAAAGAAATAAATAAAATCTTAAAAAAAAAAAAAGAAAGAAAATGACATTAATATGTCAAGAGAAGTAGAGACAAGCAGAAACGAGCAGCAGAAAGAATATATTCCGGTGATGCTGAGTTTCCAGATCCTGTTCTTCCTAGATACATTACTTCCTGTTGCCATTTCTTCATTTCTGTGAATTATTCAGTATCTTCCTAGATACATGAACCAATACATTTATCTTTCCTTTAATATAAACTGGTTTTGTCTTCATTTGTAATATTAGAGCCCAGACGAATACAAATCCCTGTGCAGTAAATGGGCAGGCTTCGGTAAGTCTGCAAACTGCCTGAAATTGTATGCAAGATTTTGTGTTTGTGTTTTTTTTTTTATAAATTTTTTTAAGATTTTATTGATTTATTTGACAGACAGAGATCACAGGTAGGCAGAGAGGCAGGCAGAGAGAGAGGAGGAAGCAGGCTCCCTGCCGAGCAGTGAGCCCGATGCGGGGCTCGATTCCAGGACCCTGGGATCATGACCTGAGCCGAAGGCAGAGGCTTTAACCCAATGAGCCACCCAGGCCCCCTTGTGTTTGTGTTTAAGTGTCTTTTGCATGCACCGCCCCGCCTCTCCACACCGCCCCCCTCCCGCCCCAAATAGGGTGGTTTATAGCTTGTCTCAGATTAAAAAAAAAGACCTATAAGCCCACAAAAGCTGACTTAAGTTAATGTGAATCAAAATAAAGTGAGCCATAGCTCGCTTGTCAGAATTTGCTCAGATTATATCATACCAAGGTGGCTACATTCGCCTGAGTATGAAATGGAATCTGTCTTTGCCTGATGTTTTTAACCTAGATTTTAAGGCTTTCTAAGAGCTTTAACCAAAGACACTTATTTTTCATTTAGTTCCTCCCTTGTTACTTTCTTCACATACCAGCCTATTTGTATATGTGTGATACCGTTAGCATACTTCTCCAGGGAGTAAAATGCAAGACGCTTGTTATTCATTTGATGTGTGAAACATCAAGGAAGATGAACATCTAATAAGAAGCCAGTATCTATATTCTATACAAACCTTTAAACATGACTTTTATCTACTTTTAGAAATAACTTTCCAGGAAGTAATATTGTGCATGAAATTCAAATTTGATAAATGTACCTCAGATGTTTTAAGGTTACTTTCAAAAAGAATTCTGGGCTAAGAAGCCAGTGAAATTAAGCTACAGGGCAGAAAGAATCCTTATTGGGACAAATTAAAACTGGACTCAATATAAATGAGAAAATAGTAAAATATAAGAAATCCATCTTGTTCTCTTGTGATGCTAGCTATCAAGTGGAAAATAATTGTGTTTGATAAAAAGCAAAATAAAGTGTTCCCAATACTATACATTCAATACCTTTACTTCAGAAAAAGCTAAAGCAATTTCATAGGATGATTTTTGTCTAAAAAAGCAATTTATTGCTTGGATAAGCATGACACAGAAGGCTGTGCAGGCCCCACTCACCTAACTGAAGCAATATTCTGTCAACCTTTGTAGAGTTTTGGTTGATTGTACCTATTGCACTCAAAGAAATTATTTAAATCTCATTTAAAATATAGTGGATGCAATAAAGTAATATAGTCAAGAGTTCTTTGAAAATAAATTTGGTTTGAAAATTAAAATGTGGTACACTGAAGCTTCTAAAAACTGAAAACATTTTATCATCAGAGTCAGTAGACAACAATATAAATATCCTGTCAAAGCTGAAGTGAATCGTGTTTAAGGCTTATACTGAAAACAACTAGACCAAGAGTATCAGGTTTAATTGGTAAGTCTAGTAATGAGAGCTCAGGAGCTAAAACTATCAAATTAACTGGCCCACTTCCAGAAACAATCTTACTACATTTAAACTTTACTTTCAGATGAAATTTAGTGTTGCTTCTTTAAATCATATTAACCCTTAAGTTACCCGTTGAGAATGACTAATCGATCCACAGGAAGAAATTCTATCCTTGGTTCTAAGGCTACAGTACATTATATCTATTTAATGGGTACTTGAGCTAGTCTGATCTTTAAGGATACCTCATGTTCTTGGAGTCTAGAGTTGTCTTCACAAATATTTCTTATGCTATTGACTCTAATATTAACCCAAATATGTGTACAAATAGATTGATAAATAAGCATGATGTGGAAAGTTTTGAAGGCTCTGATCACCAAAGACAAACAATATTTTGTCACTCTATAATATAAAGCCAAAAGAAAGGTTTGGGCACAATAAGATTAAGGGATTGGCCCCAGGGTGTTCCTGACCACGGAACTCAGATTTTCATCACAACTCACTATAGGAGAACTGCAAATTCACATGACTGTAGGTGTTGAACTCTAAGAATACAAAATTAGACATAAAACAATCTCTTTGGGGAACAGGAAATATGTGACTCATTATTCTTTATCATCTACTTATTGATATTATTTATTTCTTCCATAAGATGCCTTAAACTGACATTGAAAGTAGTAACTTATCCCAAACTAAACAATAATTATGAGCAATTCCCAAAGTGACTGTCCCTCCGACCAACAAGATGGACTGAGAGACTGCGAGTGGGGATAAAGTCATCTAAACGTTGCCCCAGTTCAAGCTGAAGGACATAAGATGACAAAGATTTAACCCATTATGTCTATTTTTTTTTAAATTCCACAGTCCATTTCAGGTTTAAAATTCCATCCCTTCTTTTTCCAAAAGTTTCACTTCTATCCTTCACCCCAGACATTAGTACCATCTTTTATACCTCCCTCCAAATTTGAAAGTAGCTAAGAGATTAAAAAGAATAAAGCCAATAGGTGCTGAGAGGAAAAATATGGGTCTCAGAGTCGGTTTGAGGTAGATATAGAATATTTGAAATCTTAGTGTAAACCCTTAGCAAAAGTAAGAATATTTTTTCGCTCTTAAAAATGTTTATTTTGCATAATTTTGTTTATTAGACAGCTGATTGGTCTCTGATGATAAAATAATTATGAAAACAACAGGAATTGACATGTGAATTAGATTGCTTGCCATAGTCAACATGGCTACGGTTGAAAATAGGACGTGGGGTGAGAAAGAGAAAGGGTGGGAAATTTACAATTTCTGGAGGTCATCATGGTTTTTCCAGTCAGTCACTATTGATAAAAGTCAGTTTTGAGTTAGTTTAAAAAGCAAAGATTAATAGATAGCGCTATAGGATGTAATTTTATATAACTTAACCGTAAATATTTTATTAACTCTCTAGATAAAGGTAACTGTCAGGAAAGATACCAGTGATGGAACACTTTTTATAATGTAATACTTATATTGTATGCAATCATTGGTTTGTAGATCTTTCTCCTCTACTAAATTAAGCTCCTTGAAGAAAAGAAGACTCTCTTCGTATCCACGGGTGCTACACAAAATGGGACTTAAATATTTATGCAGTTGATTAATTTACTTACCTTATATTTTTATGGAGCATATGCTCAAATGAGAGCTATATTCAAATCATTTTTGAAGCTTTTTATAAAGCAGATGTTCAGGAATCAGACACAAACTTACAGATGTTTAAAAAGCTCTACAAGGAACAACATAACAGATAAAGGGCTAGTGTCCAAAACCTATAAAGAACTTATCAAACTCAACACCCAAAGAACAAATAATCCAATCAAGAAATGGGCAGAGGACATGAACAGACATTTCTGCAAAGAAGACATCCAGATGGCCAACAGACACATGAAAAAGTGCTCCACATCACTCAGCATCAGGAAATACAAATCAAAACCACAATGAGATACCACCTCACTCCAGTCAGAATGGCTATAATTAACAAGTCAAGAAATGACAGATATTGGCAAGGATGCAGAGAAAGGAGAACCCTCCTACACTGTTGGTGGGAATGCAAGCTGGTGCAACCACTCTGGAAAGCAGCATGGAGGTTCCTCAAAAAGTTGAAAGTAGAGCTACCCTATGACCCAGCAATCGCACTACTGGGTATTTACCCTAAAGATACAACTGTAGTGATCCGAAGGGGCACATGCACCCGAATGTTTATAGCAGCAATGTCCACCAAACCCAAACTATGGAAAGAACCTAGATGTCCTTCAACAGATGAATGGATGAGAAGATGTGGTATATATATACAATGGCATACTATGCAGCCATCAAAAGAAATGAAATCTTGCCATTTGCAACGACGTGAATGGAACTAGAGGGTATTATGCTTAGCAAAATAAGTCAGTCAGAGAAAGACAATTATCATATGATCTCCCTGATTTGAGGAAGTTGAGAGGCAACGTGGGGGATTTGAGGGTAGGAAAAGAATGAATGAAACGAGATGGGATAGGGAGGGAGACAAACCGTAAGAGACTCTTAATCTCACAAAACAAACTGAGGGTTGCTGGGGGGAGGGGTGTAGGGAGAGGGAGATGGGGTTATGGACATTGGATTGGGGAAGGTATGTGCTATGGTGAGTGCTGCGAAGTGTGTAAACCTGGTGATTCACAGACCTGTACCTCTGGGGCTAATAATACATTATATGTTAATTTAAAAAATTAAAAAAAAAAAAAAAAAGCTCTGTAAGGGGGTGCCTTGGTGGCTCAGTCAGTTAAGCATCTGGCTTTGGCTCAGGTCATGATCCCTGGGATGGAGCCCTGCATTGGGCTTTCTGCTCAACGGGGAGCCTGCTTCTCCTTCTCCCTCTGCCAGTCGCTCCCCCCGCCCCGCTTTGTGCCCTCTCTCTCTTTGTCAAATAAATAAATAAAATCTTTACAAAAAAATAAAAATAGGAGCGCCTGAGTGGCTCAGTGGGTTAAGCCTCTGCCTTAGGCTCAGGTCATGATCTCAGGGTTCTGGGATTGAGCCCTGCATCAGGCTCTCTGCTCAGCAGGGAGCCTGCTTCCCCCCACCCGCCTCTGCCTACTTGTAATCTCTCTCTCTCTCTCTCTGCCAAATAAATAAATAAAATCTTTTTTACAAAAATTAAAAAAAAATTGATACACCTTTCTGTAATATGTTGAGTATATAGAGAACCACCAAAGTCAGGAATAAGACAAGGATATCTATCAGCTCCACTAGTGTTAATCTTGGAGTAGAGGTATTAATGAATTCAATTATATGAGAGAATAAGCAGAAGTTTAAGAATTGAAAAAGAGTAAAACTATATCCAATGACTTATAGTATGTATACCTAGAACATAGAAGAGAATCAGTTCTAACACAAATAAGAAAAACCATCTAATAAGGTAGCAGATATTAAATTACATTAACATATAAAAACCAATAGCTTTCACAGATAGAAACATAACCACTTAAAATCAATAATTGGGGGTGCCTGGGTGGCTCAGTCAGTTGAGCAGTTGACTCTTGGTTTCAGCTCAGGTCATGAGCTCAGGGACATGGGATCGTGTCCCGTGTTGCTCTCCACCTTCAGTGTGGGGTTGCCTTGAGGTTCTCTCCCTCTCCTCCATCCCCCTCTGCTGCTCGTGTGCTCTTTCTTTCTCTCTCTCTAAAAAAATAAATAAATAAAATATTTTAAAAAATCTATACTTGATGAAAAATATTTATAATAACAACAAAAAGATAAATGCTTAAGAATAATCATAACAGAAAATATGCTAAGCCTATGTAAGGAAAACCTTAAAATACTCCTAAATTCAAAAAGTAGACCTGAAGAAAGGGAAAGGCATCCCTTATTTTTTGATAAAACAACTCAATATCATGAAGATGTGAATTCTCTCCAAGTTAATATACAAATTTAATGTGATCCCTATTAATGTTATTAATAAAAATACTCTGAAGTTTTTTTTTGTTTCTGTTTTTGTTTTGATGAAAATAGGTTGACTTGAAAGTTCATATGGGAAGATAAACATTCAAGAATAGCTAGGAAAACTCTAAATAAAGAAAATGTAATGAGTGAGGACTTGTGCTTTCCTGTATCTACTGTTTGTACTGTGATGTCACGTGGACTCTTGTGTTACCGGCCGGCCATCTTTATTATTACTGCACAAATGACTCTCCTCAAATAATGACTCCAGTGAGAGCCAAGCTCAATGCTTCTTTCAACTTTGTATTTTGGACTACCGGCCTGGCTTCTTCAGCTTCCTATCTGGCAAAGAGGTCACTCTTTTTAGTGAACACATTTTTTTTTAAAAAAGATTTTATTTATTTATTTGACAGAGAGAGAGAGATCACAAATAGGCAGAGAGTCAGGCAGGGAGAGGGGAGGAAGCAGGCTCCCTACTGAGCAGAGAGACTGATGCGGGACTCGATCCCAAGACCCTGAGATCATGACCTGAGCCGAAGGCAGAGACTTTAACCCACTGAGCCACCCAGGCGCCCTTTAGTAAACACATTCTGGTGCAATCCTGTCTTCTGCCTTCTTGGTCCTTGTTGATACTTAGATAGCTAAACCCATGTCACATAGCCCTTAATCACCAAATCGCTTTTCACTGTGCTGTGGTAGAAATAACAGTGCTTACCTCTATCGGCTCTCCTCTTTCTGGAAACGGCATGCATTATACTTCTTTGCCCACCTCTTCATTAGGTGGTACTATTTTAGGTCATTTCCTAGAACGCAGTCTCTTAAGACAAAAACACATATGCAAGTGATGTAGTAAGGAAATATTCTCCAGGGACACTGGTAAAGAAACAAAGGAAGTGAAAGGAATGGAATCAAGCCAAGTTAAGAGTGTAAGTTTTGGCCAAAGTCTCTCAGAGGGTAGGCTGGAGCATGATCCCACAGGAGAAGTCTGGAGGATAGGAGATGCCTCGGGGTTGTCCTAAGCTGAGGAAAGGGGACTGAGCTTATATTCTTGCACAGGACAGTCATTCATCAATGGCCACTCCAGGCTTCATCTGTGTGAATGCCGAGCACTTCTGACTGTGCAAAGGAGTTTCAGGAGCTCAAAGGCAGGCGGCTGAAGAGGGGCCACAGGTGCTGGCCATTGAATGGCTGCAGCCCGGAGATTTAAGCTGCTGAGCCAGGGATAGGCATTGTCTCCTTTAGGTGCTGAGCAGTTCTGGCCAGTGGTTTTTGGAAGGAAATTACTATCACAGGTGAATTTAATTTTCAGTGTGTGATCCACCAGCATTTTCTTCTCCTGTCTTGACGACCTAAAACCTGCTTGGAAACCTTGGCAACCTGCTTCAGAAAATCCAGCACCCCAGGATGGTAAAGCCTTGTCACACTGTATTCTTGTATTCTTCAGTGATCAGTGTAGAACCTCCTTCAGACCTGGGTTGGACATTTCTATTAACATAAGAAATGAACTTAGCCTGCATATGTTATTATGGTAGATCCTCTCCTGTCCTGACCAACACACATATCATTTATGTATTCTTTCTTTGAAGTTATTTGTTGAGCAAATACTATGTGCTAGGCATGTGCCAGAGAGTATAAAGACAAAGAGGAATTTTTTTTCCCCAGAGGGCCTATTTTCTGATAAAATATAGTTTATGTCATAATAGAGAGGCTGGGGGATCCAAAGTGTTTTATTAACAATGAATAGGAAACTTCCATACAGCAAATCAGGGAAGGCTTCTTAGAGGAGGGGAGGTTACATATAAGTTACAAAAATGAAAATAAAATAACTAGAAAATAAATGGGCTAGGGAAGAGAGGTCATCTCATGCAGTGAGACATGAGATGCAAAGCTCAGATTCATAAGGAACAGGATACAGCAATGACTCACTAAATATAACAATATACAAATTAGTATTTTGATAATCTGTTTGTTGTAGCTGCGCCTATTGGATTGAAGCACAAACTAGTTATTTGAGAGGAAGTCAATTCAAATGATGAGCTAGTTTATAACCCAAGGCAAATTTTTATTCTACCTCACTGTGTTTTGTTTAGCTACCATGAAAGGTGAAATTACTGACTTGCTTCATGTGGATGTTGTTTAATTAATATTTGAAGTTTCTTTGAAAATATCAAGTCCTTCTCAAACTTGAAGAACTAGTACAACTTTCTTGGGATCTGTGTTAATGAAAGGCAACATGATTTTTTTTTTTTTTTTTTTTTTTTAAGAAAGAGAGAGAGAGAGAGAGAGGGCAAGAGAGCCCATGAGCAGGGGGAGGAAAAGCGGCAGAAGCAGACTCCCCACTGAGCAGGGAGACAGACCCAGAGCTTGATACCAGGTATGACCTGAGCCCAAGACAGACAGTTAACCAACTGACCACCCAGACACTCCTATGATTTTTTTTAAAGATTAATTTATTTACTTGAGGGGGAGGAGGGGCAGAAGGGGAAGGAGAGGGAATCTTAAGCAGACTCTGTTTTGAGTGTGGAACATTCAGACCCTGAGATCATGACCTGAGCCAAACCAAGAGCTGGAAACTCGACCGACCATGCAATTAGGGGCCCCGACAACGTGTTTTTCAATCTTCAGACTAGAATACATGTGAAGAAAGTAACCATTGGTTCCCTTTCACTAGTACCAAAGGACTTTCTACTGCTGTGTCTTTAATGGTCTCAGGCTAAAGGAAGCAGTAGACGTATGATCATTCCATGACAAAGCTGAAACAATTCCTAGTAGATGAGAAATTTTTTGAAGTGACCATTACCGGAAGGGGCTTCTGGGGAGTAAGTACTCAGATAACCCATTTTTAAATTTAAATGCAAACAGTGACGGTGATGATAGCTAACATCTAATATGCAAATGCTATGATCTGGAGCCCTTCAAAGTACTTCTCCACGTATTACATTTTAAAATTCCCTAGACAACCCTACCCCATAGGTTTATTACTACCCTGTCTTGCAGATAAGAAGATGTAGGCATAGAGTTTACTAATGTGGCCAGGACCACTCAGTAACCTTGGTGGCTCATGAGTCTAGCAGTATTCTTGAGCACTAACATGCCTCCCAACTCCGTTTCTATATATCTTATGACGGCCACAGTTTCCCTGTTAAGTCTCATGGATACAGCAACATCTTTAAGGTATCATCCTACTTGGGTCAAAACTTTTATATGTGTGGCTGGATTAATAAAAAATGGTTATTTTAGAAGGCAAACTCTATGGAAAAATTAATCTGAATTTGCCTTTTTCCTGATCTCTTTTGTTGATGGTACTTAGCTGCCCCATCTCTTTCCCAATTCAGCATCTATCACTTTTATGGGGGATTTCTGATTTTTTCTCAAGAACAACTGTGGGTATGTATTTTTTGGTGCACAACTGCTCCTGAAACTTCTGCCCATGTTTGATGCCACTTTTCAGAATTCAGATAGAATAAAAAAACTACCATAGGCCCGTTTTATTGACCAGACTAGGTTTCTTTTTTGGTCCGTGCTGAGATAAGACATTAAGCAATAACATACACCAAAATAATCCCCTAGAAAAATATGTTTTGTTTTCACTCTTTTTCTTTTAAAGATCTATTTGTTTATTTTGGCCGGAGCAGGGGGAGGTGCAGAGGGAGGTGGAGAGAGAGAATACTAAGCAGACCTCCCACTGAGTGCAGAGTCTGATGCAGGGCTCGATCCCACAACCCCATGATACCATGACCTGAATTGAAATCACAAGTCGGACGCTTCACTTACTGAGCCACCCACGGGCCCCAATATGTTTTGTTTTCTAAATACCTGAAACATGAACATTCATATAGTATATTTTCAGTGTTCTCAAACATGCTAGTGAATACAAATGATCTGATCTACATATTGATTAAGCAATGTTGATATTATTTAAGTTTCCCCTTATAGTCTGAGAACACCATTCAGACTATAATATCAAATTAAAAAGCAGGACGCCTGGGTGGCTCAGTTGGCTAAGCATTTGTCTTCATCTCAGGTTGTGATCTCAGGGTCCTAGGGTCAGGCCCCACATCAGGCTCCCCTCTTGAGGGGAGTTTCTTATCCCTCTCCCTCTGCCTCTGTCACTCCACCTTCTTGTTCTCTCTCTTTTCTCAAATAAATAAAATCTTTAAAAAAAAATTAAAAAGCTAATATAAATAAAAATTCAAGTATATTACAGTTAGTGATATGTGAGAAGTGTAATTACTAGATTAAATTGAAAAGATACAAATACGAAAACAGTTGTGTGTCCACTTCTCAAGTGGGCATGTCTTATTATTTTTATTTGCATAGAATTTAGTCAGGTTTTTAATAGTTAAGTGATAGACTCATTTACAGGACAGTAATGAAAACAATAGTTAATATTTATTGAGCATTTACCATGTACCTAGCACTATGTTAATCATTTGGCTTACACTGTCTCATCTAATATTCCCTCAAAAATCTTATCCCAAGGGCACCTGGGTGGCTCTGTGGATTAAGCTGCTGCCTTCAGCTCAGGTCATGATCTCAGGGTCCTGGGATCGAGCCCTGCATCTCTGCTCAACAGAGAGCCAGCTTCCCCCTGACTCTCTGCCTACTTGTGATCTCTCTCTCTGTCAAATAAAAAAATCTTAAAAAAAAAAATCTTGTCCCATATATATATTGCGTATACTAATTCATATAGTAACTGATAGGTGGTAGAATGTACGTGTATATTTGCCTAACTTCCCATGAAAGCTGTGAAAATTCTAGTAGTCACCCCGCATTGACAAAGCAATTTTCCCATTTCTCACTTACTTCCTATAGAAAATACCCTTTGTTCTCTTAGAGTTTACTTATTACTTCCAGTGAGTTCAATAGGAAAAAAATTATAGCCTGTATCAAAAAGACATTTAGCAGATGCTGACAAGAATAAAAAATTACGAGAGTGAACAATTAGGAGAGTGTGGAGGGGGAAGGATAGGGTCCGGGGCTCCAGATCTTTGTCAGCTCAGATATTAGTTACCTTTCTCCGTTCAGAGCAACCAGTCAGAAGTCAGTATTAAATTGGAAGAGACATGACTGGCAGTAGAAAGGGGGAGAAAAAGAGACTGAACTTTGGATTAGAATACTAACATGGATTAGAATAGTGACATAAAGACAGATGCCTATTTCCATTTCACACACGGGGAACCTGAAAGGTCAAAAAAACCACACAAAGTCTTCCATACAGGCTATAGAGCCTGAAATCAAACCCTAGTCTGTCTGATTCCCAATCCTTTCTTCCGTTTTGCTGTTTACAGCAGTGCTGCCTGAATCCATAGTGCTTTTCTACTGCAACAGTTAGAAGTGAGCGGGCTTTCCCAGCCCCTTCTCCAAGCAACCAAAATCTAGGTTTTCTGATGTCTTTTGAGACTCATGGTGTGCCCTGGAAGTAGAAAGAAAAGTTAAGAGAAGGGCTGAGGCCTGGAAGCCTAGAGCCTTGTGACTTTGTCTATGGATTCTGGCGCCTAATCTTTTGGGATTCAAATTCTAGGTTTAATACTTACTGCCTACGTTCCCTTGGGCAAGTTATTTAGGTTTTTTGTGTGTGTGTGTCTGCATCCGAAAGAAGAGGGCAATAATAATACCTACCTCACAGAGTTTGCTTTTTTATAAATGTGAAGTAATAACCAGTGCAAAGCACAGAACAATGCTTTTCGTACAGCAGGTGTTCAGTTCATGTTGTTAAGACATTTTGGTGTAAATGACAAGACACTAATATAACGGTTGGACTTAGGGTAGAAACCAAGAGGGCAATGAAGATCAAAATGTTCTAAAGTAGACAAAAATGGCTTAGTTAAAGGTGGGGGGCGGGAGAGAAGAGGGAAGGTGCATGGGGACTTGTAGGCAAGTTGGACAGAAGGAATATGGTGTAAATGTCAAACAACAAGTTAAAGAATACAGTTTAACAAAACAGTCATTGCTAGGGAGTGAGAAGGAAACCCATCTTGCTTCCTTTCTGGCTGAATGTAGAAGCAGGAGGGCAAGAGCTTCCTAGGGGGCGCTGTAAGGGAGGAAAGGGCTTGGGGAGATCCGAGATCCGAGATCTGAGAGGAGCTGAAGGGAAGCTGTCACAAACCAACAGGATTAAGCACAAGCTTGCCCACAGGGGACTGGGCGGTAGAGGTCGAGGTCGCACAGAGGAGGATGAAAATGAGGGGAAGCGGATTATCGAAACACAATTTTGTGACAAAAGTAAAGACAATAAGTTTGTGCTGTGAAAGTGGGTGCAGAGAACAACAATGAGAAATATGGAGGAGAAAGAAGTAGGACATTCTGTGAAGTGGAAAAGAGTCAACAACTTATTTTCCATGCACCAAAAAACTGAAAGATAACCAGGTACATGGTGGGGGGTGAATAGTCAGCTGATAAACCTGCAGTCATAGAATTGTGCAGGTGAAGAGTCAGAAGTAGCTTATTCCTAAACCCTATGCTCATCAACACTCTCTGGCTCTCTTTGCCCTGAAAATCTATACTCACAGAGTGTGGATACACACAGAGTCAAGGCTCCAACCACACTGTGTATGAATAGTTAGGCCAGAAAAATCCTTTTCACACTTGTGGGTAGGTGTAAATTTGGGGTAACAATGTGCTGTTCACAATTTATTGAGCTAGGTGTGTACTCTTATGGCTAATCTAGTAACTTCAGGGGTTCTGACAAGAGTATGATTTTAGACCAGCCTAGTTTAAGGAAATGAAAATATGAGCTTTCCAGACCTTAGAATAGTTCACTGTCATATTTAAATTTGAATGGTTGACCCAGATTTTTCTTTTCTTTTCTTTTCAAAGATTTTATATATTTATTTGACAGAGATTGAGAAAGCACAAGCAAGGGGAGTAGCAGGCAGAGGGAAAGTGAGAAGCAGACTCCCCACCCAGTAGGGAGCCAGCCATGGGGCTTCATCTGAGGACCCTGGGATTATGACCCTAGCTGAAGGCAGACACTCAACTGACTGAGCCACCCAGGTGCCCCTTCTTTTCTTTTTCATCGTAAGTTCTTAAGTTTCTTCTTAAGTTTTATTTATTTATTATGTCCACACCCAACCTGGAGCTCGAACTCACGAGATCAAGAGTCACATGTTCTTCCAACTGAGCAATGAGGCACACCAGTTGACCCAGATAGTGATTCTGATATACATATCATAGAAACCTTTGGCTCCAGTGTGGCTGTAAGTGAACTAGGAAATCAAATAGGTTATGAATGGAAGACTTGGGCTGAATAGACTGTTGTTCCAGAAATTTATAACGTATGACATTCTATTTTTTAAGTAGACTCCATGCCCAACGTGGGACTTGAACTCATGACCCTGAGATCAAGAATCAGATGCACCACTGACTGAGCCACCAGGTACTTTAATATAAAGACATTCTAAATTGTTTCAGGAGCACTTACATGTGTTAATATATTAAATATATTTTCCCAAAGACTCATTTAAAAATATTTAGCCAACAAATATCAACATATTTAAATTCTAGTAGTCTTAGGTTTTCCTTAAAAGATATTACCATTTTCTTCTTTGACAAAATTTCCAGATCTATACAGACATTAACTTTCAGAAGTAAAGGACTTCTGTATACATTTAAATATTGAGACATTTCAAAGAAAATCTCAGACTGATAGGATCATTTTTATATCATATTTTGAACTGAATTAAAATCTCAACTCTAGGTGGCAGCTTACTCCATCACTTACTTATGTTCATTTAACAAGCAGTAGATTCATTCACAGTTTTTCCATGAATGTATAATTTTGTGTAAAAATTAGTCTCTGGCTCACAGTAGCTGTTAAAAATAGATTTGATTTTCGGAATAAAATCATGGCTTGAGATGCAGGTTTTCCTTATAGCTTGTCATTCTTGGTTCATTAACTTGATGGGATGAAGCAAAAAAGAATAAAGATGAATGTTTCAACCAATTTTTTCTTTGAGGAATATAATCCTCAAATCATGGCAATAGTTCTATGTCAAGGTTGTGTTTTTATCATGCTGAATACAATTTCGTATGAACAATTTTTTCCTGAATACACTGATTTTCAGAAATATCAAGGATGTCCAAGGCTCCAGATTTTCTGAGATTGTTTAATGATATTGATTTAGCTGAAGGAAAAATATCCTATAAAAAAGGAAAATGACTCATATCTGTGTTTGCATCTCATTGACGGAAATAGCCAAAGCTAGAGTTTAATTAGGTTGTCAAGGACCAAAATACTCAGGCTGACTGATTAAAAACAATGCTTTTCCCCAACCCACTCACTCACAAAACACATCTGTATGAGGTGTTTTGTGCTTTTTTTTTTTTTTTTAAATTTGTAAGGGCCCTAACAATGGGATATGCAGAGCAACTCCAGGCACTTACCACCCATACTTGCTACACTTCACAGTTCTTTCATTTTTAGTCCCAGCAGGAGAAAAATGAATAAGGATTTAAACTTTATCCTAAAAATAGGTTTTCTTTAAAATGGGGATGATACCTGCTTCTCTGTGTTGTTGTGAACATGAAATGAGATTATGTTTATACACAGTGACTGGCACTTCACATTCCATATGTTTATATTAGTTATTCTCATTCTTACTATTTTTTTAAAGATTTTTTAAAATTTATATATTTGTTGGAGAGAGAGAGCAAGAGAGCACAAGCAGGGGGAGCAGCAGACAGAGAAGCAGACTCCCCACTGAGCAGGGACCCCAATGTGGGGCTTCATCCCAGGACCCTGGGAGCACAACCTGAGCTGAAGACAGATGCTTAACTGACTGAGCCACCCAGGGGTCCCATTTTATTTTTTTTTTTAAGTTTATTTATTTTTTGTAATCTCTCCACCCAGTGTGGGGCTTGAACTCACAACCTTGAGATGAAGCCCATGCTCATCCCACTGAGTCAGCCAGACACCCTTGTATGATCCTTCTTTTTTTTTCTTGCTAAATGGTATCAACTAGAATGTCAAAGACACAAACTCATAACAAAATTTTATGTAGGTCTTTGGCTGTCCCAGGCCTAGCCCTATCTCTACACTCTTCTATATGTAAAAGGAACATAAAAAAAAAAAAAAAAAGCCATATGGCATGGGTGTAGGGGGTGAGGATATTAGTCACTGAAGTGAGAAAATGAACAATTTCCAAAATGTGTCTAATTGTTTATAAAAATGAATATAAAATTATATTTGGCAAGACTTGGAATGGTTTCTGCATTTCTTCTTGAGAGAGAGATATATATATGTATGTGCGAGTGTGTATATGGATAGATATATATATACACACACATATATATACACACATATATATGTATATATATGCATATATATTTATAATATGTGTGGATGGAGAGAGAGGTATGCATTGTAATGTCATCACCATCTGCACTCTCATTTTATTGAATGATATTCTTCCTTAAACTTGTGTTTATCACTTCCCCTTTTATCCCATTGAATAGAACTTATTAGTATCTATGCTGAGCTACCTGGATAACTGAGGAATGTAGTCCTTACTCAGAGTGACCATGTACTCAGTTCAGAAACAGGCTGTCCATTAAAAATCACACGTAAAAGTGAAATATTATTTTATGAAAAAATTACCAGAAATGTTATGGATTATTATATCATGTTTGGCCAATTTGGTCCAATGTTATTCTAATAAGTTAGGCTGGTACACATTATACAAATAAAAAAGTAATAAACTCTTTCTGAGGTTGGTACTGCAGAAGCACTGCTGGGAATTCAGCACACAACCAATTCTGTAACTGCCACATTTTCCCAAGGCGTTTGTGGGGTTTCCTGAAGCTTGTTTACAAGATCCCCTTTAGCTCTTGCCTCTGCTTCTCTATGCCTCACCTTTAGTCCCTCATAAACACTGAGAATCATAAACTTGTTTTTGAGTCAAGAAAGAAATCAGTTTCCATTTGAGAAGAAAAATGGGTTAGGCACAGACTCATAATTTGGGAGCAATAAAGTGTTTCTTCTTGTAAAAAGGCAATTGATTCTATATTCAGTTGAATCAGACGCGTCCGCTGCTGCAAAGAGGTGACAAGTAGATAAATTAGGACTTCAGGTTTTAAATGAACGGCATTACATGCAGAGACATTTCTAGAACTCAGACAGCAGCCTGGTATTCAAAGTTTGGGGAGGTGGACCTTGGTTTACAAAGCTGGGAAGAATAAAGGCTCCAAGACATAAGTGAGTATCTAAGCACCCGCAAAATGTTGACTAAACACATTGTAATCTTGTAATCTTTGAATTTCTTTTACTCATTAAAATTTTCAGTCAATTTTTTTCAACAAAGATTATGTAAGGGGTTTTGTTTTGTTTTCTTTGTGCAAGTTAGCCAACATTACATTTAGGGCAGAATATCTATTCAAAATTATTTAGGCTGGTCTCAATATTCTCTTCACATGCCCTCTTTGCTTGGCTAGAGTTTCTTTTTACCACTCTACTGAAGTTCTGGTTTTTTACCCAAAAGCAGAATGCCTCAGCTTAAAGAAGAATCTTGCATTTGCTACAGGTTGCACAGACAGAACTGGATTTAAATGATCACCTTCTCATGAGGAAGTGATAGGAGAAACAGAAACCTCTTTCTCAAAGCAAAAGAAATGGAATTTATTTTAAAAAAAATCGTCGACTATAAAAAAATTACCAAATCAAGTTTGGATTCCCAGGCCCATTTTAACGTTCTTGATTCTCTAAATTGTATCACAGTAGACTCTGGTGTACCAAGAGGAAATAAACACCTTCCCTCTTGTCCAAAGCATTCAATTCAAGGATGTTAGCCATCAAATAGACAAAAACTTCTAACTCTAAAGCAACACCTCTGGTTTGTGTTATATGCTTATTGTCCAGATTTATGCCATGTGCTACCATTTAGAAAATCCAGGTACTGTATATAGCTAAGTTTTGTGAGGAATTTTCCACTTAATAGTCAGTGTTCTACATGGGCAACTCTTAATTTTTAAAAGCCTATTTAACTTTCAGTATCACTAAACTTTAATACTGTCATATTAGTCAGACTTATGGGAATTACAAAAAAGGAAATCTAGTTTTCTTTTTCTTGTTTCCTTGGAAACAGGCAAAATTTTGAAATAAAAATCTTCCCAATTCTCTTTGGTATCTTTTTTTTTTTTCCCCCACTATCTTCTTCTGGTCCACTCAGATTCATGGTATCTTCTTCCTGTCCTAAGTGTCCCTTATAGGACTCCTCTTAGACCCATTCTATTCTCCAGGGTACTTACCATTTCCTTACCTTGCTTCCCTCGCCAAGTCCAAAACCAAATTTCTTCCCCCACAGCCTCCCTTTAGATATTATGAGTAAAGCAATCTGTTTGTCTCTCCACAGCCTTCCCTTAGGTATTATAAGGAAAGAATTTGTTTGACTCTTGTGTCAGTGAGTAAGTTTCCCTAGTCTCAAGTTATTTACATTATTAACGGAAAATGTTTGTTACCTAATTAGAATAGCTAATTGGAAAAATTTCATTTAGGACAACACAGTAAAATGAAATACATAGTTCCTACTATAAAACGAAGGAGTTAAATTGGATGACTTCTAATGTTCCCCCTATCCCTGATGTACTTAAATTTTATGAGTAAATAAGGAATGTATAAAGAAAAGGCCTTTTTGGCCACAGGCCTTTTTCCTCCCACAGCTAGTCTATCCCAGGCTTAGCTCAGTTGTGTTCCTTAGGACCAATTTGGACTTTAGGCTGGAAACATGTAAGAAGTGCTAGACTGTCATTTGTCCAATGGAAATATAACATGAGTCACATATGTAATTTTAAATGTTCTAGTAGCTACATTGTAAAAAGTAAAACAAAAAGCAAAATTAAATTTACTAATATATTATTTAACCCAACATATCTTAAATATTAGCATTCTGACATGTAATCAATATAAATATTATTAATGAATATTTTACATTATTATTTTCATAGTAAGTCTTTGAAATCCAATGTGTATTTTACACTTCACATCTCAGCTCAGACTAGTGACATTTCATGGGCTTTATAGTCACATGTGGCTAGTGGCTACCATCTTGGAGGGCATAGTTCTAGACCTCAAATCTCCACCTTAGCTGTACACTAGAATCATCTAGGGAGGTTTTTAAAAGCCCTGATATCTAAGCCAAACCCCAGACTCGTTAAAGTAGAATCTACTGGGATAGAACACGCTTCAGGATTTTTTTGTTACCCAGGTGATTACAATAGGCAGCAAAGTTAAGAACACTCTAGACTTGTGTTTCTTGACTTTGGTTTAGGACACTTGCATACATTTTGTTTTAAATAGCAATGTCCAGTCTCCATCCTCTCAGATTCTGATTCTAATTGGTTTAGATTGGTTACTAGGCAAAGATATTTGTTTCAATTTCCCCCAAGTGATTGTAATGTGCTAGCCAGCTGAAGAAGCATTGACTAACACTTTGGAATTCAGTTCTCTATCAGCTCTCTTCTTCATGTTCTTCCTGATCAGCTGGTAACAGCCTTCCATCTTGTTTCCAAGATCCACTCCCCAAACTATACCAAGAGCCTTATACTTGGATCCCTGTTTTTGTTTTCCTATCTAGGTCCCTACTTAACACCCACATAGAGTTCCATTTTTCATAGATCCGTAGTACCTTGTCTTGTCCATCTCCCTGTGAGGCACTAGAATTCTCTCATAAGGTCCCACCCAGTGAATGGGTCACCTTCTGACAGACTTCCCCTGCGTTAGTTGTCTGCCCATTGGGAGTCCCAGATACTACCTTTTGTGAATTATAAACCATTATGCTTGGTTGCCCATCGGATAAGCATGTCACAATACATTTTTCCCTTGCCAAAGTAATGGACTCTACTACCACATACTGCCTGTCTCTATCCAATTCCAGGTAACACAGACATTCTCAGCCTTCCACTGGGTTTGTCACCTCAGCACAGGCCCCACCCCAGTATTTTATTCCAACTACCTATTCTCCCACTCGGCCCCATTCTGATGCAGCCAGAAGATCTCATCAAACCCCATGAGAAAGAACATCTTTATGATTCACACACATTTTATTTTCAGTTCTCCCTCCCTGGAAACCCACACTAGAATAAATTCCCTTAATATTGTTGATGACCTTTAGAGTTTCTTCCCCTAGTTGTAGTTTTATGCAAAACTACTGTAAGTTCCTGGGCTTCTCAAGTCTGCGCTTTCTCTTACAAACCACAAACACCATCCACACATTTAACCTCAGCTAGGAACATTTGGAATGCCCTTGCTGCCCTCGTTCCCTACCTCCAACAGATTGGCATGTTCTTTTGCTTGCTACCAACTTTCCTCACTTTGTAACATTTCTCCACTGCATTTATCTTTCTAAAACACATTGAAACATCACACGTTTGCCTAAAACTTTGTGACTCCCATCTGCTTTACCAAAGGAAGTACAAACTTCTAAGCATGTCACATAACAATAAAATTAATAATATATGCTATTGCCGGGACTGTGTTAAGAACCTCCCATTCTTCAGTCTGTCCTCAGTCTTTGTTTTCAGCCTCATCTCATTACACTCCTGCCTTGCACCTTTCCCCCAATAAATCCGAACATGCACTGTGTGTTCAAGTACTTTTCCCACTTTTGCTGTCCATTCTGCCTAGAGGACATTTCCTCCCATTTTGGGCCTGGGAAACACCTATTATTCTTGAGAGTTAGATGAAGTAACCATCCTAAAATTCGTCCTCTATGGATCTTTGGCACTTTACATTGAATTATGTCACCAGTAGTTACTACATTCTTAATTATTTTTATCTGTCTACCCAGTTGGGATGTGAGCAGACATCGCTTATTCATCTCTGTGCGCCCATTAGATGTTCAATAAATGTTCGGTATAGTTATTGCATAAAATGACCATGGCTTCATTTGCATGGAACTGTGTGAATCCTCCTATTCTCACCCATTTAGTAAGAAAATGAAGACTTTAGTCCCAGGTTTCTTTTTTCTTCCCTTTTTCCTTGTCATAAGCATCTTTACCAATCATCCAGTGCTGCCCATTACCTCAGAGGAAGATATGGTAGAATTTGAAATCAAAAGCTAATACTGATTTCTGAAAATTTCTGTCAAAACCCAGTAATAGGTCAAAGCGCTTTGATTTGCAAGAGCCAAACAATTCCTAGGAGAGAAATATTTTAGGTCCCCAAAAGTCAGAGCTTGGAGAACTGAGCAAAGTTCACACCAGAATCTTTAAAACATTTCTTGATAGTGACTTACAGAAATAAATATTTTTACATCTTGATCCGGTATATAACACACACACGGAGACACACACACACACACACACACACACACACAAATAAAACAGAAGTGTTACAAAACAATACTTATACTTCTGACATGATAGAGTAGCATTTTCTACTCTGATTCTATTTAAGGTGAAGAGAAATAGATTTTATAACTTATTAATGAATTGTAGTTTATAGCTGGAAAATCTGTGGTTGATACTAGAAATCATAAAATAGGAAGAATTTACTCTTTAACATCAGGGCATTTTTGTCACCGCTCTGAAAAGAGGTAACATTTTAGCTAGCTGTCAAGAAGAAGATGAGAGGAAGATGACTAAGATTTAGATCCTGCCTTAGCTAGAAAACCCAGACAGGTTGAGAAGGAATTCAAGAAAAATAGCAAAGAACACGGGCACCTTCAAGACATTCTGCAAGAAGCCTGGTGCTAGAGTATTTGGATGTCCATGGCTGGAGGATGTATCTGGACAACAGAAATTGTTGGTACACTTGGAGAGGCCCAGAACGTTCCATCGTAGGAAGGGGAAACAGCTGAGTGTCCTTGAGCTCCCCAGAGCTATATAGAAGAGCTGAGAAGTAGTGGGGGATGGGGTTGGGCGGGCAGGTGAAAAAGGCCTGAAATTAGGATGAGAAACGTCCACATGCACAGGATCTTGGGACCAGGCACCACAGCAGGCAGCAGGGATATCAGCAGCAGATGGCAGCCCACAATACCCAAAGGCCTAGTGAGGGCAGCTAAACCACAGCAAATGCCAAGTTAGCATGCCTGAAGATGCAGAGTGGGGGAGGGGAGAGAACTGGGGTGGAGACAGGACAAAGCTGACAGAACACAGTTTTCGGACCAGATAGTCCCTATTCCCAGGAAACTCAGTTCACTTCGGGGAGAGAACAGAAGACTGAAGAGGAGGAGAAAAAGGAAAACTACTTTTTTTTTTATACTACCTGCCTGAAAGGCATTAAATTTTAAGGGAGAGTTAAAGATATTGAAATGGCAGAAGTGTGAGATTTCCATCATCATTTCTGCATGTTTGGGTAATGACTGCACATTTTAAACCTCCTAAACACAACAGCCAAAATGATTAATTTGCTCATGGCTAGTGTCTTCCATCATCTCTCCTGTCATCAGCTGGAGTTTTCTGACTGATACACATAAGGATGAAAATCTTGGCATTCTTCCTGTCTACCTGACCTAATGCCGGTCAGAGGGAGGAGGCGTTGCAGCAGCCACTGAAGGTGATCTTCTGAGGCAGCTGGGGGCACGTCAGCACCTTGACTGAGGCAGGGAAGAGCCGGAAGTCTCATTGGTGGGGTGCTGCTAATCAACAACAAGCCAGGGGTACAGAGGAGGGTCTGAAATGAAGGGTTTGACACGCCTTGGTGAAACAGCAATGACTAGAGCAGTCCCCCGAGAGAAGACACAGCAGTCCTGATGGTAGGGGACTGCACAATGGGGAGACACCAGGGTCTAATTCGAGGTGGCCAATGAGAAGGAACCCGGAACCATCTGAGGAAGCCAGTTGAGTTCCAGTGGAACAGGAGACAGGGGTTTACATGAGCTAACCTGGTCAGGAGCAGTTGGGAATTTGTCCTCATGATGTGAGTTTTGCTGTCCACATTCTGAACTCTCAATCAGCCTTACCTGCTTGCAAAGGCATGCTGTCAATAGACAGAACTCTCATGGAACTCTCAAGTTGCTACTCTCTATTCTCAACACTTTCTTCAGCTCTTAGATGGCTCCTTCTAGCTTCACTCTACTTCTCTTTGACTCAAGGTTATCTGTCTTATTGTAGCATCTTCACTTTTTTTTTTCTTAAGATTTATTCATTTATGAGAGAGAGAGCACGTGCACACAAGTAGGGTGAGGAGCAGAGGGAGAGAATTTTCAAGAAGACTCCTCACTGAGTGCGGAGCCCTCCACAGGGCCTGATCTCACGATACATGAGATCATGACCTGAGCCAAAACCAAGAGGTGGGCCCTTAGCTGACTGAGCCACCTGGATGCCCTAGCATCTTCACTTTCATCCAGCTTCTGCCCACTTTGCTTGCTTCTCTACAGACAAGGTACCTCACAGGGGATGGCAAATCTCTCACTGACACACCCTTAAAGTTTCTTTGGTCAACCCTGCCTGCAAATTCTCAACAGAATTGTACAATTTATTTATTTTTTTCCCCTGTTAAATCCAGGCTATAAAAGACAGCTATAAAATTCTGTCTAACTGGAGAGAATGGGGCCATTCCAAATATAGACTACTCAATCTCAGTTGGTCCTTTAATGCCATGTGAAAATCCTTTTTAAAATATTATGTGTTGGGGTTCCTGGGTGGCTCAGTGGGTTAAGCCTCTGTCTTCGGCTCAGGTCATGATCTCAGGGTCCTGGGATCAAGCCCCTCATCAGGCTCTCTGCTCAGCGAAGAGCCTGCTTCCTCCTCTCTCTGCCTGCCTCTCTGCCTTCTTGTGATCTCTGTCTGTCAAATAAATAAATAAAATCTTTAAAAGAATATTATGTGTCGGGGCACCTGGGTGGCTGTCAGTTAAGCATCTGCCTTCGGCTCAGGTTATGATCCTGGAGTCCCAGGATTGAGTCCTGCAACAGGCTCCCTGCTCAGCAGAGAGCCTCCTTCTCCTTCGGCCCCTCATGCCACTTGTGCTCTCTCTCTCTGTCTCTCTTAAATAAATAAATAAAATCTTTACCAAAAAAATCATGTATTTATATATACTCTCTCCAAAGCTCTAGTAATTTGTCAGCCCTTTTACGTGTTAACATAAATGATACCTAATATTTATTGAACACTCCTTGTGATAGGTGTTTTGTTAGCATTATCTCATTTAAGCCTCACAATCACTCCATGACAGGTGTTACTCTTTTTTTTTTTTTAATTTTATTTTTTTATTTGACAGACAGAGATCACAAGTAGGCAGAGCAGCAGGCAGAGAGAGAGGGGGAAGCAAGCTCCCCGCTGAGCAGAGAGCCTGATGTGGGGCTCAATTCCAGGACCCTGGAATCATGACATGAGCCGAGGGCAGAGGCTTTAACCCACTGAGCCACCCAGGCGCCCTGACAGGTATTACTCTTGACCTCGTCTTACAGCTGAAGAAATTTAGGATTGGCCACATGAAGTCATTGCTCCTGGTCACAGGATGCGGAAGAGCCAGATTTCAAATTAGTTCCTCTCTGGTGTCGGAACACCACACTTTAATCCCTAGGTCACTCCACATAGTTCTCAACAGGCTATTCTAAACTTCCTCCTAAAATCCCCTAGGACTCCTGCCTTCCGGTTCTTTTTAGCAGTTGTTTTTTTCTTCCTACCTCACTGCGTAGACCCTGGTGGACTGGAGCAACCAAAACTGCTTCCTGGGCCATCTGTACTTCCCACCGTCTTCCCCCCCCTTACTTGCGAGAATGGTCTAGTCCAGCTCTTTCTCTCTTCTCCTAGGTTTACTTTATCATTTATTCCCTCTCTGTATTTTAATTTCTCTCTACTAGCTTTTTGCTCCAGGATATGAACATGGTCTAATCTTTCTCATCTTTTTAAAAAATTTTTTTTTCTTTAAATTAAATTCAATTAACAGAGCGTATTATATAGCTTTAGGGTTAGAATTTAGTGATTCATCAGTTCCATACAACACCCAGTGCTCATCACATCACATGCCCTCCTCAATGCCCACCACTTAGTTACCCCATCCCCCCACTCACCTTCCCTCCAGCAACCCTCAGTTTGTTTCCTAGAGTTAAGAGTCTCTTACGGCTTGTCTTTCTCTCTGATTTTGTCTTATTTTATTTTTCCTTCCCTTCCCCTATGTTTAACAATTTTGTTTCTTAACCTCCACGTAGGAGTGAAATCACGTGATACTTGTCTTTCTCTGACTTATTTTGCTTAGCATAATACCTTCTAGTTCCATCCACGTCATTGCAAATGGCAAGATGGTTAATGAAAATGTGGTATATATACACAATGGAATAGTACTTAACAATCAAAAAGAATGAAATCTTGCCCATTTTTCTCACCTTAAGAAAAAATTATTAACTTGGCCATTGCCTCTAGGCACTTCATTTTTCCTTTCCTTGGCTGTAAGTCAAGCTTCACGAAAGTAATCTCCACCTCTAGTGTCAACTCCTGAGATTGCGAGACCCAGGAGGACAGAGACCACATCTATCTTGTTTACTGCTCTATCCACTCACCCTCAATGCTTAGCACCATGCTTAGCCCCATGCTTAGCCTAATAGGCATTTGTTAATGTTTTATAGAATTAAGGAATGGACACATGGATGTGCGAAAGAGATAAAAAGGATTTCCATCTTCAACGAGCTTTTAAAACCTCTGGTAGTCCTGCTTCATCTGAAATCAAACTCATTATTTTTCCTCTTCATGCCTGTTTTTCTTTTTCTAATACCTTCCCTTCCTTTATCCTGTATATGCAGCATGTTACCAGGAAAAACTCTTACATCAAACCAGTGTAGCTTATGTAGTCTAGTAATAAAAATATCTTTTGAAGTGGTTTCTCTGGGTCTGGCTTTCACTTTATCTCTGGATTAAAGCTAGGACAGGATTCATAAAGTTCTGGTCCCTTTTTGGCCCAGCTATGCCAAAACCTTAAAAACCCAGTCTCCCAGTGGCTGATCAAACAAAAGTGGCTCTCTCCTTAAGGGGGATTTTCACATCAATTGCTAATGTATGTGAATATAAGTATATATGTGATAAGCTATGATACTTAAGTTAAATATTAATTATATGTAAATTATATACAAATGTGTGTGTGTGTCTTTGTGTGTCTGTGTGTGTCCGTGTGTTTCATGTTGTTATAGGCCTTGTTTCTCACTTTTGGCCCAGGCCTTTTGGACTCATGGCTTTTATTGTGAATGCTCCCTACTTGTCTCTCTTTGCTCTACGTATCCAAGTCTACCGAGCAGTTCCAACCTATTTCCACTCTTAATCTTGAAATGAGTGCGCCCAGATCACCTTTGAAGAGGAAGGTATAGTTTCTATTAACCTGGGAACATTTTAGGGGAGGGCATTATCTCCTTTTTATCCCCCCAAATGGAACGGTCCCCCTGGAATCCTGGTGTTATTCCCATTTTTACACATGCTCTTTAGAACCCAGCAGAATATAGAACCCTAAATGGTCAAGCTACATGTTTTGAGTTTGAAGTGTTGAATACATGAAACATTAGGTTGCATTCAGATACTCAAACTCCATTCTGTACCCAATTATCTCTAAAATGGGAATGCCAACAAATTTGGTACCAAAATTTGCAATAATCAAATTCTGAGTCTCAACATTAGTGTACTATGCAGTTCTTCCACCCCTTCGCATAATACACACCGATGGGTTTTCTTCTTACACTTTGCATCCCACCCCTATCTATTTGACCCTCCTGTCACTCACTTTTTGGCATGAGTAACTTGGCCTCTGCTTGTGCCTAGGTTCATTATGTGGCAGCTGTTTTCATTACCATCTCATTATTTCGCCGAGGGGGAGACGTTTCCATGGAGATGTTGTACTGCATAAGTAGAGATTTTACTACACTGAGCTTTTATCTACTCAGTGTACCAGTTAGGTGGGAATTGAGCTAGAACCTTTCAGTATAAAAAGGGATTGTGTGTTTCCCTTCTCTTTCCTGTTATTTATCTGTGCCTCTTATGAGTGAAAGTATGTTGTGATTATGAGTTCTTAATAACAGATGGGAATTGATGAAGAAAACCAGTAGTTATTTCTGTTTATCTTAATTAATTTGCCCTTTTAACACATCTATAGAAATTTCCAGAGTAGCATTACATAAAGTAATTGACTAGCACTATTAACTTTTTTAATAGCCCCACCAGGAAAAAAAGAGTTTGGAGTCCCAGGGAAAAATTCTGAATGGCAACTGGACCCAATTACTACTGCGCTTATTTGCCTAAGCTTTGATTGCTTCCAAAGTTGTCATTGCCTGGGGAAACAAAGGTCACAACAGCATTGAAATGACTATTTAATACTTTCTCCATATTCGAATGAGTGACATTCACTTTTCCTTAATTGCTTTGTGTTTAATCCTACATATGCAGGATGATTTTTTATTAATACCTTTCCCCTTGCAGTAAGCCTTCAATAATTTGATCTTCATTAAAAGTAAATCTATCCATGGCAGCAAATTCTTTTTTCATCATTTGCTTTTGGACCTTCAGCCGGATCAAACCACATTTGTTTAACACTTAAGTTCTTAAATTATATTCTTATTTTAATGTAACAACACTGTGCTAACTGAAGTCCAAAGACAATTAAAAAGCTTAGAGTAAACAGTGTTGACATTGACAGAATTATTAAGGGCATTCATTAAACAAATGCACCAATAAGGTAAGTACATCAGAGCCTGTGATGGTTAATACGGACCATGATCAAACCATTTATGGCATGGAATTCAGTTTAACATAGATTTATCTCTAATCTGATCCATCCACCTTGATGATCAGAAGAATACTGTTTTCACATAGTTATTAATATATTAGTGTTATTGCTATAGAAATTGTCCCATGGTTAATTTTCAATAAATGTAACCCAGTAGATGGTACAGTAGGAGAAAATGTAACAGAACACTTGTTGGGGAACCATTATGTGTTAGGAAAAATGGTAGGATTTTTTCCTTGTCTATTTTTTGTGGCAACATGAGGTGGATATTACTGTTTCCACTTAAATGACGATGAAACAAACATTTCGGATGTTCAAGTAACTTCTCAAGTGTCAAACAGGCTGTCGGTATCAGAATTGGGGTTCAGATTCAAGACTGTTGTTCCTCACATCTCATCAGAAGTGATTATGGAATTATGGTAGTCACTGTTGGTATCTAAATAAACTAGAAAGAATTTGGAGGGGGTGCTCTGAGGGCTGTTACAGGGTGAAAGAAACAGAACAAATACCAAAATCCAGCACAAAAATCTGCTTTTAAGAGGAATTTTATATATTAACAAGCAACGTACAATAGTATCTTGGAAAATAAATCACATATGAAAATGGAAAATCAATTTTAGTAGGTGAGGAGTGGTTTGGTGGACAATTTAGAGTTTAGTATGTCTCCTTGTCTCCATGAGCCCTCATGTCAAACAACAGTGCATTAGAATTGCTCATCACTATTTATCTTAAGCTGCTTTTATTTCCGAGTCCCACTATCTTGACCTGAAACTTAATATATTCTCTTCCCTAACTATTTAGATGCATGCCCTAGAGTGCCAGACCTGTACATTTGAAATAAGTGTAGATTCAAGATTTGGTCTCACCTTACTATCCCATTTGGCGTCCAAAGTTCTATTTAATTAACCCACAGAGCTGGATTAAGCATAATTTCATCTTTGCTTATGAGAATGTTGTTATTTATATTTTCTATAAAACTGTTTTCTCTATTTGAAATTAAGGGGAAATTTTGCAGACAAAGGTAAGGATAAGGAAAGAGATGTGTGTTGACCTAGGGTTATCAAGATCAATATTTCCAAAATATACAAGATGAAACAGATACAATGAAAGTGTTCAGTCCAGTGTTGGTAGAATTGAGTCCTGTGAAAATTGTAATAGCGCAGAGCCCCAGCTGACTGCCAGCCCAGTATCACCTGGTACTGTTTGGGGATAATCTATTACCCTCAAGACAGGTCTTCACCGAGAGTGCAAGCGTAATGACCTTTCAGTCCCCCAAATGCGGATAAGAGCTCAATGTCAAAATACATTGCTATGCCTTACCACATAGCTAGAAAGAAAATTAATCAAAATTTTATGTGTGCAGATGGAAATGCTTAAGCCAGTTTTACAAACCAATTACTGTTTGGTTCCAAAAACCTGTACTTGTTCGAGATTTAATACACACTGAACGGCCTCAGAAATCCTTGAAGAATAATAATTCAAACTTAATGTGGAATGTAAGTTGTCTACTATTTCTGTGTTCTTTGGTTTCTATATTTTTCAGTTAAGGTAAGTTGTAATTCAGGACCATGCAGGAGGTACCTTTATAGAATATGTTTTCTGCTGATTGTCTTTTTTTTTTTTTTTTTTTTTTTTTACAAAGAGTTAGGCAGTTTATTTTTAGTGATATAATACTGTTGCTATTATGAGGCCTGATTCTGCCCTCCTTGTTCAGAATAAATGTCCTGAGAATCCTGGATAAAAACAGCAGAATTTAGGATCAAAGGGGAAGGTTTTATTTCAGCATTTGTCCTGGCTAACATTTGAGAATTACAATAAAAAACCTCATTCTGCAGGGATTTTTGTTGTTATTGTTTTCTCTTGGAGAGTTGTTGATGTTAGATCAAAATATACATTTTACTGTTTTAATTAATTTTTCTTACAATGTAAGTAAGATGTGCTTAGGGTATAAAAACTAGGAAAAAAAGATAAGCTAAAAGGAAAATAAAAATTACTTCTTATTTTAACCACCCTGGCCATTGTTACTATTTTAGTTTTTAATATTAATATTATAATCTAATGAGTATTTTTCAAATAAAAGACATAATATGACAGTGTTAAAATCTCAGCATCTTCTAGATTTTTAAAGTTGTAATGTACCATATTATGATCGTCATTTAGTAAGCAGTATGTTTTGAATGATTTTCCATGTCCTTAATAAGACCATTATAATGGCAAGAAAACATTAAATACTAAATATAAAGTTTCTCATTTATGAATGATAAATTTTTTGTTTATTCTTAAAAATGTTTTGAAAAATTTAGATGCTTAATTATTCATTTTAAGTGAATATTTAAATTTTTATCATGGGATTCATAGTTACTAACATGCCCTTTCCGCATTATTAACATTTTATTTTATTTTTTTAAGATTTTATTTATTTATTTAAGAGAGAGAGGGGGAGAGAGCACAAATAGGGGGAGCCTCAGAGGGAGAGGAAGAAGCAGGCTCCCCACTGAACAAGGAGCCTGATGCAGGGCTGGATCCCAGGACCCTGGGATCATGACCTGAGCTGAAGGCAGATACTTAACCAACTGAGCCACCCACACACCCCTAAAATATTAACATTTTAAATTAAAACTGTTAAAATGCTCTTTTTTTTTAAAGATTTTATTTATTTATTTGACAGACAGAGATCACAAGTAGGCAGAGAGGCAGGCACAGAGAGAGGGGGAAGCAAGCTCCCCGCTGAGCAGAGAGCCCCTTGCAGAGCTCAATCCCAGGACCCGGGGATCATGACCTGAGCTGAAGGCAGAGGCTTTAACCCACTGAGCCACCCAGGCGCCCCTAAAACTGTTATAATGCTTTTAAATGTAGCTAAAGGAATCTAATATCATAGTGATTTGATGACCACCAGGATACATTTGAAAGATATATCAAGCCCTTCTTGTCAGAAAGTATACATTGTTCTTTTTCCTACTTATATTCCTCTTTTCATTACACTCACCCCAATGATCTTTTTTGTCTTAATATGATCTACTCTTTCGTTTGAAGTATTTAGTGTGTGTGTGTGTGTGTGTATGAGAGAGAGAGAGAGAGAGACAGAGAGAAAGAGAGAGAAAGCACATGGGAGTGTGGGCAAAGGGAATGAGAGAGAATTTTCAGCAGGCTCCACACCCAGGGCAAAGCCTGACGCAGGGCTCAATCTCATGACCCTGAGACCATGACCTGCGCCGAAATCAAGAGTCAGAAGTTTAACCGACTGAGCCACCCAGGTGCCCCTGAAATATTTATGTTTTGAAAGGATTTATTGATTATTCCTTTATACCTCTCTGAAGCAAAATATACACATAAAACAACATTTGAAAACTCATTTATTGTCTGTTACCATAAAGCTCTAAGTGTTTAAAATGTTTTTTCTTTTGGGTTGAGTTATGATTGTATTTAATATTAAGTGATTGTTCAGAGAAACATAAATATATTATGCTTTTTATTATTAAACATTAAAGTAAGATTTTACCAGAAATGCAATTCTTATATGATGAACGCAGTTTTTTCATTTTTCAATAAAGGGTGTATCCATGGATAAGTATGCCTTATTTCCAAAGTGTGACAAGTTTTACTGGGAGGTCACTAAAAGGTCACTGATAAGTGTATGGCTTACATGAAGTTTCTCATGAGTGTTTCTAAGTGCATTATTTACAGAAAAATCCACAACACATCATCTTTATGTTGGTCCAAATTGAATAAGAATATGATAGGAATGAAAAAATAGAGAAGCAGTTGGCATGTGACGGTGAGCAGGAGACCTACCCAAAGAAAAGACAAACGTGAATTATAGCATCGGTAATATTTTAGCAAATGTCGATGGAAATATATCTGCTATGAGTCTGAGCATATGCTAAAAAAAAAAAAAAAAGAGAGAGAGAGAGAGAGAGAAAGAAAGAAAAAACCCAATCACACTGATTTACCTCCATATTGCTCTTTCACTCAGACTTGAGACATTCACAGGAAATAAAAACAGAATATTCAACTACCTCTTCCTTGAAAGTGTTAAAAAAAAAAAAAAAGTGAGAGAGTCCCAACAGTGTCTTAATTAAGGAAGGAGTCTTCACAGACCCTCACATTCCGGATTACCCTTTGTTTGGCAATCCCGTAGTGTTTATACAACATGGGGAAATGCAACCTTGTCAATTCAAGAGGGGTGAGCTTATGCCTTTCTTTGGCAAAGTGGACAAGGACATTAGGAAAAGTGAAGGTGGAAGAGGAAAAAAGACATGATACTTTGACCATAGGCACATCCTCAGGTTTAAGAAAAAAGTCATTGAAAAAATGAAGATCTGGAAATTGATTTTCTTAAAACTGTCACTGCATGTGTTCCATACGGAATTCCTTCCAAATATCCCCAAAGATACTGAACTGTGTGTTGAATGTTATTGGTGTACTAGGTGTCCAACCATAAAACATTTGACTTAAATATACCGATTAAGTGATTCATATTAAAACATCCTTGTTTTTAAGATACTCAGAGAGAGGAAATTCCAACAGTCCTAGGTTTCGTTATATAATAATCAAATGGTAACAGCTGGCGGTTGACAGAGACTAGCTGAATCCTGTCCCTGGTTCGAAATGGAAGGCTGAGATGCACGGAAGACGATTCTTCCCATGTCGCCTACATAGTTAGTGGTAGCAGTGTAACCAGGATTAGAAACCAAATGCCTTCTTTTGTAGTACTTAGGAAAGAAATTCTCTTCCTTTTTTTTTTTTTAAGATTTTATTTATTTATTTGAGAGAAAGAGAGAGAGCATATGAGCAGCAGGCAGTGAGAGAGGGAGAAACAGATTCCCTCCCCACTGAGCAGGGAGCCAGATGCAGGGCTTGATCCCAGGACCTGGGGTCATGATCTGAACCCAAGGCAGATGCTCCACCGACTGATCCCCCCAGGTGCCCCCCAATTGTTCTTTAAAGTCCAACTTTAATATAGTCTTTGCCAGGAAATTAATCTGGATCTCAAAGAACCTGAATCTGGTGTCATCACCATATCCATTTGTTTTTCACAGTTTTTACTTAGGTCTGTTTGCTTGGTTTCTGCTTTGGTGTTAGCCTTCTCGGTCTTTGGAGTCTCTAGCTTCTGTTCTCCTAGAAACTGACCAGATTTCCCTCACCATGCGCTATACTTATCTTGACAATTCTCTTGGGGATTCTACTGGGCCTCATGGAAAATTGGACCCAAGTGGGTCTTTTGAATCTAAGGAAGCTCAGAAAAGCCTAAACAGGTATTTGCAGAGCTTTATAAATGCCACATTTTGGGTCCTCTCTTGGTGTCTCCTCATTTTGTATGTCTTTTTAAACTGTCCCTCTCACCAGTTGCTTGCTCACCCATTAGTCTTTCTGACCACTTCGTATCTTTTGTTTACTAATGCTCTCGGCTTCTTCATTACTGTAATTTTCTTTTGACTCCTTCTCTACCTCAAGAGTCTTCTCTGCCTCAAGATCCTTCCTTTGTACACCCCTTTAGCTTCAGTCTCATTGCCTGATTCCTTCAAAATTCACAACTAGGGGCGCCTGGGTGGCTCAGTTAGTTAAGCGTCTGCCTTCGCCTCAGGTCATGATCCCAGGGTTCTGGGATCGAGGGCCACATCGGGCTCCCTGCTCAGTGGGGAGTCTGCTTCTCCCTCCCACTGCCTTTCCCCCTGCTTGTGACTCTCTCTCTCTCTCACACTCAAATAAATAAATAAAATCTTCAAAAACAAAACAAAAAAACCCCCAAATTCACAACTGTACTTTCCTTATCACAAAATTCTGACTGACCTAGCTAATTTCTGCTCGGTCAGAGATTTTGATGCCAAACTGCCCTGAGCTTCTGGCTAGCTCATAGACTGACTGCCTCTAAGTCAGGAGCTTACTTTTGGTCTAATCAGATTTGGTAAAGACGAGGCACGTCACCAGGGGCTTGAGAACCCTTCATAAGATGATCCACAAGGTAGAACAAAAGTTAATGTTTTACAGAACACTGCTATCTCTGCAGTAATATTGTTTTGCATCTTGATTTTTTTGACAAAGCAATATATCGTGAACACTTTTTCATGATAATGAATATTTTTTTATGTCACCTTAATGCAATAGTTTCTTAAGGATATTGCACATTGCAGGTGAGGAGCTTAAAAGAATAATGAAGCCTATGCCTTATTCCCAGAGATTATGATCTAAATTGGCAACCCAGGAAAGGGACCTGGACTTTGGAACTTTTTAAAGATCTCCAGATGATTCTGAAACACACAGAAGTTTGGGAACCAAGGCTTTAATGGTTGTACAGTGTTCTTGAATAGATGCACTGTAATTTATAATATTTTGTCATTGGATATATTTTAAGGTGGTTGTTTTCATCACTGTAAACAATAATAACAAGAGCATCCTGTTAGCTGTTTTGAGCACAGCTGTGATTACTTTCTTAGGACAAATTCCTACTGCTGGAATCATTGGATCAAAAAGCATGAACATTTCCAAACTGCCCGAAAAAAGATTCACTAATTTATACTTATACAAATGATGTGTGATGGGACGCCTGGGTGGCTCAGTTGGTTAAGCGGCTGCCTTCGGCTCAGGTCATGATCCCAGCGTCCTGGGATTGAGTCCTGCATCGGGCTCCTTGCTCCGCAGGGAAGCCTGCTTCTCCCTCTGCCACTCTGTCTGCCTGTGCTCACTTTCTCTCTCTCTCTCTGGCAAATAAATAAATAAAATCTTTAGGAAAAAAAAACAAAACAAACAAACAAACAAAAAAACAAATGATGTGTGACATGAATGTCCTTCCTATTCCCAGCTAATATTAATTATTTAAGAATGATTTTTTTTAAATTTGGAAGTAAAAAATAGTACATTTAATTTTAATTTTTATTTCTTGCATTATGAGAAATGCTGATTTCTACCCTCTCCTCATTTTAATTTGCCTTTTATTTCTTCCGAGAATTATTCTTACCTATTTTTTTGTTCACCTGTTTTGTTTTTTTGTTCCTCCGAGGTGATTATCTTTTCTCTGATTTCTTTTTTTGTCCTTACCTGCTATAGCTATATCCTTGTCATATATGTTGGGTCTATACTCAAGATGGTTTTTCTGCCTTCTTTATTACCTTGCCATACAGGGTTTCTTTTTTTTTTTTTTTCATGAGGTCAAATAATTCTATCCTTTTTATTGTCTCCATTTTTAAAAAGATTTTATTTATTTATTTAACAGAGATCACAAGCAGGCAGAGAGCGGGGGGGGGCAGGGGGGAGAAGGCTCCCTGCTGAGCAGAGAGCCCAATGTGGGGCTTGATCCCAGGTTCCTAAGATCATGACCTGAGCCGAAGGCAGAGGCTTTAACCCACTGAGCCACCCAGGCAACCCCATATTGTTTCCAGTTTTTACACCAGTCTTCTTAAACATTTTTTAATTGAGACATAATTAATATGTAACATTATATTAGTTTAAGCTATACAACATGAATTGATATTTGTACACATTGCAAATGATCCTTACAATAAGTCTAGTTACCATCTGTCATCATACAAAGTTATGGAATTCTTTTTTCTTTTCATGTGATGAGGACTTCTAAGATTTACTCTCTCAACAACTTTCAAATATGCAATACAGTATTATTAACTATAGTCACCATGCTGTACATGGCATCTCCACGACTGACTTATTTAAAACTGGAAGTTTGTACCTTTTGACAGCCTCCACCCACCATGCCCATCCCTCACCCCAACCCCTCTGGCAACCCCCAATCTGTTCTCTATATCTATGAGCTTGGGTTTTTTTGTTCATTTTCTTGTTTGGTTTTGGTTTTTAGATTCTGTATAAGTGAGATCATGCAGGGTTTGTCTTTCTCTGCCTGACTTATTCCACTTAGATAATGTCCTCAAGGTCCATCCATGTTGTAGCAAATGGTGAAATTCTACTCTTTTTAAGGGTTACATGGTATTCAGCATGTGTGTGTATGTGACATCTATCACATCTTTATCTATTTATCCATCAAGGGACACCTGAGTTGTTTCCATATCGTGGCTATTGTAAATTATGATGCAATTAATATGGGGGGGTGCATATCCCTTTTTGAATTAGTGTTTTCATTTTCTTTGATGAATAACCAGATGTGGAATTGCTGGACTGTGTGGTAGTTCAATTTTTAACCTTTTGAAGAACCTCCATACTGTTTTCCACAGTGTTGGCACCAACTACGGTCCCATTAACAGCCCACTAGAGTTTCCCTTTCTCTACATTCTCACCAACACTTGTTATTTCTTGTCTTTTTTATTTTCGCTGTTCTAACAGGTTTAAGGTGCTGTCTCTTGGTGGTTTTGATTTACATTTCAAATGAATAGTGAATAGCAATGTTGAGCATCTTTTCATGTGTCTGTTGCTCACCTGTGTGTCTGCTTTAGAAAATGTCTATTCAGATCTTTTGCCCATTTTTAGATCAGATTGTTTGTTTTGGTATTGAGTCCTACGAGTTCTTTATATATTTTGGATGGTAAGCCCTTATCAGATAAATGATTTGAAAATATTTTCTCCTATTCAATAGGTTCCCTTTCATTTTTGCCTTTGCTATGCGGAAGCTTTTTAGTTTGATGTAGTCCCACTTTTTATTTTTGATTTTGTTGCCTGTGCTTTTGGAGTCAAATTAAAAAAATCATTACCAAGACCAATGTCAAAGAGTTTGCTGCCTATGTTTTCTTCTAGGAGTTTTGTAGTTTCAGGTCTTATAGTCAAATCATTAATCCACTTTGAGTTAATTTTTGTGAATGGGATTGGACAGTAGTCTTAGTTTCATCCTTTTGCATGAGACTCTCCAGATTTCCCTAAACTATTTATTGAAGAGACTGGCCTTTCCCCATTGTATATTCTTGCCTCCTTTGTATTAAATTAATTGATCATTTATACGTGGGTTTATTTCTGGGCTCTCTCATCTATTTCAATGACCTATGTGTCAATTTCTTGACTTTTTAAAAAAACACTACAACCATTTATTATCCATTTGTTGAACCCTCAAAAAACTCTTTATGAACACTAAAACTGTTTATTTTTTGATAAATAAAGGAGACCTAGAACAATATAATGGGTTTATATGATTTAAATCATTATTTGCATCCATTTCTTGCCAGAAGCATAAGCTAAAAACGTAAAAGATGTGCAAAATGTTAACTCCCCCAAAAGTTTATCCTTTGTACCTTTTGTACAAAGTTGTGACTTAAACACTGGAATTGTCCTGGGCATAATGAAGCAACAGGGAAACAAGGATGATGGCAAAATAAAGCCAGATGATGTTCAACGGAAGACCCTCTTGCTCATTTTATTTCATAATTAAAATCCCAAACATGAAGTTTAAAGGGATTTGGTTCCCCCAGAGTGCTACCCTGTCATTTCTGTTTGTTTGTAACGTAATCTGTAGATATAGATCTGAAGTCCTGTGGAAAGTTAGCATTAAATTACTGGTTAATGTTACTCTGGAAGAATTGTGTTCATTACAGCATGTCTTTGAACCAACTTAAATATCCTTATAGTTGTCCTTCAGTTTATGATGCTGAACGTATGGTGCTCTAGCCCTATAAGAAAATAGCGAAGATGAGATTGCCTTGTAGTCTCATTTAGACAGTTAATTTTATCTTTGTTTTCTTAAGTCACATTTCATTGTGCTTCTCGATGGTGCAAAACTAATTGGCTCTTATCACAGTTACATTACCTTCAAAGGCAGATAAAATTAATGCAAAGTAAAAGATCACTACAATCAGAGATATCTGGTTAAAAGGGAGACAGGCTTGCATAAAGTGGCTGCACAATTCACAGAAGGCTCTGGCAGAATAATAAATCATTACTTTCTCCAGGTTATCATCCTGTGCTCTAGTTCATTATTTTGTATCATTTGTTTTAACCTTGGATTGTCCCTACTACATCTGCTCTGCTGTGATTAATTCTGCTGATGGAAATAAACTGTCGAAGGGCAATGCTGTACTGCATGACTAATTAGCCTACCGAATTATGTCCATAAATTAACATTTTGTTTTTATTCATTTAAATAAATCAAACTTGTCCAAACTTATTTTGTATAGATCACTCTAATATCAATTTATTTTTTGGTAACCTTTTTGCTTAGATCAGTTTACTTACTTTTTGGTCAACTAATTCTTAAACATTTTCCTATCTTCATTCTCTCAAACAGCTATAGCACATTATTGTCCCTGTTGGCCCAAGAGGAAGAAAGATATTTTCAGCAAAGCTGAACAAGGGCTCTCCACCAGGCTCTCTGCTTTACCTTACCCTTTCTCGGCTCCTGCCTGCCTCCACTGCTGGCCACAACCCCGTGTCCTGTTCCTATTCCTTATGTAAAAACAGTTATGCTGGGAGCGAATGTTTGGGCGTCCCCCCAGATTCACGTGTTGTTTGAAGCACTAATTCCAGGAGTGAAGGTACTAGGAGGTGGGGTCTTTGGAAGGCAATTAGGCTTAGATTGGGTCAGAGGGTGGGACCCTCATGATGGGATTGATGTCCTTAGAAAAAGAGGAGACACATACTCCCTACACGCTGAGATACAACCGAGTTTGCAAGGTGGAAATGCTGCTCTCACCAGACTTCCAATCTGCCAGCATCCCTATCTTGGCGTTTCCAGCCTCCAAATTGTGAGAAATAAATGTTTGTTGTTTAAGCCTCCCAAACTGTGGTATCTTGTTATAGCAGCCCAAAATGACTAAGACAGGTTACTATTGTGAAAAGCCAAATTCTTCTCGGTAAGAACTGCGGATTACACAAGAATATTATTTGCTATAAAACCGGTTATTTCAAGAACAGAAAAAGTGATGGGAAATGTTTCTGTATATTCTGCAATATTGGGTTGTTTGCCTCCAAAGACTGTTTGAAGAATAGAACTTAGCCTTCCCAGAACACTATGTCATCAGTCTTATTTTGATAAAAGCAGTTTGGCCCTTTCCAATAAGGGGTTCACTGCCTGCAACTTCAGGAAACTGAATAATATGAGAGAATTTAAAAGCCCTCACATTATTTTCAGAAAGTTCTCGTAGTGACTGGCTACTTTTACGCCAGGGTTTTCTAGAGCCTCTCCTCATTTGACACAGTTATGCCCATTTCCAATTCCTTGGTCAATAAGGGCACATTGGTAGCTTGAATTTGGCAATTGGGAGTATTTATTCCAAGGAACTATGCAAACAGTACAAAGCAGGACTTTTGTTTTCCAGAGAGCTGGTTGTTAAACATTTCCCAGCACCCCACTATTTATATGCAAGGTAAGTGTAGCTAGGCATGGCTCCCCTATAGAGCTTTTTCTGATTTAACTTAGTCGGTTCATAGAGAAGAAATCTTTATATGTAAACTCATTCTCCCCCTACTCTCCGCCCCCCCCTTCTCTCTTTCTTTCTCTTTTTATCTTGGAAGCATAGTTCCTAGCACTCTGCCCTGTTTGAAATAAATATCCCAGAAACTCTGAGTAAAACAAACAGGAAACAGTTATTCCTAGGCTTTTTAACTCAGCTAGGTCAAGTACCATCCCAGTTACTGCTCTAGCCAGGTTTCCACAATTGTTTAACACCTGTTCCTTTTTTACCCAGGTGGAGTCACCTTAGGTCTTCTCTGATAGATAGATAGCTATGACAGAGGAAAGCACCACATAATTGAATCATTGTATCAAACATAACTAAACCGCTGCTTAGTGAGCAGTGTGTGTGTGTGTGTGTGTGTGTGTGTGTGTGTGTGTGTTAAAGAGGTTTTATTTATTTATTTATTTATTTATTTATTTGACAGAGAGAGATCACAAGTAGGCAGAGAGGCAGGCAGAGAGAGAAGAGGAAGCAGACTCCCTGCTGAGCAGAGAGCCCGATGCAGGGCTTGATCCCAAGACCCTGGGATCATGACCTGAGCTGAAGGCAGAGGCTTTAACCCACTGAGCCACCAGGCGCCCTGAGCAGAGTGTTTTTAATGGAAATAAACAATTTGTCTATAGGGCACTTTTTATTTTTTATTATTTTATAGATTTTATTTTTAAGTAATCTTTACACCCAGTGTGGGGCTTAAACTCAAGAGTCCCAAGATCAAGAGTCACATGCTTTAGGGATGGAGCCAGCCAGGTGCCTCTATTGGGCACTTTTTTTTTTTTTAAGATTTTATTTATTTATTTGACAGAGAGATCACAGTAGACAAAGACGCAGGCAGAGAGAGAGAGAGGGAAGCAGGCTCCCTGCTGAGCAGAGAGCCCGATGCGGGACTCGATCCCAGGACCCTGAGATCATGACCTGAGCCGAAGGCAGCGGCTTAACCCACTGAGCCACCCAGGCGCCCCTCTATTGGGCACTTTTAAAAACCAAATGAACATGTTTTATCTATCTCCTGCCATCTAGTACTGTCCTAAGCACTGGGAGGGATACAAGAGCAGAGAAAATGGTCATCTCTTACAGAATCCTTCCAGACTTCTTTGGGAAAGTCAGAACTGATGAAACATGTGAAGCAACTAGAAAGAATTAAGAACTAAATTGTTAAATACTAGTCAATGTTCCAAAGAGCTGGCAGGGTCAGGGAAGACTTAGTGTGGGGATTTCTACTTGAGTTTGTCTCTGAGTGATGACTAACACTGGGCCATGAAGGAAGGAGGAAGGGGGCACTTTATGTGGGACCAACAGTGTGAGTGAAGAGCTTGGCCCGTGAGCAAGTAATATCTGACTCATGGGAATGATTGGGGAATTTGGATGGATCCTGGGAGATTTCTAAAAGCCAAAAGAAAAATTTGTTAAACACAATAGGCAATAAGAAGCTATTATAGGAGGCGCCTGGGTGGCTCAGTCGTTAAGCAGCTGCCTTTGGCTCAGGTCATGATCTCAGGGTCCCGGGATTGAGCCCCTCATCAGACTCCCTGCTTGGTGGGAAGCCTGCTTCTCCCTCTCCCTCTCCCACTCCCCTCCCTCTCTCGCTCTCTCTCGCTGTGTCTCTCTCTGTCAAATAAATAAATAAATAAAATCTTTAAAAAAAAGAAACTATTATAGAGCTGTTGAGCATCAGAAGGATGACATTAAAGGGATGTTTTTGAAGAATAATCTGTCAGCATTATGAAAGAGAGATTATAGGTTAAGATTAGTGGCATGAGAGCTAGAAGTACTAGTACTAGAAGTAACTTAGGTTGGCCTTGTTAAAAAGCACATAGGGACCACAGCAGGGAGTGGGTCACAGCCAAAAACCAGGTGGAAAGCTACTTACCTACTTAGCAGACGTAAGGGTATAGGAAGTGAAAGAGTAGCCCCAGTGAGGTCAGAAGCAAGCTCCAAAGCACAGCATCCAAAAGGCATGCTTGGCCATGATACCGGCAATGCCAGAATCAGAAGAGTTAATTTCATGGGCAGAACACAGCAAGAGGAAATCGAAGGGATGGTGCAGGAGGGCTGACCAGAGGTGACAATGTAGCAGGTGTGAGACAGGCTATTCCAGGCTTCTCCTCAGGAAAGGATGCACACACTAGAGCCAGCAAGCTTCTTGAGGCTTGACATCACCTGGGGCTCAATGTAGGGCCCCAGTACAAACAGGAACTAGAGCACAATGCAGATAGAATATGGAGAAGAGAGACAATCAAAGGAAAATCCTGGCCTAATAGCTAACACAAGAGGAGTGTCAGAATATGCCAACCCAAGGAATGCCTAGGGACCTGAAGCTTGGTCCTCATACAGCAGGCCTTGGGCTGAGCTATGTTGATGGTAAAGAAGAAACAAAGGACATGTGGGAGCCCAACCATTATGGGTAGCAGTTGCATTGCGGTGATTAATTCTAATCCTATACCGGTTGCACATTCAAAGATTTTGATCTCTGATCTTGTTAGAATTGTTTCAGAAACTACCAATTCCCCATGAGAGTAGCTGAGGAAGCAAAGGAAGGTAATGTAAAATCAGGAACTTGGAAGCGATATAATAATATAGGTAATAAGACCCTATGGTCTAATTTTTTTGATATTTTAGCCTATTGATGTATGTTCTGAAGAAGTCTACATGCCTAAGGGGCAGGGGAGACAAAGTAGTTGGGAGAATTTGAGAGACATTTACATACAACTTCAGTAAAATGTGAAATATCATGTATAAGGATTGTATTGTTCTGACTCACTTAGAGTTCTGATTATTTGAGCTATGTAGACAACTTTTGGGGGTATAAATTCTTCCTATATTTATTTCTGTTAGGTTAACTTACATTTCTAGACTTTTCATGGTAGTTGAAGTCACATAACTTAATTTGAAGATTGCACATATTCAAAGACATTATTCTTTACTGAAGAAGCACAAAGTGTAGTTTTGGACAATTCCTTATTAAAACTCCAGGACAAACATTTTTATAAATGAAGCCCCAATTTGAGCTTATTTTCTCATCACTTGCCTTTAGGAATCCAGGGTGTTGTACTAATGATGTGGAGGATCACATTTAATTCTAAGGAACTACGGTTCCATGGTTTCCTTATGAGGCTAGACATATACCCATACACAGAAACAAGGTTAATTGAGGATTTGCTTGTTTGAATACATATTAGTTATCAAACTTTGAATAAATAATGTTTTAGAGTTTTTCTTCAGATTTCCACATTACACTATCCAAATTCTGTTACCAAATAGAGGAACACAGGAAAAAGTCTATGAGCAAGTCTATTAATAGAGGAAGATTTCTGTTTCAAGCAAAGGAAAAGAGGAAATCTAGGCTTTATTTCATGTACATACCATGTGACCAAAACTGTTCTAGCTGTTTCACACATGTTCATATTGAATCACAGTAATCGTGTGAGATATTTTGTCTTCATTATGGAGATGAGGAATCGGGGATTCAAAGACATGTATTAACTGGGTAGTTGTATAGCTGGTAAGCAATTCATTCCACAATTAAAATTAAGGTCTATTTAATTCTTAAGCTCATTCTTGTTTTCAGTGCCCAATATTTCAAAAATATGTTTGTATACATAAACTTTTACAAAAGAAATATCTAAATCTGATTTTAGATGCTGTAGCTATGAAATCTATATCAATATAATTTCTGAGTAAGTAAAACAAAGTTAACCCTACAGCTCAATCCTCAAATACAAATACTTTTTTCTATAAACTAATACAATATTGCTCAAAGTAAAAATCTGCTGAGAAGACCTCCTGGTCTAGGGATAACCCTATAAGAGGGATGGCATACAAGTTCCATATGTTGTCAGATTTCAGTAATTGGTAGTTGCTGCCTGGATCTCTGCATGGAGAAGAAATCTGAGGTCATGTCTAAGTCAACAGGAAGGAGCCTTGGGATCCATAAGAGGTGAAGTGCATGGTCATGGGTGAGGAAAATGGCAGCCATGTGCCATGTATTGGCTACAGATGCTACAACCATTAGTAAAGTAATATGTAATTTGGTATGCTACTGCTCCAAACTGCCTCCCACACTCAAAATCCTCTCACTTTAATTCTCTCAAAATTATTCTCACTTTCGGGGCTTAGTGTTTCCTAAGCTGGTCTGATCATAGGAATCATCTAGATTAATTGTTTAAAACTACTGTCTCCTAGGCCTCTTACCTGGAAAATACAGGAAGTTAAGAGTAGGAGGCCTGGAATTTTAAGTTTTGGCAGGTTTGGGATTATTAGAGTTGCCTTTGTATTCAGAAAGCTCCTATGAAGGACAATCGTGAAGTTATTGAGCAGTGATAACTTAAGACCCAATCTTCCTGGTAGAGATTTGGGCACTTACCAGCCATGGGTAAACAATGGATCAATTTGATGGTTACTGGTGATCAGAGAATTTTCAGCCCACGTGATGCCTTACCCACTGCATCTGGCTCTGCCCAGTTTACTGATTATTCTCATTCTGCTTTTCCTCTTGCTCACTCCACTCTGGGCAACACTGATCTTTCTGTTGCTCTAACATGTGCACGTTCCCACCTCAAAGTTTTTGTCCTTTCTGTTCCCCTGCATGGTCTTTCATTCTGGGAGATTTTCACAGGGCTAGTGTCCCTAATCCTCTTTTAACTGGTAGGGCGATTAAGTGAAAACTAAATGGTAAACAAGGAGGAAGATTTTAAGTCTGTGAAGTAACTCATTGCTTATATGACAATCGAACTCTTTTTAATATTCTAAAAGGGAGGGCATAGCTCTAAGCAATGAGTTATGCCAGTCATCACATAGCATCTACAAAGATGTGAAGAAATTGCTTTTTTCTAGAAAATAAAGAAGGATGAATATAAAAACAAGACGTCACTAGTTGAATAATAATTAAATCTGGATAAAATGTATTCTTTGAAACCATTCAATCACAGCCTTGTCTTCTTTGATTCTTGCAAGATTCTCATAAGTAGAATCATCTGACTGTATCTTTGAATGAGCATTAGGATTTGAGAAGCATCTTAATAAACACAAACTGAAGCCACTCTGAAGAAAACATCATTAATCATGTCATCTGATAAGAGATACTGTCAGTGTTGCATTTAGAAATGTATACTCAGATTGAATTCCAGTGAACATCCCTTGTGTACATTAGGGGTTAGGAAAATGGGGACTTCTTTGTTTACTATAAATTTTTAAAAAATATTATTTAGGCCTAATTTCTCAAAATGGAAATCACCCAGACACATTGGATCTTGCAGTTGCAGAGTCTTTCTAGTCCAGTTCATTTTGCACAGTGCTGCTGTATTGTCTTTCAGAAAGTACTATTTTAAAAAAAAGTACTATTTTCATTTTAAAGGCTACAATGGCTCTCTTTTACTTTTTAAATGAATACAGAATCTTTAGGTTGGTATTTAAGACACCTACTTAGCTACTATTAGGTTTACCCATCATTAGGTAAGGTTTATATCAATGTAAAAATATCCACCAAACCATAATAACTGACTGCTTGGTACATGATGAACATTAAATAAGTCGTTGTATGAACGACTGTATGAAATATTCCCAGTCCTTAATGACTACCAAAATTCAACTCATAAATAAGAGGGGGAGACAAACCATGAGAGACTGTGGACTCTAGAGAAACAAACTAAGGGTTTTGGAGGGGAGGGGAGTGGGAGATTGGGTGAGCCTGGTGGTGGGTATTAAGGAGGGCATGTATGGCATGGAGCACTGGGTGTGGTGCATAAACAATGAATTTTGGAACACACACACTCACACAAAAATTAAATTAAAAAAGAATAGGCAACATTATAAAAAATGATGCAGGAAAAAGGAGTTTGCAGGAGAGAGACACAAAGAGATCAGATATTGTGTTATTTGTAAAAGAAGTGGGCCTTGAAGTAAGATTCAATCACGTGGAGGGTAACAAAGATAATTGAAAGTTAGGAGAATGTGTGTAAAGGAATGATAGCAGAGATTTGCAAGTATTTTCTGGGGCAATAAATAAACCAGTAAGAACAGAGCAGAAAGTTGGGAGTACTGGGCCAGATTTTGATGGTCATGCCTGAAAATAAAGGAGGGGGTTTGCTGTAAACAATAAAAAGGAATTATTGAAAATTTTATTATGACATTAAGGTAATATAAATAATATTTTAAGAAAATAAGTCTGGCAGAAGTGCACAGAGAATCCATAGGAAGATGTTAGGGTAAGTGCTTACCTTTGATATTAGTTATATAAAAAGGTCTTTGCCCTTAAGATTTGCCCACAGTGACTGAGAATGAGCTTTATCAGTGGGATGGTGGGGAAGAAGTTTGAGAAGGACCAAGAGTTGGGAGAAAAGCCCCTGTATTACAGTATCATAAAAAGTCGGGTAAAAAAGGGCACCTCGATAAGCAAATAGTTATCAATCTTCTAATGGTTTTCAGAGCCAAGGAGAATGAGGAAGGTCAACAGAAAATAAATTAAGATAAAATAAAATAAATAAAATAAAATCTTAGCCTGAAGGGAAATAATTGAAAGGTCAGAAGAGTGAATAATTCCTATGTTATATAAAAATATATGGAAACCAATTGCCAATAAATCCTAATAGAATGCAAAAACTGGAATTTCATAGAGATAAAAGATAGGATCCCCAAATAAGGAAGCCGTGTTGCAAGTTTCTAAAAAAAAACAACAAAAAAACCCTTCAGAGAGGTATTGGGTATTGAGAATGGGAATGATCTATGATCAGTCTGTTGAACTAAATGAATTTAATGAATATATTAAAGACCAGGAGAATTGTTATGACTGTCTCTACCTTTAGACCAACAGACTTCAGGATTTTGTCACAAGAGATAATTCATGAGTATAGTTCTTGAAAGTGAGAGGGAAAATTTCAAGGTGTGCTTTTAAGCCTGAAAGGTTGTACATTGTACTGCCTTCTCCAATACAAGAGTATAAAAGTTACTCTACATTGTCTTCTAGTGCTTTACAGTTTTTTTTTTAATGACCATTTCTCCTGGAATTTATTTTTATGCATCATTTAAGGATGAAAAAAAAAGGTTTCCCAATTACTAGGTATCTATCATTATTGATTGATCAGTACATTATTTATCTAATGACATGATATGCCAACTTTGTCATGTACTTGTCTGAATGCCACTTTGGCAAAATTAGTTGTAATATACATACAAATAAATAAATAAATATATATATGAATACACACACTCCCATAGATACACAGTTGACCCTTGAACAACACAGATTTGAACTGCTTGTCCACTTACATATAGATTTTTCTAAATAAAAATAGTACAGTATGGTAAATGTGTTTTCGCTTTCTTATGACTTCCTTTTTTTTTTTTTTTTTAAGATTTTATTTATTTATTTAACAAAGAAAGAGAGAGACAGTGAGGGAGGGAACACAGCAGGGGAGTGGGAGAGGGAGAAGAAGTCTTCCCGCTGGGAGGGGAACCTGATTCAGGGTTTGATCCCAGGAGCCTGGGAACATGATCTGAGCCAAAGGCAGACACTTAACGACTGAGTCATCCAGGTGCCCCCTTATCATTTTCTTAATAACATTTTCTTTTCTCTAGTCTACTTTATTATCAGATATAGTATGTAATATGTGTAATATACAAAATGTGTATTAATTTAGTGTTTATGTTATTGATAAGGCATCCAGTCAACAGTAGGCTATTAGTGGTTAAGTTTGGGGGGAGTCAAAAGTTGTAAGAGGGTTTTCAGTTGTGTTGGGGGTTCAGCACCCCTAACTCTCAACTTATTAAAGAGCCAACTGTGTGTGTATGTATATACACACACACACACACACATACACACACATTATACATTTCCACCCCTTCAACTTTTAGGTACTGTCGTGAATTCTCATCTAATAGAAGCTGGTACCCAGTGTGATGGGCTGTATAATACAGTTCTTGACCAATAAGCATGAGCACACTATAGCTTTCAGCTAGATTATCTGCTACTTTGCCCACCATGGGATGAATATATTCTGCTATCTGAGTTATTTATTATCCTATGGCCTCTCTTTCATTTATTTTGTCTTCTGAGAACAGTTCATCCAAAATGACTGGAAATAACATTGGGTACACTTCATATATACAAGGTAACAGTGTTATTATGGAAGAAGTAGAAGTCTTGAAGAGTCTGGAGGTGCTTTCTAGAATAGAATCAAGTAAGCAGAAAGTTAAGATCATCAAGAAGTTAGATATTGGCCAGTGTCAGCTTACATTAAGGAACCCATTATAAGCATCACTATCATTTGGATTGACCAATAATTATATGAAGATACCTAAGGAAAAAAATTGTGGCAGGAGTCTCATCCCCATTTCAGAGAATCTGAGTAGATTGCGGGAGTGGTTGCCAAGGCAGGATATCAGGAAAGCATCTCCATAGAGACTTCGCGATAGTGAATCTCCTAGAGAATTGATTCAGTTATGCTTCTTTTTCCAGTAATACAATCCCTCCATTAAAAAGGGTACGGGTATAGTAAATTCCTGTAAGTGTACATAGGTCTGTTTCAGGAATCTAAATTCTGTAATATCGATTTATGTGTTCATTCCTGCATCAAAACAGTCTTAATTACTGTAGCTTTATAATATCTTAATATAATACAAAAACATTTTGAAAAATATCTTGAATATTTTTGTTATTTATTTTCCAAATGAACTTCAAGAAAAACTTGTCAAGTTTTTAAAAAATCCTCTTGGGATTTTGATTGGGTTATACCGACAAGGTGATTTGAGGAAACTCTCATATTGTTCTTCCTCTCCAGGTTCATATATTCTATATCCTGTAGCAAACTTTTCTCATACCAGTCCTAAAGTGTTAGAGTTTCTTACTGGTTATTTTGCAGATTTTATTGCTCTACGTTGTGGAATTTTTTTTTTCAATTATATTTTAAAATTTTGTTTTGTTGGTATTTAGGAGAGACAATTGCTTTATCTTATGTGTAATCAGTCTCCTGACCTCCTGTAGGAACAAATAAATTTTCTTTGGGTTGTTGGATTTCTTGTTGACAATCATGACATCTTTAACTAAGGATGGTTTTGACTCCTTTTTTTCTAATATTGCTCTCTTCATTTTCTTGCCTTATTCCACTGGCTTAGATATCTGACTGATTGTAGTGGGAATCATTAATTATATCTTTGTAAGTCTCTAGTGGATTTTCTTTATCAGGTCAAGCAAGCTTCATTCTATTCCTATTTTACTGATAGTTGTATTTTTTCACAAGATTGTCAAGACAATTGTAGTAAATCCTCTTCACTGTATATGGTCTATGTAAATTTCTTTCTTTTTTTTTTCAGTAAAGTCTCATAGTATTTATTTAGCCATCTTAAATACATATTCTTTTTTCCATATTACTTTATGTAAATTTGTAGGTTTTTAATAATCATGGAAATACATCCTCCTTAAGCCTTTTTAAAGAACTTCTATCCAGAGGAAATAAAACAGTAATATTTATGTTAAAAATTTTAAACCACCGCATAAAGGAAATCAATATTCTTGAGAAAACAGAAAATAATTTCATGAGCACACACATATGATATTAAAACAAAAATTAACTCCTTAATGAGTAAACATAGAACCAAAGCAAACTCTGGGCTTGCAAATGAAGATTTTTACTTGAAAGATGGCTGTTTTATGTTTGTAGTTGTATTTTCTTTTGTTGTTGTTGTTTTTGTTTTGTTTTGTTTTTTAAAATTTTTAAATTTTTTTATAAACATATAATGTATTTTTATCCCCAGGGGTACAGGTCTGTGAATCGCCAGGTTTACATACTTCACAGCACTCACCATAGCACATACCCTCCCCAATGTCCAAAACCCCACCCCCTCTCCCAAACCCCCTCCCTCCAGCAATCCTCAGTTTGTTTTGTGAGATTTAAGAGTCACTTATGGTTTGTCTCCCTCCCGATCCCATCTTGTTTCATTTATTCTTCTCCTACCCCCTAAACCCCCATGTTGCATCTCCACTTCCTCATATCAGGGAGATCATATGATAGTTGTCTTTCTCTGATTGACTTATTTCACTAAGCATGATACCCTCTAGTTCCATCCACGTCATTGCAAATGGCAAGATTTCATTTCTTTTGATGACTGCATAGTATGCCATTGTGTATATATACCACGTCTTCTTTATCCATTCATCTGTTGATGGACATCTAGGTTCTTTCCATAGTTTGGCTATTGTAGACATTGCTGCTATAAACATTCGGGTGCACGTGCCCCTTCGGATCACTACGTTTGTATCTTTAGGGTAAATACCCAGTAGTGCAATTGCTGGGTCATAGGGTAATTCTATTTTCAACTTTTTGAGGAACTTCCATGCTGTTTTCCAGAGTGGTTGCACCAGCTTGCATTCCCACCAACAGTGTAGGAGGGTTCCCCTTTCTCCACATCCTCGCCAGCATCTGTCATTTCTTGACTTGTTAATTTTAGCCATTCTGACTGATGTGAGGTGATATCTCATTGTGGTTTTGATTTGTATTTCCCTGATGCCGAGTGATGTGGAGTACTTTTTCATGTGTCTGTTGGCCATCTGGATGTCTTCTTTGCAGAAATGTCTGTTCATGTCTTCTGCCCATTTCTTGATTGGATTATTTGTTCTTTGGGTGTTGATTTTGCTAAGTTCTTTATATATTTTGGACACTAGCCCTTTATCTGATATGTCATTTGCAAATATCTTCTCCCATTCTGTCAGTTGTCTTTTGGTTTTGTTTACTGTTTCCTTTGCTCTGCAAAAGCTTTTGATCTTGATGAAATCCCAATAGCTCATTTTTGCCCTTGCTTCCCTTACCTTTGACAATGTTCCTAGGAAGACGTTGCTGTGGCTGAAGTCAAAGAGGTTGCTGCCTGTGTTCTCCTCAAGGATTTTGATGGATTCCTTTCTCACATTGAGGTCCTTCATCCATTTTGAGTCTATTTTCGTGTGTGGTGTAAGGAAATGGTCCAATTTCATTTTTCTGCATGTGGCCATCCAGTTTTCCCAACACCATTTATTGAAGAGGCTGTCTTTTTTCCATTGGACATTCTTTCCTGCTTTGTCAAAGATTAGTTGACCATAGAGTTGAGGGTTTATTTCTGGGCTCTCTATTCTGTTCCATTGATCGGTGTGTCTGTTTTTGTGCCAGTACCATGCTGTCTTGATGATGACAGCTTTGTAATAGAGCTTGAAGTCTGGAATTGTGATGCCACCAACTTTGGCTTTCTTTTTCAATATTCCTTTGGCTATTCGAGGTCTTTTCTGGTTCCATATAAATTTTAGGATTATTTGTTCCATTTCTTTGAAAAAAAAATCCTTTTGATAGGGATTGCATTAAATGTGTAGATTGCTTTAGGTAGCATAGACATTTTCACAATATTTGTTCTTCCAATCCAGGAGCATGGAACATTTTTCCATTTCTTTGTGTCTTCCTCAATTTCTTTCATGAGTACTTTATAGTTTTCTGAGTATAGATTCTTTGCCTCTTTGGTTAGGTTTATTCCTAGGTATCTTATAGTTTTGGGTGCTATTGTAAATGGGATTGACTCCTTAATTTCTCTTTCTTCTGTCTTGTTGTTGGTGTAGAGAAATGCAACTGATTTCTGTGCATTGACTTTATATCCTGACACTTTACCAAATTCCTGTACAAGTTCTAGCAGTTTTGGAGTGGAGTCTTTTGGGTTTTCCACATATAGTATCATATCATCTGCAAAGAGTGATAGTTTGACTTCTTCTTTGCCAATTTGGATGCCTTTAATTTCTTTTTGTTGTCTGATTGCTGAGGCTAGGACTTCTAGTACTATGTTGAATAACAGTGGTGATAATGGACATCCTTGCCGTGTTCCTGACCCTAGCGGAAAAGCTTTCAGTTTTTCTCCATTGAGAATGATATTTGCGGTGGGTTTTTCATAGATGGCTTTGATAATATTGAGGTATGTGCCCTCTATCCCTACACTTTGAAGAGTTTTGATCAGGAAGGCATGCTGCACTTTGTCAAATGCTTTTTCAGCATCTATTGAGAGTATCATATGGTTCTTATTCTTTCTTTTATTAATGTATTGTATCACATTGATTGATTTGTGGGTGTTGAACCAACCTTGCAGCCCTGGAATAAATCCCACTTGGTCGTGGTGAATAATCCTTTTAATGTACTGTTGAATCCTATTGGCTAGTATTTTGGTGAGAATTTTCGCATCTGTGTTCATTAAGAATATTGGTCTGTAATTCTCTTTTTTGATGGGATCCTTGTCTGGTTTTGGGATCAAGGTGATGCTGGCCTCATAGAATGAGTTTGGAAGTTTTCCTTCCATTTCTATTTTTTGGAACAGTTTCAGGAGAATAGGAATTAGTTCTTCTTTAATTGTTTGGTAGAATTCCCCTGGGAAGCTGTCTGGCCCTGTGCTTTTGTTTGTTTGGGGATTTTTGATGACTGTTTCAATCTCCTTACTGGTTATGGGTCTGTTCAGGCTTTCTATTTCTTCCTGGTTCAGTTGTGGTAGTTTATATGTCTCTAGGAATGCATCCATTTCTTCCAGATTGTCAAATTTGTTGGCGTAGAGTTCTCATAGTATGTTCTTTTTTTTTTTTTTTTAAGTGTTTTATTTATTTGGCAGGGAGAGGTCACAAGTAGGCAGAGAGGCAGGCAGAGAGAGAGGGGGAAGCAGGCTTCCTGCTGAGCAGAGAGCCCAATGTGGGGCTCAATCCCAGGACCCTGAGATCATGACCTGAGCCGAAGGCAAAGGCTTAACCCACTGAGCCACCCAGGCGCCCCAACTCATAGTATGTTCTTAAAATTGTTTGTATATCTTTGGTGTTGGTTGTGATCTCTCCTCTTTCATTCATGATTTTATTTATTTGGGTCCTTTCTCTTTTCTTTTTGATAAGTCTGGCCAGGGGTTTATCAATCTTATTAATTCTTTCAAAGAACCAGCTCCTAATTTCATTGATTTGTTCTATTCTTTTTTTGGTTTCTATTTCATTGATTTCTGCTCTGATATTTATGATTTCTCTTCTCCTGCTGGATTTAGGCTTTCTTTGTTGTTCTTTCTCCAGCTCCTTTAGGTGTAGGGTTAGGTTGTGTATTTGAGACCTTTCTTGTTTCTTGGGAAAGGCTTGTACTGCTATATATTTTCCTCTCAGGACTGCCCTTGCTTTGTCCCACAGATTTTGAACCATTGTGTTTTCATTATCATTTGTTTCCATGAATTTTTTCAATTCTTCTTTAATTTCCTGGTTGACCCATTCATTTTTTAAAAGGATGCTGTTTAGTCTCCATGTATTTGTGTTCTTTCCAACTTTCCTCTTGTGATTGAGTTCTAGCTTCAGAGCATTGTGGTCTGAAAACATGCAGGGAATGATCCCAATCTTTTGATACCGGTTGAGACCTGATTTATGACCCAGGGTGTGATCTATTCTGGAGAATGTTCCATGTGCACTAGAGAAGAATGTGTGTTCTGTTGCTTTGGGATGAAATGTTCTGAATGTATCTGTGATGTCCATCTGGTCCAGTGTGTCATTTAAGGCCTTTATTTCCTTGTTGATCTTTTGCTTGGATGATCTGTCCATTTCAGTGAGGGGAGTGTTCAAGTCCCCTACTATTATTGTATTATTGTTGATGTGTTTCTTTGATTTTGTTATTAATTGGTTTATATAGTTGGCTGCTCCCATGTTAGGGGCATAGATATTTAAAATTGTTAGATCTTCTTGTTGGACAGACCCTTTGAGTATGATATAGTGTCCTTCCTCATCTCTTATTATAGTCTTTGGCTTAAAATCTAATTGATCTGATATGAGGATTGCCACCCCAGCTTTCTTCTGATGTCCATTAGCATGGTACATTGTTTTCCACCTCCTCACTTTAAATCTGGAGGTGTCTTCGGGTCTAAAATGAGTTTCTTGTAGGCAACATATTGATGGGTTTTGTTTTTTTATCCATTCTGATACCCTGTGTCTTTTGATTGGGGCATTTAGCCCATTAACATTCAGGGTAACTTTTGAGAGATATGAATTTAGTGCCATTGTATTGCCTGTAAGGTGAATGTTACTGTATATTGTCTCTGTTCCTTTCTGATCTACTACTTTTAGGGTCTCTTGTTGCTTAGAGGACCCCTTTCAATATTTACTGTAGAGCTGGTTTGGTGTTTGCAAATTCTTTCAGTTTTTGTTTGTCCTGGAAGCTCTTTATCTCTCCTTCTATTTTCAATGATAGCCTAGCTGGATATAGTATTCTTGGCTGCATGTTTTTCTCATTTAGTGCTCTGAATATATCATGCCAGTTCTTTCTGGCCTGCCAGTCTCTGTGGATAAGTCCGCTGGCAATCTAAAGTTTTTACCATTGTATGTTACAGACTTCTTTTCCCGGGCTGCTTTCAGGATTTTCTCTTTGTCGCTAAGACTTGTAAATTTTACTATTAGGTGATGGGGTGTGGACCTATTCTTGTTGATTTTGAGGGGGGTTCTCTGCACTTCCTGGATTTTGATGCTTTTTCCCTTTGCGATATTAGGGAAATTCTCTACAATATTTCTCTCCTTCTGCTGCCCTCTCTCTTTCTTCTTCTTCTGGAATCCCAATTATTCTAATGTTGTTTCGTCTTATGGTGTCACTTATCTCTCGAATTCTCCCCTCATGGTCCAGTAGCTGTTTGTCCCTCTTTTGCTCAGCTTCTTTATTCTCTGTCATTTGGTCTTCTATATCACTAATTCTTTCTTCTGCCTCATTTATCCTAGCAGTAAGAGCCTCCATTTTTTATTGCACCTCATTAATAGCTTTTTTTTTTTTTAATTTCAACTTGGTTAGATTTTAGTTCTTTTATTTCTCCAGAAAGGGCTTTTATCTCTCCAGAGAGGGTTTCTCTAATATCTTCCATGCCTTTTCTGATCCCAGCTAGAACCTTGAGAATCGTCATTCTGAACTCTAGATCTGACATATTACCAATGTCTGTATTGATTAGGTCCCTATCCTTCAGTACTGCTTCTTGTTTTTTTGTTTTGTTTTGTTTTGTTTTGTTTTGCGGTGAGTTTTTCCACCTTGTCATTTTGTCCAGATAAGAGTATATGAAGGAGCAAATAAAATACTGAAAGGGTGGCAAAGGCCCCAGGAAAATGCACTTTAACCAAATCAGAAGAGACCCCAAATTGTTGGGGGGAGAAAGGGGATAAAAAGAAGTTTAAAAGAAAAAAAAAATTTTAAAAAAAGAAAACAAATAAAGAAAAAATATAAAAAAGAAAAAATATATATACATATATATTAAACTAGTTTAAAAACGTTAAAAAAGAAAAGGGTAAAAGTTAAAAAAAATTCAGCAGAAGAAAAAAAATTTAAAAAAATTTAAATTAATCACAAGACTAAAGAATCATGGGAAGAAAGCCGTGAGTTCCGTGCTTTGCTTTCTCCTCCTCTGGAATTCTGGGGCTGTCCTTGGTAGGTGAACTTGGTCTTGGCTGGATTTCTTGTTGATCTTCTGGGGGAGGGGCCTGTTGTAGTGACTCTCAAGTGTCTTTGCCCCAGGTGGAATTGCACCGCCCTTACCAGGGGCCGGGCTAAGTAATCTGCTCGGATTCACTTTCAGGAGCTTTTGTCCCCTGAATGCTTTCCGTAGAGTTCCGGAGGACGGGAATCAAAATGGCGGCCTCTCAGTCTCCAGCCTGGAGGAGCCGAGAGCTCGGGGCTCCACTCCTCAGTGTGCCCTCAGAGAAAAGAGCTCAATCGCTCCCGTCTCCGTGGCCTCTGGCCACACTCCGAGCTCACCCAGCCTGCGACCGGTTCAAGGTAACCCCGAGCTGAGAGCTCACTCCTCAGCTCTGTCTCTGTAGCCGGCTTCCCCTAATACCTGTGAGCTCTGCGACACTCAGACACCCCCGTATCCTTCTGTGACCCTGCAGGACCTAGGGCCACGCTGGCCCCGCGTGGGCGTCACCCCGTTTTAGCCTCTGGAGCAATGTCCCTCAGTGGAGCAGACTTTTTAAAAGTCCTGATTTAGTGCTCCGTTGCTCTGCCGCTTGCTGGGAGCCGGCCCCTCACCCCGTGGTCTGTCTTCCCGTCGCTTTGGATTCACTTCTCCGCGGGTCCTCCCTTTCAGAAAGTGGTCGATTTTCTGTTTCTAAAATTGCTATTCTTCTTCTCTTCGATCTCCTGTTGGATTTGTAGGTGTTTGCAATGGTTTGGTAAGCTATCTAGCTGATCTCCTGCTACCTCATGTAGTCTCAGCCTGCTACTTCTCTGCCATCTTGACTCCTCCCCTGTAAATTTCTTTTTAAAAAATGTATGAAGACTTTTTGGTGACCTATGAATATTTTTAATATTATAAATGTTTTCACTCATGCTGGAATTTATGAATTATCTGTTCAGTTTCCATATGTAGTTATTAAAATGATATCTTACTTATGAGAGTTCTGTTGAAATTTCCTTCTGTTCATACATTTCTCCTCAAACTCTCACTTGTTTTTCTTTTTATATTTCAATGTTGAGCTGTTAGGTGCATAAAGATTCTTGATGACTATAACTTATTGGAGGGGCTTAATCAGCAAAACATACTCCACATTTACTTTGACTGAAAAATCCCTTCTAGTTTCTCTCTGTGAACATTTACTTGATATATTTTTCATCATTCCTTTTTATCAAAATTTTTGTTTAGGTGTATCTTCTGTAAACAGCTTATAATTAGAAAATTTTGCTACCCAATCTAGTTTCTTTCATAAATTTAACATATTGACTTTAGTTAATATGTTGACTTTAAAGTATATTTGGCATTTTCTGTTTGCTATGTTTTCTTCCTTATTTACTTCCTATCTTCAACTGGATTTTTTTACTTTGTTCATTTTGCCATTATAGTGGCCATTACACATTTTTTTTCTGTCTAGGAATTTTCAAGTAATTCTTTCCATTTTTATCTTACCTGTCCTTAAATTTTAGAAAACATATTTAAACAGTTTTTTTCTATAATGTCAATTGTGTCAGTAACCTCCTTCCCAAACTAGATAAAATTATTAACTTAGACCAATCCTAACATCTCCTAATCTCCAATGCTTTTTGGATATCATCTAGAATTTTATTTGTAGATTTTAAAATAATTTGCTTTATACTGTGGCTCAATTTTTATGTGAATTTTATCTTAACTATGATAATCTTCACAATAACTTCATGAAAACTTATTTTTATGTAAGTTTCACCATTATCTCTTTTAATTCATGTGTTCCTCTTAGTTGTATATGTATTTTTTTATTTTCAGTATCCTCAAGTGATATTTTCAGAAAGCATTTATGGGGCAAATTTCCAGAGTCCTTTAATATATTAAAATGACCTAATTCTGCCTTCAAAATTAAATGATAGTTTGGTTGGGCAAGAAATCTAGATTGAAAATAATGTCCTTCAGAATGCAAAATTTTTTTCCATTTTGCTTATTGCCTGAGAGATCAAATGAAAAAATCTAACAGCATTCTGAACACTGTTCCTTTAAAATCACCTATGTTTTATCTTTTAGCCGCTTTTAAGGCCTGTCTGCATTTTCTTGGAAATTAGAAATTTCATGATATGTCTAGATGTATATATATTTTTTTCACCTACATGCAGATATTCTATTAGTTTCCCCAACAGGAGAACAATACCAGTTTTTAAACATAAATCTGAGGTCACCTGACCTGCCAACTGAATACAAGGAAGGATGACAGATAAATGTTTCATCAAAAGGCACTATAACATCACCTAAAATCTACAATCATGGTGTTAGTAGGCTCAGATTAAGGTACAGCAAAAATATCTAATGCAAATGTTAAGAGATTGCATAGCAGGAAGTAGATTTGCTTTCCGGAAGACTGGATCATTTGGACCCAACAGGATATTTGTCCTGGAAAAGGTCAAGGTTTTGGAAGTAAAACTAGAAGTTATAGGTACAGTGGTCCCTGGGTAGATCAGTTGAACATTGAACTCTTGGTTCCAGCTCAGATCATGGTCTCAGTGTCCTGAGATCAAGCCCCACAGGGGGCTCTGCACTCAGCAGGGAGTCTGCTTGAGATTCTCTATCCACTCTCTCCCCCTCCCCCTGCCCGCTGTGGAGAATCCGAGATACATAGTCTCCAAACAGATGGTGACAGATTCCTCTTCTTCCTTTTCAGAAGCATTGGCTGCACTTTCCAGCTTCCTCTCATGATCCTACCCAGTGGCTGTTCAAACTGAAAGCTGCTACTCTTGTCTTGCAGGGGTTTAGCATGCATCTTGAAGAACTTGAGACAAATGAGAAGGGGAACAGCTCAGAAGAGGGGGGAGGAAAGGGAGTAAAGGATGGTAGGAAAGGGTAGTGGTGAGGTTGGTGGTTGAGGTTGGCTGTAGTTGCTATTTATCCTGAAGCATTCACATGTAGTCTAAACTTCCCTTATCACTTTCAAACACCTCCACACAACACCCTCAAAGTCTGAAATCAGTAGCTGAACTGTAGTTAAAGCTGCAAGGTTCACAAAATAATCAAAGAAGCCAGAATGAGACAACCCAGAGATAAAATCCCAGCAATTATCCTCAATCTGTCTTTCCTCGACTTAAGATAAACCCTAATATACCCGATGTGGGATGTAGAAAGTCACACTTGGGCAAGCTGGGTCTTCTACTGAACTTTCCATCAAATTCCAAGAAAACAAAAACAAAAACAAGGAGCAAGGTATGTTTTAATTTTTGTCTTATTTTATTTAAAAACAGAATTCTGTTATAAAGGGACATGGCTGAATAGGTAGGAAACAGATTCCCCGTTGTGAGTTCTCCTGATGGCTTCCACAAGGATCATGGAGATGTCGATCACCTGTATTCTGGAGCACTGCTTCATCTTATCCTCCTGAGGTATGGTATTGGTGACTACCACTGCTTCAAAGCATGCGCTGTTGATGCGAGCAGTGGCTGGCCCGGAAAAGATTCCGTGAGTCAAGATCGCATAAACTTTGGTGGCTCCTGCTGAGAGGAGTTTGTCAGCTGCGTGACAGATTGTGCCACAGGTATCAGCCATGTCATCCACAAGGATAGCCACACGATCCCTCACGTCTCCCACTAGCACCATGCGGTCCACTTCGTTGGCCTTCTTCCGTTCTTTGTGAATCAAGGCGAAGTCCACGTTCAACCTGTCTGCGATGGAGGTCACTCGCTTAGCTCCACCCGCGTCCGGTGAGACAACAATGCAGTTCCTCCACTCAGAGATATTCTCCCTTATCCACTTCAGGACAGCTGGCTCCGCATATAAATTGTCTACTGGGATATCAAAAAAGCCCTGAATTTGAGAAGCATGTAAATCCATGGTGATGATATGGTCTGCACCTGCTATAGACAGCATATTCGCAACAAGCTTGGCAGATATTGGGGCCCGGCTCTTATCCTTCTTATCCTGCCGGGCATAAGGGAAGCATGGGATGACGGCGGTAACCCGGCTGGCTGAAGCGATCTTGCAGGCATTAATCATGATCAAAAGCTCCATTAGGCTATCGTTGATTTCGCCACAACCACTCTGCACGATGTAGACATCCTCTCCCCTCACGCTCTCGCCAATTTCCACACACGTCTCCTGGTTACTGAATTTCTTGGTCACCACCTTGCCTAACTCCAGGCCCAGGCGGTCAGCAATTTTCTGGGATAAGTCCTGGTGGGAGCTGCCACCGAAGATTTTGATATTTGGCATTTTGGTCAATCACTCCAGGCACTCTATGTCCAGCGATCACCCCGGCTGCCAGGATCCCAACCGAATTCCGACCACTGGCTGGATAAGGACTTCCGGTTGTTACTGGGCGGTTACAGTCCCACTTCCGGCCTCCAACCGCTCTACGTGCACCTTGGGTCTTCAGAAAAAAAATTCCTGTTTGGCACCCACTTCACACTTCTAAACTAAAAAAATCAAGTCTTTCTTCAGTTCATGGATTTTTTTTTCTTCTATTGGTGTCTATAGTAGTTTCCTACGGCTGCGAAACAAATTCAAACACATAAAAATGTAGAACTTCTGCAGCATGAAAGATGTATATGTTTAAAAGGATAGTTACAGACTGGAGAAAAAGTACAGAATATAGTTTAGGCAGTATTCTTTCCGACCGAGTAAGGAAAAAGATGAGCAAAATAGTTTGGAAGTAGTATAAATAGTTTAGGGGGTGGGTAGGGGAGGATGTTATAAACATATGAAAAAATGCTAGTAATCAGGAAAATGCCAATCATTTCCACACATCAGGTGGGCCCAAACTATTAGATAACATCTCTGTTGTTATAGAATGTGTTAAGTGTATAAATTTTGCAAGGGAAATTTTGTTTAACCTTTAATTGGATGTATCTGTTTCTAGGAATCTACTCAATGGGAATATTCACAGGCATCCCCAAAATACATTGATAATGTTATTTGTTGCTGTATTAATTCATTCTGTCAATACTTCCTCAGGTATTCTGTGTGTCAAGTGTTGTACCATTTACAGAATATAAGATAGTGATTGACAAATAGTAGTCTCTCTAGAATTACTTATAATAGGTGGAAACTAATAAATGTTCATCAATAGGTAAGTTACATATAATGTATTATCATATAATGTAAATTATCACATAAGCAGCCATTAAAGAAGCTGATTTATGTGTAGTCATATGGAAATATCTCCAAGGTATTTCTAACTGTAAAAAACACAGTTGAAAAGATATATATAATATGAAATTTATGTATTTAATAAGTAGTAAGTAATAAGTAATAGTAAAAACATCAAATCATTGTGGAGGTTCTTTTTATTATGATTATCTTTGGAGAGGGGAGTAGATGGGTGGGAGTTTGGGGTGAAGGAGAGAGTAGGTGGGTGGGAGTTTGGGGTGAAGGAGGGAGTAGATGGGTGGGAGTTCGGGGTGAAGGAGGGCTGTCACATTTTATTGCCATTTATCAATGTAGTATTTGAACTTCCATTACTTTCTATAATTAAAAAAGCACTAATAAAACATATAAGATGATTAAGTGGTAGCAAATTTTAAGTACATAGCTTAAGTACTTAACTAAAGTGCATTGGGGTTTAGAGTAATGGGGAAAGAAGTGGAAGGGACAACAGATACCAGGAATTTCAATAGCAAACTGTGTCATAAAAATAATGGAGGCATCAGATATAGATCATACATTTTTATCCCACCAGTTGTGTGACTGACATTTGTTTCTGAAACATTTTGATTTAGCCTAAAGTCAAGGAACCATTTTTTTGTATTTTGAAATTCCTAAATAATTTGTTGAATATATTTTCACACCCTACTTTTGAGCTCCCCCACTGGTTTTGGTTTCACTGATAGGATAAGCTCAGGAATTGGAGTAGGCAACAGAAATGGGAAGATTTGACAATGTCTGTGAAACACAATATTTTGCTAGGGAAAAAAATGTATTTATATTAAATGTGCTACTATTATAAAGCCATGTAAACAGCTATGTCAAAAAGACTAAATCAAAATGTCCTGCTGCTGATCCAGTCACATCTTTCTCCAACATCAGCATCTGCCCAGTTTTTAATTCAGACACTTTATGGTTTTCAGTCCATTGCCAGGTCATTTCTGTCCACAGCCCTCCATTCATGTTCCTTCCTATCATAAAATCAGCAGAACCATCTATACTATATAATTCTCTTCCTCAGCCTGACTACATACAGTGATTTCTAAAGAAAATTCTGTGGCTTAATTTAGCAGCACTAAAAAGTACTTGCAGCTTCAATTAAAATGATTTTTCTCTTAGTGTTCTCAACGTGTCACACATTTTTCACTTTTTAAAGAAAAACAAAACAGATTTTTAAATAGACTTATTATTACCTAAATAGGACTGAATGCTAATGTAAACATTAAAAACACATAGTTGGTTGCATTTTCCTTGAGGTGTTAAGTAGGAGAAATTTTTGTCTTGCTGCTATTTTTGCTCCAAGTTCTGGCTGTTGCAACACCTCGTAGTTCCAGGGATTTGTCTGAAATCATAAAATGTTAAAGATGGAAATGGCCTTCGAGACCTTCCAGTCCAGCATCCTGATTCACAGACAGAGAGCTGAGACCCAGAGAAATGAAGCAACTTGTCTGGGATCAAACAGCTAATTAGAGGCAGAGTGTGCACTAAAATATGGGATTCCTGAATTTCCAAATAGGGTTTTTCTCAATCTATCATTTTTCTTTGAGGTTTATGAGAATGAAGGAAAAATTTAAAAGTCAGGCAGAAACTTTTGCCAAAAATGTTACTTTGTGTTATCAAACAACTACAACAAAGAACAAAGCCCCAAACTTGAGACTAGAAAATTCTCCAAAAAATTATTTCTGAAAAGAAATGAATGATTGGCAGTGTCATGGAAATATCTTTATTACTCTGACATTTCTGTTATGTGAATCTGTTGCAAGGGGATTTAGCTCCTGTTTACCTTGGTCTCTGTAGGTTGATAAAGACATCTATCTTATCACTGGCTGTTTCGAACAGAAGTTATGGGTAGGAATAATGCCTATTGAAGAACACATTCTCTATATTTAAGACATCATCTCTTAATAAATTACTCTGGATAAATAAATTGTGGTATAGAGAAAATGCCTATCTTTCTTCTTCCCAAGGCAAGTGTATTTAAATGTCATCTCTACAGATCTGTGAGAATTGCTACATTTTGAAGGTCTTTTGAGTCAATAGCCAGAAAAATATATATATGTGTGTGTGTGTGTGTGTGTGTGTGTGTGTGTGTGTATTCCCTTGGAAATAGTTTCTTGCTTTACTGATTATTCTTTTACCCTTCCCAATTCTGACATAAATAATTCAAAGAGAGAGCCCTGATGCAGCTTGATCAGCTAAGGAGAAAAGAAATTCAGTCAATTCTTTTAGAAAGTAGAGAAAAACAGTTGTTGTATTTTAAGTAAAATAAATGCTTTCACTAAACATACTTGCAGTTGACAAAATGCTAGATGTTTAGGTGGCAATTATAGTTCTTTGATAAACTGTCAAATCTTGTCACAACACATGTTACAAACAAGGACAGATTTAGATGTCCTTTATGACAGCTTTGTGTAGGTTGAGAATGTTTGGCAGTTAATTTCAAACAAGGAACATATTTTTCTTTCCAGCAGTTATCTGCTTGTTTATTAGGAAGAGTTTCTTTGTGCCTTTAATCTTACTCATTTGACTCACAGTTCCAGATCGTTATTGTAACATTACCTTACCTCATTTATTTTGCTCATAATAATCATCCGCAATACTTTGAGAAAATTTCCCACTGAGCTTTACATTGGTAGAAATGCTTTAAAGTTTGTTTTGTAATTTTTTACAATTAGAGTTGACTACTGTGTGCGTTTACTGAGCTTTTAGTTGGAAATCTGTCATTTCATACAATAGATGTGAAGATAGTGATTAGGTAAAGCTGAGTGAAACAAATAGGAGAAAAGGAGAAAATTTTGTGATTCAGAAATGTCACTTTAATTCTGAGTGTATTATTGTAGACGCATAAGGATATTTTTGAAACACTCTCAAATTTAAAACAAATTCTGGAGAGTTTAAAAATCCTAGCATGAAATAATAATCTTGGAATAAAAGTGATGTTCCTTGTGTTAAGTAATATATAATTGCAATGATAGATGAAGCAGTATATGGAGAGGTTCCATAATTAGTAAATTGCAAATGAGAAATATCTCCCTAATATTTATGTGAAATGTTTTCAAGTCTTCTAAAGCAGGTTTTGATGATAGATCTTTCTCTTCTTGTGTAGAATATTAGTTTCATGAAATTAGTGAAAAGATACTCATGTTAATTTTATTTTGACAAAACACAAGGCCCATGTATGCTATTCAAACCTATTTTAAAGACATTGTATTTTTTTCTTTTCAATGGTGACCAGTTGTTTAATCCTCATAATAAAAATTAAGACCAATTATCCATTCACATAAGTAAAAAAATGAGTGAGGTATGGTTTGGAATGGTTCAGTGATTCTCAGACTTGAAGGACATCAGGATCTCTAGGAGGGATTATCAGAATATACATTCCTGAGCCACGTTCCCACAGTTCTTGACCATTAGGTCTGGGGTAGAGCCACAGGCTTTGTGTTTCTACTAAGATACCACATAATGCTAATCCTGCCCTTCTGGTGACCCACTTTTGAAAGCCACTGGTTTATTTCATTGACATTTATTTTGTCATTTGGGAAAATCAAAGGTATAATTGACTTCTTCTCTTTGACTCATTTCTCTAGCCCTTGTGATGTGGCATTTTAATTTTGCTTCTAGATTTTCTCTCTTATCCTTTTTTTCTGTGTATGATTTGGCTTTTCAAATATCACATAATTCTTTAAGAACTATAAACATACACACTTCAACTTGAAATACCTGTGTTATGTTCCAGAAATATTTTGACAAGTACATGTAGAATATGAACTCTTATTATTTTGAGAATTTAAAAAATCCATTGGGCATTTGAATACCTAAAAACCAATTTCTACCAATTAGTCTAGTAAAAATAGGGTAAAAACTAAGAGGCTCTCCAACTTATTATACAATTCCCCTCCTTGAGTTTTTTTTACAGTATTTGCCATTGAGAAAGATCTTTTTGTCATGCTCTGAAGACTGCTTGGTTGTCATTAGATACTAAGCATTGTATAGGGTAAATATTTTCCGGTTTGATTTGATGTTGCTCTTTGGGAGGAAGTCATTGTGTATCAGTTTATTAAAAAATTAAGCAAAAACAAGAGAATATCTCCATCAAATATATGTTAGAATGACCAAAACCTTAAGGCCTCCACATTGTTCTTCCTCAAGGATATCTTGGTTATTCTTACCCCTTCAGACTTGCACTCAAATTTTAGAATTAGCTTTCAAGTTCCACCAAAATTTTTGTTAGATTTTTATTGGAATTGCATTAAATCTATGAATCAATTTAGGGGTGAAATTGACTTTTTAATACTGAGTTTTCCAATCCATGAACAAACTATTTCTTTCCATTTAATTACTCTTTAAAATGAAAGTAAGTTTTTATAAATTTTTGTAGAAGTCTTTCCTTATAAATATTTTTCTATATGTTTTTTAGCTATTTCCAGATACTTAATTTTGACAAGATTTGAATGGTATTTATTGAAATTGTTTTTTTTCTGTTATATAGGAATATACTTGATTATCTAAATATTGTGTCCATTATTAAAATTTATTTGTGAATTTTAGCAGTTTCTCTATAAGACATTATATCACCTGGAAATAAATGGCAATATGGTTCTTCTTTCTGTTCCTTGTACTTTTCCCTCATCTGGCCTTCTGCCGGTGGTTAGAATCCTCTGAAGTCAGATTGACTTTAAGTGGTAACAGTGGTCATTCTTGCCTTGTTCCAAATCTTAAAAGAAAAGACCTTCAATGTTTTACCATTATGAATGATGTTTGTGTGTTGTATTTTACCAGAAAATACTAGATTAAGAAAGTTTTTTCTATTATTAGTTTGCTGAAAGTTTCTTTTTTTTCCCTTTAATCAAGAAAAGGACCTGAACTATGCCAAATGCTTTTCCTGTATCTTTTGAGATTATAATATGATTTTCTTGTGTTTAACTTCTTAATATGATAAATTACAGTGATTTCTTTACTAATGTTAAGCCAACCTTACATTCATGGGATAAATCCAATTTAATCATGATATATTAGCTTTTTAATATATTGCTTGATTTAGTTAGCTAAGAGTTTAATTCAAATTTTTCATGTATCTTTATGAGAGAATTTGGCCCATAATTTTCTTGTCTTTACTTATTAACTTGAGAAAACAAGATTATGCTTGCTATATACGAGTTAGAAAGCATTTCTTCTTTTTCTATCATATGGAAGATTTGTATAAGTTATGACATGTGGAACTAGGCCAAAATATTTTTGGCTACCTATTCAATTTCTCTAATGGTTATCTGTTATATTCAGGTTATAGGTTATTGGTCATAGTCAGGATTTCTACTTTTTTGTCAGTTTTATTACATTTTTTTAAACAAAATTTCCTATTTCATCTTAATTTTCAAATTTACTGACTTGATGCTTTCCATAATATCCTCTTAATGTATTTTTAGTACCTGTAGCAGCTTTAATATGATTCCCTTTGTCCTTTCTAGTATCAAGTTTTTGTATCTATTCTCTTCCTTTTTGATCAATTCCATCAGAAGGCTATTAATCTTATCAGTCTTTCCAAAAAACTTATGTTTGAAATTGTTGATGCACTCTCCACTGTCTGTTTTAAACTTTGTTGACTTTAGGATTATTTTTATTATTTCATTTCATCCCTTCTTTGTGTTTATTTTGGTGTTCTTTTTTTAAACTTCGCAAGATGAAGGCTTAGCTTATTATTAATATTTAAAGTTATATATTTTTTCTCAGTATTTTGACTGAAGATTTGTGTGTAATTTTTTTTTTTACAAAACTTTATATATATATTTATTTATTCATTTGCAAGAGAGAGAAAGAGTGTGCTTGAGAACAAGCGGTAGGGGAAGGAGAAGGGCAAGCAGACTCTGCGCTGAGTGTGGAGTCCAACGGGGTGCTGGATCTCATGACCCTGAGGTCCTGACGCCAGCTGCCTCTGTGTGTAGTTTTTCATAGTATTCCTATGGATGTTCAGGGGAAAATATTTTTCAATTTTAATGGCAATTTCTTCTTTGGGCAGGGTTTCCTTACAAATGTATAGGAAATTTTGATATCTTATTTATGGCTTTTCACTTAATTGCACTATACTCAGAAAACATGCTCTAAGTTGATTTAAGTCTTTTGAAATTTGCTGAAATATTTTTGTGATCCTAAGTGGTGACTTTTCATAAATATTCCATGTGTGCTCATGTGTACTCTGGAGTGGTTAGGTACACACACATTAGATGTGGTTTGTTTACAATGTTATTTATGTCTTCTATATCTCTACTGATTTTTTTTGGTCTATTTCATCAAATACTAAGAGAAATATTTTAAAATTCCAACAATTATTATTGATATATATCTGTATCTTTTATAAATCTTTTATTTTTCTGTATTTTGGGGTATATTGGTTACCTTAAAAATTTGCTGTAACTTTTTGATGAATTGAGATACCATTTTAAAGTAAAACTGTTTTTTTTAGTAACAACTTTTGCCTTAAATTCTATTTTGTCCTGTGGTAATATAATTATATTAGCTATCTTTTGAATAGTATTTGGTTTATTTTCCTTTTAGTTTTAGCCTTACTGTATGTTCATGTATTAGTTGTGTTGCTAATAAATGCCATTGAACTTCATGTCCTTTAATTTGATTTATCCCTTCCTGACACAGAATGGCCAGGTATTATCATTTTCCTTCCTTCCTTTTTTTTACTTCCACAATCACATTATTATTGTTGTTTATATAATCAGTGTTCATTTAGGTATATCTACCTATGTATTATTCTCTTTGCCCCTCTTTTATTCTTGCATCTTAAGTTTCCATTTGGAATCATTTGCCTTCTGCCTAAAATACATTCTTACAAATTTTCAGGGTACTGCTGGTGAAAAATTCTCATTATTCTTTGGTGTGATATCTTCATTTCACCCTCATTCTTGAAAGATATTTTTGCTGTGTGCACAGTTCCATGTTGTCAGGTATTTTCTTTCAGTGCATTGAGGCCATCATTTTCCCTTTCCCTGGATTTTGTTGTGTTTAGAACTCAGCCTACTTTGAAGTTACTCCTTTGAAGGTAATACCTTTTTTCCTTCCAGCCACTTTTTAAGATTTTCCTTCCTTCCTTCTTTTCTCCTTCTCTTTTTTCTTTCTTTCTCTCTCTCTCTCTCTCTCTTTCTTTTTTTTCCCTTTCTGATGCAGATGCACTGTTATGAGTTGAGGTATGCACTTTTTTAAAGTAGTTGCATGTTTGAGATCCATTTGTTTTCTTGAATCTGTGGATTGGTGTTTTTCCTGGGTGGTAGAAAAAAATTCTTCTTACTTTTCTTTAAATATTAACCCTGTCTAATTCTCTCTCTTACTGCTAAAACTCTAATGAAACTTAAAATATATCTCTCATTCAATTTTCCAGGAACCTCTCTTTTATAGCTTTTTTAAAAAAGTGTTTTGTTTTGTTTTCCTATGCTGGGTTCTGAATCCCTTCTTCTGACCTATCTTCCAGCTTACTCTTTTTTTCTTTCTTTTTTTTTAATCTGGGTCTATTGTGCTATAAAAACAGTAGATGGAAGTCACTTTTTAAAACATTGTTTTAGAGCAGTTTTAAGGTTAGAAAAATGAGAAGAAGGTAGAGATTGTGAGGATGTGTGGGCCTAACCTCCCTGATCATCAACACCACTCACCAGAATGGCACTTTTTTTAAAATGAAGGTTGAGCCCACATTGACACATATCACTCAAACTTTGTAATTTACCTTAGGATTCACTCTTGGTGTTGTACATACCATAGGCTTGGACAAACACATAATGACACATATCCATCATGATAATATCATAAAGAATATTTTCACTACCCCCAAATCTTCAGTATTTTGCCCATTTGTTTCTCTTCTCCTCCCTCGCAACAGACGACCAGTGATCTTTTTAGTGTCTCCACGGTTTTGCCTTTTCCAGATTGTCATATTGTTGGAATCATACAGTACACAGACTTTTTAGATTGACTTTTTTCACTTAATAATATGCATTTAGATTTTCTTCACATATAGTTCAATTCTTCACAAATAGCTGATTTCTTTTTGGTGTTAAGCAATATTCCATTGCTGGGATAAATCACAGTCTATGTATCCATTCATCTACTGAAGGACATTTTGGTTCCTTCCATGCTTTGGCAATTATGAATAAATCTGCTATAAACATCCATGTGGAGGTTTTCGTGTAGGCATAAAGTTTCAACTCCTTAGAGTAAATACCAGGGAGTGTGATTTCTGGGTCATATGGTACGAGTGGGTTGAGTTTTATAAGAAACTGCCAAACTGTCTTCCAAAGTGGCTGTACCATTTTGCATTCCCACCATCAATGCATCAAAGTTCCTGTTGCTCCACCTCACCAGCATCTGGTATTGCCAGTGTTCTAAATTTTGGCTACTCTAAAGGGTGTGTATATCTATTGAGTTTAATTTTAGTTATTGTATTTCTCCTTTGAAAACATTTGTTTAATTTTGTTTTCAATTCTAAAGGGGTGGTTTTTAGAGTTTTGTTCTTGAAGCTATCTTCACACTTGTTCTTGTATCAATCTAATTTTTTAAACCTAGTAAAATGGATGTGTCGTAGATGTATCTGGTAACTCCAGTGTATGAGGTTTTTGGAATCTATATCTGCTGTCTATTTTTCTTGCTCATGTTGGCTTTTTTATTTGGTGCTTGCTTATGTTTAACTATGTACCCTCATGACATGTGAAATTTTATATGAGGAAATTCCTTGAGTCTGGAATGAAAGTTTCTTCTTCCAGAAAGAATTTGTTTTTGACTCCTGCATGGAACTGCTATTAGTCTGGGACCACCTGAAACCACATGCAGCACTCAGGTTTCCCTGGACTAGCCAGGAGATGTAACAACTTCTCAGGGATCCCCTCCTCCAAACCCTTTTCCCATCTTTCTAACGGTATTCTCTGCTGTCCGTTCTGCTCACAACAAGTCATCCCTCTCTGCTGTGAATTGCGGTGGCAGGTTTACTTCTGGTTCACCATTATTCTGAAGATAGAAAACTTTTGGGTCTCGATTTAATGAGTACAAGGTCTCCTATGAGAATCCTCTCCTTGGGCAGACCCTGGTCCTTAACTTCCATAACTCTTGACCCATGAAGTCAATGAAACTGAAACCTACAATAATGACAACTAGTCTTAGCTCTTGGATCTGGAATTTAGGATGAGCCTGTGCTCGGATTCTCTCCCTGAGGACGGAATGGTAGAGGCAGCAAGCAGCCACTGTCACTGGCAGAGAGCATGTGTCCCTGAGGAGAAGCCATCTCAGGAAGATCAGTGGTAGCAGAGGCAGCACCATGGTAGCTGATGAAGGGACTGGAGCGGACAAATCCCCTGCAGAATCTTGTGTAAGTAACAGAAACCTGTAGGTCTGAACAAGTATCAGAAATTGCTGTTGGATGCTTTCAGACAGGGCTAATTTTTGGAATTAGCTAGCAGAGGCTTGTGATATTGTAGTTAGATTTAGAGTTCCAAAGTGGATTCCCCATGTCTGCTAAGACCTTTAAAATCAAGGTCATAATTACATTTCTGATCAACTCAAAATTGTTGGTAAAAGAGACCAAAGGCATATAATGAATGTATATCCTATATACTAACTTCTAGTAATTTGTCTTTTTAAATGTTACTTGCAATTGTTGACTTTAGCAGTTTACTTCACCAACAGTCACTTTTTGTGTAAATACATTCTGCTTCATATCCTTATATGTTAATTTACTTCTTATCAATTCAATTCATGAGCTCTCATTTCAAATAAACTACAATGAAAAACAAGAAACAGCTTATTAGTGTCAATCTGTTTTCTTCCTTTCATAGACATAAGAAAGGAGATTTTGCCAGTGGATAAATGAATTTATGACAATAAGCTATTATTTTATTTCTTGAAAATTGTATATATTTTTAAAGCAATGTTTTATTTTCATTAACTTTGGAGGGTCCTGCTCTGTGTTTGGAGCCTAGAAAAATAGTGATTAATGATGTTTCCCAGTATGAGGAGTAGAATGGAAATGGTTGATTTCTCATTTTCTATTTATTCAATCTAACTGCAGGGAAGCAGTTTGAGGTTAAGAATTTGCACAGAGGTTCTGGTGCCAGACTGCCTGGGTGTGAATCCTACCTCAATAGCTTCATAGCTGGGTGGCTCTGGACAAATTATTTGACATATCTTTGCCAAAGTTTCCTCTTCTATAAAATGGATAACAACAATATTTCCAACTTCTGAAGACCATGAGGCTTAAATAAGTAGAAGAAATATAAACCATTAATAATAGTGCTTTATATACTATATGTGTATCACATGTACTTTATAAATATTAGCTATTTATGTATATAGGATATAGATAGATGTTGAAAATTTTGAAAAGGGATACAGAAATGGTCTATGTGGAGACCTGTTCCAGATTCTTCTTCACTTGCTATTTTTCTTCCTGGAGGGACAAGACCAGTGTAGCAGAACTCGCAAATTACTGTTTATCCCTCTCTCTCCCATGGGATTACAGTGACCTGTGATGAGAGGGTCACATGCTGAAGGTATGCCTCTTCAAATAGTGCATGGTTCCACCTGACTCCTTGAACTAGAGTGAGTTTTTACCCATGAATTCTGTGTCAGGTGAAAGCCAGGAAGTCACTGTCTTTTTTGTGCATCTTTATGATAGCAGGCTCTCTCCATATGTAACAATAGATTAAGGTCCCTGAAAAAAAAGTTTCGTCATATGGCCATGCAGAAAATTATTGGTTAACTAAAAGAGAATGGTTTCTCATTTTCCTTAGGTTATTTAACAGGGATTAAGCATATTTTTACTATAGATCATAAACTCTTTTGACTATTTTAATATTTAATCCTTATAACTATATATTCGGTCTCCATTTTTAGTACACTATATAGCATAAATGGTGATTGCGAAACATGATCTTTCTATCTTGGGATTCTATGATAGTAGACTATTTCTCTCAGCAAGATATCACTGAAGTGTCTTGAACAAAGAAAAATATGCCTTGTGTATAAATATCTCCAGGGAAGGAAATTCCACAGACCCTTTTGATGATTTGCTCTTTCTAAAAATATAACTCGTTTGGGAAATTCTATTATATCTCACTTAAGTCTTCTCTCCTAAAGTTTAATCTCATTCTTGCTTATTCATTCCTCAGTAAAGATGAAGAGCTGCTGATATCATCCTCTTCATATACTTGAGAACTATTATTAAAAGTTTCCTTTGCTGAATAATCTCATTTTGTCAAGGCCTTCATTAGAGTTTCTATTTTTATTGCCTTTGATCATTTTTACTGCTGTCTACATCTCTCTTTCAAATTTCTAAATCTATATAATTGGTGCTCATGTGGGTCCGACCAACGTATTACACTAGCTATGTCACCTCACATTCCTAATGCTTAACTAGTATTCATACATCTCAGTATCACACTTACTTTTTTAAGAACAGTAAAAGCATCTCAATGGAGCTGGTACATTATCTCTGACCATATATTTGTGTCACAGGTAAACTAAGGCCATCTGAAAACAAGTACCCTCCCTTCACAGGCACACACACGAAGAGTGTATCTTAATTATAATTTTTTTTCTAATTAAAGTTCTTTAACAGTTGTTAAAAAAATAACACTATGTTTCAGAGCTACTTGGAGTTAATTATGGTTTATTACACATTGAAGGAAAAAAATCACAGGTTGCAAAAGAAAAAATGAATAGAAGTGATTTTTAGCAATTAATTGAATTATATATTTTTTGAAAACTCAGTGTGTCTGAAATAAATAAACAGATCTTGGGTTGAATTGTTATATTTCACCAGTGATATATTTCTAACCTTTCTACTTTAAATGTGGGTTGTAGGCACAGTGTTTGTATTTGAAGTCTAAATCTGTCATTAGTATAGTTAAATAAAATTGAGATAATTATGTTATGAAACTAGAACCAAAATTGGCAGGGTAACTCAATGAAATTTAATATTTTCTTGATTATTTTATTAGCTCTCAGATTATTTCTTGAATTTATGATTAATTCAAAGAGTACATGGCACAGATTGTTTTCTTATTTTAACTCTGTTTGCATGGTAGGTTTATGATGTTGTTTTGTTGAGTGACAGAATTTTACTTGCTTCTTTCACTTCAGTCTTTGTGTGTTTAAAGAGCTTTTACCACTTTTATTGTTTTTTAAAGATTTTATGTATTTATTTGAGAGAGAGATCACAAGCAGGAGGGGCAGAGGGAGAAGCACATTCCCTGCTGAGCAGGAAGCCCAGTGCGGACTCATCCCAGGACCTTGGGATCATGACCCGAGCCAAAGGTAGACGCCCAACCAACTGAGCCACCCAGGCGCTGGAGTTTTTACCACTTTTAAAAAGCATTGCAATCAGAGAAGATTTTCATTAAATTCTTCTTTCCATAGTTACTCTCTTGTTTTGCTGATGAAATCTTTGCTTACTTTTCTTTGGGAGGTTTAGATTATAGCTAACCATTTATAGCATATTCATAATTTATTTATGACTCAAAGAAGACCAAAAAAGACCAAATTTATGACCAAAGTAAGACTGGAAATTAGTGAAACTCAACATTTGAAAGGTTCCATATGTTGGGATGTGCTCAGATTATTATTTTTTCCCTATAACTAAGTTACAAATCACTGAGATGTAACTTATGTGCAAGCACTGTATGGGATTTCATGAATATTTAGTGCTTTGTTTCTATTTCTAAGTCTGTGAAGTTTCATAAATCAGCACTGTTTTTGCTTGGTTGCTACATAGCTGTGATTTTGGTGCTGTCTCTTCTCTATTATAAAGGCTGAGTTTCATACAATTTGCATATGAAAATAATTTCTGGTAGGTAAGAAACAAATTATGTTGGTTCAATATCAAGGGTTATGATTTCAATATAATGGAAGCAGGAAATACACATTTAAATTTCACCTTAAATCTCTAATTCCTTTATGTTGTTTATAGGTTCATAAATAGTGATATCTTAAGAATCTATTTCCAGTTTCATGAACCAAAATCCAAGCTATTACCAAATATTTTCTGTCTGAAAGCTTCACTGGCAATGTTTCCTCAGACTCTGTAAGTGTGAATATAGGCCCTCCGCTATTTATTGGGGTGTCATGTGTTATAAACCAGTGATTTCCAAAAGACCAATCATCAGTGTCATCTGGATTATTTTCTGAAAATGCAGATTTCCAGACTCAACCTCGGGATATTTTTTTTTTCCCTTACTTTGTAGCATTAAAGCAGTGATTCTCAACCTTGGCCACATGTTATAATCCCCTGGGAGCTTAAAAAACAAGACAAAACAAAACAAAACAAAAAACCCTGATACCTCAGCTCCATCCTCAGAGATCCTGCTGTAATTGGCTTTGGGTCACCCTAAGTCCAACTGGAACCCTGAGAGCTTTTCAGGCTGATGTCACTTTTGAGAACCACTGTTCTAAACAATGCATTTCTTTATTAGAAGTAAGGGGAGAAGGGAGTTGAGGGAAATTGGAAGGGGAGGTGAACCATGAGAGACTATGGACTCTGAAAAACAACCTGAGGGTTTTGAAGGGGCGGGGGGTGGGAGGTTGGGGGGACCAGGTGGTAGGTATTAGGGAGGGCACGGATTGCATGGAGCACTGGGTGTGGTGAAAAAACAATGAATACTGTTACGCTGAAAAGAAATAAAAAATTGAAAAAAAAAAAAAAAAGAAGAAGAAGAAGTAATGGTATTCAGTGGCGCCTGGGTGGCTCAGTGGTTTAAAGCCTCTGCCTTTTGCTCTGGTTGTGACCCCAGGGTCCTGGGATGGAGACCCCCATTGGGCTGTCTGCTTAGTGGGGAGCCTGCTTCCTCCTCTCTCTCTGTCTGCCTCTCTGCCTACTTGTGATCTCTGTCTGTCAAATAAATAAATTAAAAAACTTAAAAAAAAAAAAAGAAGCAATGGTATTCAGAGTTTCTTACGGTGAATATGGATTTCGTTTACAACCTTATTATTTCATTACCATCTTCAAATATTTCTCTTTTCTTGTTTATAAAGTTATCCTGATAACCCCTGGGAGAATCAGAAGCTGATACTTCCAGCCAAATTCTAGTGTGAAGGATGTCTGAGCCTGTTCACCTCAGCAGGAGAAATAGAATAACTTGTTTGAAAAATACTATAAAAGCTGGATTGCCTTCTTCCCACCAGGTGGAGAGCCTACAGATGGGAAGACAGGGATGGCAGAGTTAATAAATTGATTTTGCTGTGCCCAGGACAACCAGAGGCCTACTTTAGCTTGAGCTGGCTCCTTGAGCTTTGGTAATGATAGCTAACATTTATTGAGTCCTTACTGTATGCCAAATACTTAGAAATCCTCACCATAGCCCCCTGCCATTTTATAGGACAGGAGATAGTAGGCACATGGAAGTTGAATAACTTTCCCAGAATCACAGTTATTGTGCAGGAAGAGCTGGATTTGAATCTGACTCCAGGGCCCTCTTGGCTGCCTTTAATGCCACCTTGACTAATTAGCTAAACCACAATATGGTATGATAGATATGAATGAAGCGTATGTAAGCAGATTGTAGTCCGATCTCCCATAAGCAATGTAACACGTACAACTTACTTGACTTCTCTCACCTCTAATTATCCCATGTGTAAAAATGGGTAATAATATTTTTTCACAGGGTTATTATGAAGCTTTTAAATAAATGGCTAGCTTGGTATCTGATTTATAGAAATACTCAGGAAATAACCTCTGTTTTTATAAATCAGCACAGTTTTTACAAGTCCAAAAACATAGAAATGTCAGATTTGGATCTATTACCATTCTTTTTGAGTGTAGGCTAGATGATAGTTCCACTGAGCTGATAGTTTCACTGAGTGGAGGTTTATTCTAACCCTGAAATTCTCTCATTTTCATTAATTGTATCATTCACCCAAATGCATCATCTTTATTTCGCAAAATTCCTCTGGTCCTGTCATTATGGTTAATTGTTTGTTTTGTTAAATAAAACTTATTTTTTCATTGATGTGTGGAAGAAAAGAAAAGCTTCATTCTTATGAAATATACTACTTTAAGCACTGAATAGAAGACTCTTCCTGAGGAATTAACACAGTAGCTCACTTGAAAGTCCCATAACATGGTGCCACATAATATTACTGAAATGGGAATCAGAGTAGTTGGAATTCTAATCTTCCTGGTCGTCTTCCTTTTCTAAGTACTGAGCAATTTTAGGCATGCTCACTTAACCTTCTAGGTGTTTGGTTGTCTTATTTCTAAAATTTAGAAGCAGTATTATTTCATAGTGATGATTTCTTCTCACTCTAATATTATCTGATTCTGGATATTACAAAATAGCGACAAAGATATATTTATATATGTGAACTGTATATATAATGGGAACTGCAGTTCTCACCCACCAGTTCATCTTTTTAGTTTCAACAATTTCTTCCTTATTCTGAGCTCATCTGTCAAAACGAAGAAGGAGGATTCTGTGATTTCCAAATTTTTATGATTTTATTAATTATTTCTCCATTGTCAGCCATTTGCCAAAAATGCAACAGCCCTAGTAGACATCGCTTCCTTGGTTAGAGTTCTAACAACTCCTAGAAAATTTTTTTATCTTCTATCATGTAGTATTTTTATTACCTGATTACAGTATTTCTCAAGTATAATTCTTGGATATATGTTTGATCACACAGACAATGAAAATCTTTTCCTAGTTCACACACATACACACACATATAGAAAAGTTGAATTAGTGGAAATAGTTTTAAACCTCTTATACCTGGTTCCATTTATTTGTATTAGAATAAAATATGACAGTATCCTACTTAACACAGAATTATTTATGCTATAACATAGTGCTTCTCAAACTAACTGTGGAGAAAAGATAGTTCTTTTTGTTTCTTAAAAATATTCAATCCATTGTAGACCAATTCTACATTCTACTTATTGTAAAATACAATAAGTGAATTGCTAGAAAAATGGTATTTTTAGAAAGACCAAAAAAACCCCCAATTTTTAAAATTATTTGTTGCAATAGACATAAACTTATTCTGTCAAACTGCCCTGAAATGATCTCTTTTACATTTTTATTCTCAATGTCTATATGGCTCACTGACCAATAGCAAAGAGTTCATAGAAGGTATTGATCTGTGGATAAGACATTGAGTTGCACTGGTCTTCAAAAGCAAGTTTGGTTTTTTATCACTGTTGTACATTTGAAATTCTTTAGGAAAAAATAAATAAATTACAACATCTATGATGCTGTGATATTATAGTGAAAATATTCACCTTTTCATTTACGAGAAATATTTTTCCTTCTAATATCTGAATAACAACGAAATATAAACTTTAACTTTTGAACCTTAATCCCTTTGCTTCTCTCTTCTTTATTCTCCTTTCTCATCTCGTAATATTTCTTTAGAAGGCTAGGCCAGCTAGGTCAGACAATCTCCATATTCGGTGACTAGATTCTTCAGGTTCGTTCCGTGGTTAAAATGTAAGGAGATATTAAGCCTCACCTGTATTTAACCTTAGTGGAAGCAAGTTGTTCAGATCCCTTCCTGATAATGGCTTTTAATGACCAGGAGGAGAAAGCCTGGGGGGGAAATTGAGTAACTCAGGTGTGAGGAGGGGATACTACCAAAAGGGCCCAGGTTTACCTGGGTCACATGCCTAATAAATCAGTGCCGGAGATTTACCCATGATTCTAATGACAGAACCATTGTCTTAGTGGAAAATAATCCAAGACATTGATGACGAAGGAAATACATGGAAGACGATATGTTCTATTTATTTTAAGAAATAATATTTCTCAAATAATAATTCTACTGGAAACCTCAAATAGCAAATTAGAAATAGGTATACAGTATGTATCTTTGAACAATAGTTGCTAGGTGAGTAGATTTTCCAGTCCCCAATGCAGGATTCATTTCACAATCAGCTTAAGCCTGTATTTTTGAAACTTAAAACCTTACTCATCTGTCAGAGAAAAGGATCATAACCACTGTGAAGAAATACAAAGATCCTTTAGTGCATCCAGACTTTACTTCTAAATCTTATCCTTCACAGACTTTTCCCTACATTTAAAAAATAATCTTATTTATCTGCCATGGAATTTTCTGCATTACTGCACAAGCAAGTTAACTATTATAATGCAAAATCTCCCTTTAGAAGGACCCTGGAGAGGCATTTCTGTCTGACAATGTATTAGGATTACTGTGCTTCCCCTGAGCACATTTGTTTTCATCTTTTTCTTAGTTGTCACCTATTAGATCTGAGATTTCAATAATTTAATTAAACTTTATGGGCCTCACTCTCTCTCATTTCAAAGGCAGGGATGAAAATTTCACCCACCTTATAGGGTTGTGCTGTAGATTAAATCAGTTAATGTGAATTAAATAAATTCGTATATCATAAGTGTTTAGAACCGTTCTTGGAACATAACTACTTATAAGTGTAAGCTATTGTAGTTCTTCCCATGCAATTGGTTGGTGATTCTTACAACTATACATGTTTTCTTTTTTGCTTTTTCTCCTAGGAATATTAGGATTAAATTTGCTTCTTCTAGTAGCTATTCACTATTCTTTTATTCCCTTATTCTCAATTCTTTATCAGTTTATTCTTTATCCTGCTACTTTGCATCCACATCTGTAGGCTGCCTCAAATCTTTCTTTAAAATAAAGTTGCGTATCAATCAATCTGCCCATAGGTCTCCTAAAAACTGGATTATGCATCCACCTATGAACAAGAATTATGTCAAGGACATTTAAAGACCCTGATTGACTTAATTCTGGTTTCCTGAACCAATCACTTAAAAGGGAGATGGAATTATTATATTTGACTTGGAAAATCATTATAACCTTGTCACCAAGGTCAGTCCTATTATAAATGCATTTTTTAAGCTCTTATTTATTTATCTGACAGAGATTGAGAGCACAAGCATGGAGAGTAGCAGGCAGAGGGAAAGGGAGAAGCAGACTCCTGCTGAGCAGAGAACCCGATGGAGGACTTGATACCAAGACCCTGGGATCATGACCTGAGGGGAAGGCAGATGCTTAACTGACTGAGCCACCCAGGCACCCTGAGGTTAGTCCTGTAATAGCAAGAGGGAGTGCTGGGATGGAGAATGAAGAATCAACCTCAATATTAATTACAATAGAGTATCCTAAGTAGGAGAGTATCTTCCTTATCTCTGTGTCTCTGTATCCTCATTACCACTAATGGTTTCTGTCATATTACAATACTCAATAAATGAGCAAATCATTTTCGCCTGGGTACCACATTTTCCATTTGGCAACTTGAGCAAAGAAACCTCAGTTATAATCACACAGTTCCTTTAAATGAAACTTTCATTTTCTGGAAACAAGATCCTTCTATCAAGCAAAACTCTAGGATGCTTTTCATGATTTATTCCCTGGCTGATTCACTTAGTGTCATTCTTCCGGGCATACTCTGTACTCTAACATTATCAGATCTTGGAAGGTCTCTGAAACCAACATGGTTTTCCATTCGGATATGTTTTTGAACATGACATGTTGATTTCTCTATCTAGTAAAGCATTTGTTGTTTAAATCTGGACCTAGATCTCCACCTCTCTATGGGGAGATTTTTTTTTTTTTCTAACTCCATTGGGCACAACCGGACATGCCAACATTTATGGCCATCCATACCGGATATATGTCCTCACTGTAATCCTCTCTATGTTGTATTTTCTTAACTTGCTGCCCAAACAATGTGTAATGGAGAAGGAGCACAGGTTTGCAATCAGGCAAAACTAGGTTGGGTTATTTTTAGCTGTGTAACTAAGCTCTGTTGCTTAACTTTGCTGAGAGTGAGGCTACTTGTTTTGAAATGAAGATAGTAAAATCTGTCTCATGAAGTGGTTGTGAAGATTAAATTAGGTGATGTATGTAAAGGTCAAGCACATAATTGATGCTCAGTAGATAAATAAAAGAGTAGACTCTTAATAACTGAATGTATTTAGCATTACTGGAGGATTTTGAAAAAGTGAAGATCATGTAACAGATTTGTGATGGAAGGCTAAAACTCAATATGAACTTTGATTTGAGGCATTAGAGTTTTTAGAATTAAATTTTTTTTAGAGTTGTAAATATGAAAAGTGTGAACTGTAATTTTAACTTCGTCCTAAATAACATCTAGCATAGATCATGTGTTAATAGACACCGACTGATGATTTTGATGAATGATCAGCAAACAATTTGCCTCTGATCTTCATATTTCCTTGAGGTTCTATCACAAAGTCAAATTTAAGAATGATTAGCATGGTATTAGAGCAGTGGTGTCCAAAACCTCACCATAAGAATCAGTTTCCAGATGAGGCTATTCTTGAAAGACTTAATTTAAACTTTTCCACTTAGCATTTAATGTGACTTATTTTGTACAATGACAAAGCTGCAGGTGTTAACAAAATCTAAGTGTTTAAAAATGTGCTTGTGGTATATTTAAAGTGACCAAAATAACTTTTTTTAAGATTCAAAAATAAACTGTTGACATAAATCACAGAAATACCACTGCTTAAGAAATAAGATTTGTCACATTTTGTCTTTTTCACTCAGAATTAAAGGTTTTCCGTAATTGAACCCATTTACCCTCTAGACACCTCCAGTACCCACCCCCTTCCCAGATCCTCTATGGTCCAGTCTTTAGATGAAATGTTTCCATGTCTGCCTCTGATATATTTTAGTGTAGAGACATGTCCTTTCCATTTTTTTATTCCAGTTCAAATTGAGGCTCAGGACTTGGTAGGTGGTGGATGCTCAAGACACATTTGATCAGTGGTGGGTGATCCAAAGATGTGGAGAAATCGGATATGTCCAGTCTTTCCTGAAATGGATGGAGGGCCTCGTGGGAAGGCCAGTGCCTGGAGTTGTTAGAGTTGATGCCTGGTCTCCCAGGCCAGTAACAAAAGCTATGCTCAAACCTTCCTGGTAGTGTGCTTGATGCATAATGAGTGCATTCTGAGTGGCAGGGGAACCTTGATTCACAGACTTGGCCCAGACACAGTGGATGAGAGTCAAAAGGAAAAGGCAATTTTGAATGAATCACAAGGCATAACACATCCTTCAGCCCAGATCTTCTCTCCTCAACTCCTTCCTTCCTCAGTATTTGTGGCAGAGTCCATGGAGAGTTCTCTTTAGTGAAAAGAAATAGAACTGAGAGCCACCAAGTGACTGGTGAGCAATTAGTCCCTTTAGTCAGCAAGGCAGAAGGGCAGCACAGTTGGAAAGCTGAATGGGAAGAAGAGGATGCTTAAAAAAGTACTGGCATCCTTGTCTCCCTGATTCCCCACACTTCCAAACTACTGATCCTAAAGAAATTTCTAGAATCTTGGCTCTTCCTTAGAGAAACAAGGGAACAGCATTTAAAGTACCTTATAACTCCTGAGAAGAGATTATTTCTCTGTAGGGTCCCTCAGATGGAAGAAACCAAATGTGACATTTCACAATATGGGAAGGGGGAGGCTCCTCGCTAATTGAGAAAACATTTCTATTCACAGTCTTTAGACTGAGATTTAGACTATGCTATTCCCAAATTAACATCTGTTCTTGGTAAAGATAGCATGGCTAAATTCCATTATTTAAAGGATATGGCATGCCTCCATTTTACCATGGTTGGTCTATGGAGAGAGAAATACAATTAGGAACTTTCACAACCTTGTGATTACACCAACTATTCTTTTTACATGGAATAACTTATTCCTCCATTGCCTCCAGAGGAAACCTGAAAAACTGAGCATTAGTCTTAAAATATTGAGTCATCGATATGAGTTTAAGCTACTGAGAAACCAACATTTAGTAAGTTCACATCCCTCATCTACATTACTAACTCTCCCTACCAATATCCTGTAGAATTAGGCTCAAAAATAAATATCATGACCCTTGTAAATCAAAAGAAAATTTTTTTCTTTGCATAGCTAAGTGATAAGGTGTTAATTTTCAACCCAGTTATGCACATGTGATGACCATATGAGTTGCTTTCCCTGATTTTGGTCAAATATTGCCCATCTTTTAAAACCTAATTTAAGTCCTACATGTTTGCCCTCCCTACTCTGCCTCCCCTGCACTTAATAAGTTTTCTTAGGTCCCAATAGTACCTTTTTTAACCTCTGAATTTGAAATATTGTTATCACTACTTCGCATTTATGCATTCGACAAAGGCTGAAGGACACATTATCTGATTGCTCTGTCTTTTGTTAAAAACTTAGTCCCCTTAGCCACTGATTTGTTCATACTTGATTGAATTAGCCATACTTAGCTCCAGAAGCTAGAAATTTGAGAACTCTAGTCTGTGGAGTTTCAAGATCTTTTTTTTAAAGGAATAAATGAACATTTGGCAGGAAGTGCCTGTCATAAACACCATACTGAGTACATTCCAGTGGAAAATTTTCAATGGTGAACATTAGTTACTAGTTTTTTTTGCATGGAACTCTACACTTTCTATGAATCTTTGTGTTTGTCTATTTCTTTTTTAAAATTTTTATTAAATATTGTTGAAATTTTGGAAAGTATGAAAAAGTTTAAAGAGTGGGAAAAATTGTCACTCAAAATCCTACTACTCATTTTGGCATATTTTTTGCATTTTTGTAACATATTTGAGACTTTACATACAGTTTCATGCCTGCTTTTGCACTTTACATTACATGAAGGTTTTCCTTAGTCATTTAAAACACCTAGCAAAGGGCACCTGGGTGCCTCAGTTGGTTAAGTATCTGCCTTCAGCTCAGGTCATGATCCCAGGGGCCTGGGACCAAGGCCTGGATCAGGCTTCCTGCTCAGTAGGATGTCAGCTTCTCTTTCTTTTCTCCCTCTGCCTCTCCTCCTGCTTGTGCTTGTGCTCTCTCTCTTTCAAATAAATAAAATCTTTTAAAAACCCCAAAAACCCCACCTAGCAAGCATAATTTTTAGCAAAAATGGATATTTCTCTTCCCTATTCTCATTATATGAGTAATTCATGTTATTATAGAAATTTCAAATAATGTGTAAGTATATATACCAAGAGTAATTCTGCCACACAAGTAAATGCAGGAAATTTAGTGTATATCCTTCCAAATTTTTGCCTATGTGTTTAAACACAAACCCGTATGCATATGTCTTATAAATATGCAATGCTGGGATCACATTTTGTATTTGGTTTAGCAACCTATATTTACCTCTTAATACATTTTGGATATCATACTATCTATTATCTATATATCTATTGTTTACTCTGTTAAACAGCTGCATGGTATTCTATTACAAAAATAATTTTAATGACTATATAAAGTTCCATTGAATAGATATGCTATATAACCTTTCCTCTCTACCCAATCTCCCTCTCCTATTGATACTTTGTTTCTTAGCTTTTAAAACTAAAAACGAAGAATAATTCTAAACTAAAAATAATTCTGTGATAAACATCTTGACTTATAAGTGGTACCTACACATAAAGTTATTTCCTTAGAACAGAGTCTCACTCTTGGAAATACTGATTAAAGTACATGAAAAAGCTTAATATGCTTGATAAATATGTTTTCTATGGTTTAATTTAAAAATTGCTTTCCTATTCCTTATTTCATGTAAAATTCTTGCAACTACCTACCCTTTCTTTTTTAACACTACTATCTGCTAGAAGTCTTTTGCATTTAAATTTGCATTATTGTCACTATTATTGAAGATCTTGGACACGCTTTTAAAAATTTAGTTTGAATTCAAGAACGACAACTAGATGGATGGCTGTTATGAAATGTGCTTGTAGATTGATTTCATGGTGGTTTCTGGCTCTATCTCTTGTCCTTTGTCAGCTCCTTGGGGAAAGTTTATGACACTAAACACAATTTAGGGTACCCAGAAATATGACATTGGAATTGCATTAACTGCTTTCATTTCATTCTGTAATACTACCTACCGAGAGATGAGGTTTTATTTAGGAAAGTGTTCAAGTCTGAAGTCTCTTGCAATCTCCTATGAAATGTGTGCATTCAGAGTTAAAATTTCATGGGAACTTTGTTCAAGGAATTACTTTTCACCTCAATTCAATGTTAATTTACTTTACTTGCAAGCAAACAGAATGTAGCAATACTATTTCTATCCTAAGAACATATGCATGTTGTTCCATTAGTAGTAATATTTTCATCAGAACATTGTTGAACAGTAGCAAGTGATAACATTTGTAGGCAGTAATCAGAGACTTGACAGCTTTCCTCACCACTAACATTCTTCCTTCTAGGAGGCGAGAGATGTAAATTGAATAGAACACTTCAGAAAATGATTATTAGCTGATGTTAACTCAGATACCAAGCTGCAGTTGGATTACTTGTTGAAAAAGCCAAAGTGATCTTCCATAGTTGTAGCCTAATGGCTTTGCTTTGTAGGTGACAGTCATAACAGAGCGGGGAATGGAGCACAATTATGCAACATCTCTTTCACACAGAGAAAATAAGAGTTGTCATGTATGAATTTCTTCAACATCTTGCTACACACTAAAATTTACCGGGATCTATCCCATTTCCTTCTTTCTTCATCAGTTGTGAACGAATAGGTGCCTCTCCTGCCTCAAACCAAACTCTCCCATCTCCTTGAGGAAACTCGGGCCTCAGTTAAAGCTTCTCTTCTGCTTGTTATAGCTAAACTTTTGAAACTCTTTGAAAGATACTGTTTCCACTCCTTCTTCTTTTATTTTACCTTTCAAAAAGCTTACTTTTACTTTTATGTCCAGACCCAAATGCTTCTCTCAACCAGGGTTACGGGAGAGAACTAAGCCCTACAAAACAGGATTTGAGAGACTGATTTTTTTTTTTTTAAGCTAATTCTTTGGGTATTTACCTCCATCTCATTGAAAAACAGGCTTGTATTGTTACTGCTTGATTTTTCAGTTTTAGGTATTATATATATTGTTTTCTCACAGTGGAAAATGAAGACTGTGATATATAGAAAGATGGTCCCTCCAAAGTATCACATGGTAATCCTTGAAACTTATAAATGCTACTTTATTTGGAAAAGGGGTCTTTGCCCAAGTGATTAAAGTTATGGATTTTGAAATGTGGAGATTATCTTGGATTCTCTGGGTGAGCCGTAGTTGCCATTACAAGTGTCCTTATAAGAAGGAAGCAGAGGGAGGTTACACACAGATGCGGAGGGCCTGTGACCGTGGAGTCACAGATTACAGTGATGTGACCACAAACCAAGAATGGCTGATGGCTACCAGAAGCTGGACGAGGCAAGTAACAAATTCTTCTCTAGAATACCCAAAGGAAAGTGGTCCTACTCCTACCTTGATTTTGGCCCAGTGAAGCTGATTTCATACTTTTGCCCTCTAGAACTCTTGGCCTCTCCACACTCACATTCTACCCTTCACTATCCTCTTTGATGACCTAAGAGGCTGCTCTTTATGGGCTATGGCTATGGGTTCCCTTAACCCCTTGCTTCCAGTTGGGTTTAGCCAATGGGAGTCTTGTCAGGAGTCAGAGGAAAGTGAGTTTGATGTTTTTATTTTCTTGGCTCCCACCCTGGAGTGTCATCCTGGTGATGTTGTTGCACAATCAAAGGCTGCAGCTCTTTCAACATGGCCCTCTCTCCAAGACTGTCCTAGAAACCAGTGACTGCGTTCTTACCTTGATTTCTTAGGCTGTAAGGCGGTAATAGCCCCACTGTTACTAGCACTGAGGAACTACACTATTCTACCCTTATATATCATGCCTTTACTAAATCTTACTTAAATTATCCTAATTTGAGAGTACCACCTGTTTGCTGTTGGGACCATAACTAGAACATAGCCAGAGATAAATGCTTTGAGTATGCCATTATTTCCCATTAGAACCAACTGATACAACAGACAACAAATATTGAATGAATGAATGAATGAATGAAAGAAACTTCCATTATCATTGTATTGTAATGACTTTGTTGCACTTCTATTATCTCCTCAAGACTGAAAACCATTAAAGGGCAAAGAGTAATTTTAGCCCTTGAGCTTAACATAGTATTTAGCACAGAATGTACCCTTGACAAAAAGTTACTGAATACTGAATGAGTTTGATTTGGAATCTGAATCTCATTCCCCTATTTACTAGCCATTTGACTTGGTTTAGGTTGTCTAAGACATACTTTTTAAAAATATTAATATCTAATTTACATTAAATGTATTTATCCCTTACTTGGTTGTTATAAAGATCAAATGAAATAGCATATGTAAACATATTGTAAATTGTAGAGATGCTTTTTAAATGCAGGAATTCACTTCAAAGGACATGATATATACACACCACTGATGTTCTAAAGGAAACAGCTGTTGATCAATGCATACCCTAAATTTCTTCTTTTGTATGTGGCTTTATAGCACATTTAATTTTTTTTTTTTTTAAATCAGAACATCAAGTGATCTGGACTCTTTTCCTTGTGTATCATAAAGGCAAGAACTTGAGGTACCTGGGTGGCTCAGCTGGCTGAGTGTCCACATCTTGGTTTTGGTTCAAATCGTGGTCTTGGGGTCATGGGATGGGGCCCTGCATCAGGTTCCACGCTCAGTGCAGAGTCTGCTTGAGATTCTCTCCTCCCTTTATTCCTCCCCCCAGCTTGTGCCCTCTCTCTCTCAAATACATGAATAAACAAAATCTAAAAAAACAAAAATAAATAAAGGCAAGAACTTAATTCTAATCTGAAAGTGGAAGGATGCTAAAGGGACTATGGATTTATTTTTATTTCAGGGAATAAAGGTCTAAAGCTGTGACTCTACTGATAAAGGTATAATTTATTTCCTTTACCCCAACACTCTGAGAGTGCAGGATAAATGTGGGCAGGAACCTATGTAAAAACCTCTATGGTACTACATAGATTGTTGAATATCAGTCTTATTTGGGGGAATCATCAATCATTGGCTTATCATATCTGACCAATGAATACAGGCTCAAATATCTTTAATAGAATTTTGTTGTATTATTCTGATATTTTTTTTTTATTTACTTATCTCAATGTTGATTATTCACCCTGCATTTAACAGACTGGGCCCAGCCTGCCTCTGTGAGCCTTGGCTACATTGCTGGCTTGGCTTGAGAGGCAGGTGTGTGACAGGCCATTTATCTTCACTAAGTACATGAAGAAACTCAATGTAAAGATAATGAATGAGTTTCAGTCATAATAATAATAGCAGTAATAATTAGTGCTAGCACTTACAGACCACTTACTTTGGGCCAAGTACTATACTAAGCACTTTATAGGCAATAACTCACTTAATCTCTGCAGCATTCTATAAAGTATATACAACTATTATGCCTTCATTTTACAGATGAGGAAACTGAGGCACAGAGAAGTTGTGATCTACTTACTGAGCTAGTAAAGGGTAAAGCCAGAATTTGAACCCAGATTACCTGGCTCTAGAGCTCTCAATCTCCTATGCTATGTTGCCACTCAAAAATGACAAATGGAAGTTTTAGGACTAAAACTTTCAAACCTAGTCTGTTGCTTTTCTTGGATAGTAAATCTTAACTACATGCCTTGTCCAATTCATTTATTAACTAGAGATACAAAATATCTAAATTTTATGGTCTTCATCTTTGGGAAATTTTCCAGACCAGTAATAAATACACAAAGTAAGGGTGCCTGGTTGGCTTAGTTTTAAGTGTCTACCTTTGACTCAGGTCATGATCTCAGGGTCCTGGGATTGAGGCCCATGGGCTCCCTGCTCAGCTGGGGGCCTGCTTCTCCCTCTCCTTCCTGCTTGTGCTCTCTCTCTGTCTCTCCCTCAACTAAATAAATGAAATCTTGAAAAAATACACAAAATATATTTTTGGGGGGATGAATTGAAAAAGAACCATTTCATGGAAAGCTTTGGTTGTCCATCCAAGTAATCTGTTGTAATGTACTTGGTTTTAGTTACCTCAAATATAATGTTAATGTTTTTATTTCTTTATTTCTTCAGTCCTTCCTTCTGTCCATTTGTCTTTCTGTTTGTCCTTCCTTCTTTCCTTCCTTCCTTCCCCCACCCCCACCTATATAGTATTTGGTGTGTTTTTTTTTTTTAATAACTTCAGTTGTATGTTTTAATGATGTTTTAAAATTTGTTTAAAAACAGAAAGAGCACTCTAATTTTATTTAATGTGAAAAATCCTCAGCTTAAAAATATTCACAAATAATTTCAGTTTTTTCCTCTTTTACGGAAGGTACCATAACGAGGTCTGAGAGAAATGTTGGCTTTTGAAAAAATGTCCTTTGCTGACTTGCTTTTAGTAAATATATCAAAATCATTTCTGAACAGCATAACAACAAGCTGTGTGTAAATGAGTGTTTTTGAATGCTTAAAGGTATTGAAAATAGTGGCCTGCAAGAGTTAAATAGTTTTCATGAAATTTTGTGAAAAATTCATTTATTTAACAAAGACTTTCTTTGGAGATAGTACAAACATTAGTCTGGCCTCCTTCTGAATAATTATAAATTCAGCTTTAGTGGTGTGTGAATTGAAGAGGTATTATGGCTTTTCCAATGCTGTTCATTCAATTGGAAAAATTAAGAAAAATAAAGATAGTGTTGTCTGATTCTTTTTAAAACATATCACAGTATCTGGTATCAAAATTGGGCACTCACTGTTTCTGATTTATGGCAATGAAAGGACAGATGTGCTCCAGGAGGGCATCTACCAATGTTAACCTTGTGGGGGAGGAAACCACAGGAAATGAAAGCCGCTTTTACAAAAGAAGAGAAAGAGAAACAAAAATTTGGTTCGTAAGTCATTTTTTTTTTTTCCTGGTTGTTTTAGAATTTCCATTTTTAGATGAATTTCTCACTTGTGTGAATTTATGAAAGGCAAATTACGACTTCCAGTGTTTTTCTCTCAAGCTACCCACTCGGTTTTCCATTCTACCTTCTCCAAATGATTCCATTCTGTTAGAAATGTTATATGTAACTCTGTTTACACAAGGAGTGAAGTGCAAGAAATGGATTGGGATTTGGGGTTTGGACGACAACTATCTTTTATGTTGCCTCCTGCATGTACTCATAGTAAGAGAATGCTCAGCAAGTAACCTGCCTTCACCGGAGCAAACCCAAACAACCTGGAGTAAAAACATACCAGAAGGTGAAATTGCCAAATGAAACTCTGTTATTTGCACAAGATCAGTTAGGAGATTTATTGTATTGAGACTTGATAAAATCCTCAAAGTAAAGATCAAGATGAAGACGTTAACATTCTCAAATACTCGTAGAATAATCATCATGCAAAATTAGCTTATTAAATTCATTCCATCAGTTTTTATCACATGCCTGCTATGTACCAAGTGCTGTTCCAGGCAGTAAAGGATACAACACAGAATAGGATAAAATCTCTAACCTTGTGGAGTTTGCCTTAAGTGGAAGTGGGAGAAGATATACAGTACTCAAATAAATAAGTAAAAAATATGGTACTTTAAGTGGGGAGAGGTACCATAGAAATAAGGAGGGAAGGGAAACAAGGAATGTCAGGACATGGGCGGGGTGTCGATTTTAAGGAGGTGACTTGAGAGTAACTACTGAAGTATTAAGGATGAGGGCTATGAGGGCTGTGCATATATCTGAGAGAAGACCATTGCTGCAGAGGAAAAAGCAAGCAAAGATTTTGTGCAGAGGTGTGCCTGGCATGTTCAAGGGACGAGGAGAACAATGGAAAATGAGAGGTAGGGGGTGCCTGGGTGGCTCAGATGGTTAAGAGTCTGCCTTTAGCTGGGGTCATGATCCCTGGGTCCTGGGATCCAGCCCTGCTCAGCAGGGAGTCTGCTCTCTCTCTCTCTCTCCCTCTGCTACTCTCCCCTGCTCTCTCTCTCTCTCTCTCTCAAATAAAATCTTAAAAAGAAAAAGAAAAGAAAAGAAAATGAGAGGGAGAACTACAGGATATATGTGGGTCATTGCCAGAACTTTGGCTTTTATTGTGTTGCTCTCTGTCCTGATAATAAGCTGTAGAGGGACAAGGGTAGAAGCAGGTAGATGCATTAAGAAGCTACTGAACAGATCCAGGTAAGAGGGAATGATGGCTTGGGAGGAGTGGTGGAGGTAGAGAGACGTAGTCAGATTCTGGATGGGTTTCAAAGGTAAAGCTACCAGGATTTGCTAATGGTTTGGATGTGGTTTATGAGAGAAAGAGAGCAATTAAACATGAATCCAGATTTTGGGCCTAAGTAGTTGGAAGTTTGGAGTTGTTACTAACTGAGGTAGGAAAAACTGTCAGTGGTGCTGGATTGCAAAGGGAAGATCAGACGCCTGGTTAGGGACAGCTAAGTGAATGTGTTGCATGGCAGCCACAAAGCCTGGAATGGAGAGATCTGGCTGGGGGACACATTTGGGAGCCATCTATACATGGGTGGTATTTAAAGAGATAAGCCTCAGTTTGCACGTGAGATAAAACTTCCAATTCCAATGTTGTTGTCTTTTTAGACAGTGATGGTCCAAACAGGTTGATTTTAGGTGTTTTGACAAGCCTGAAGCTTGTCTGATGATAATACTGAGCCCAGGTCTTCTCTCTCTGCTTTTGCTTTCAACTTCACCATCATGTTCAATGAGAATGCATCTGTTGCCAGTTGGGGCTAGCCACTGGTGAGCAGTCTAAGCCTTCCAAGCTTAAGGCCACTCAGAGACAGAACTCACACTTTGTTGTAGTTCAGAACAAAACAAAATGAAACACAGCAGAAAACATCCAGTTCCACAATGTACTGGTGAATAATGAAAAACTTACTGCAGATTTTGTACATTTGGTAGTAGAGAAGAAAGTTGACATGGCACACCACATAGATAAAATGGAATAGGAACTTCCCCTTCTTTGTTCTTTCCCCTCAGTTTTTCTGAGGCTATTAGTGGTCACACCTTCATTTTCTTCCTTCACCACCTTCACTATCTCTCAGAATCCTGCTTACTACCCAAATAATTCATTTTTGGTTTTGGGTTGCTTACCCTCCACCCTCTGCAAAACAAAATCTCTCCCTACATGTAACCAAATCGACTCTTCTCACAAAGCAGTTTAGCGACCTTCTACTATAAGTTATGTTCTATTTTTAACATTTTTCAGTCTTCTTTACTATCGTGGATACTATACTGTGCTGTCCAAATTCCCCATTCAGCCCTGAGGGACTTATTCCCTCAGCTGCAGCTGATGTGAAGAGGTATCTTTGGTTGAAGAAAGCTTCTTTGCCCAAATTCATGCCTTTGAACTAAGGATAAGAATGGCTTAGCCTCCTCGCCCTGACTCAGGACAACTGGAGAGGGCCATTCTAGCTTTAGAGCTCGCTGTGGGTTCAGTCGAGGCCATGTGTGGTCACACTACAGCCCAGCTCCTCCCTTTCGCTTCCCACAAGGGGTTGATTCTGAGAGTTCTGCTTAATAAGCTCTCTGCACACTATCCTCTTTCTCAGAGTCTGCCTTCTGAGGAAACCAGCTGCAGCACTCCCTCAAATGTCACCTCCTTCCAGAATATTTGAGATTGAGAGAGTTTTTCTCACACTTCTTCAGAGCTGCTTGCCCTCAGCTGCTGCTTCTCCTCGTGGTCACCACTCCCTTTGTGGCTGACCCTTTTCCTGGAACTGCTATGTTGCTCTGTTCTGGCAGGTGCCCTTCTAGAGGACTCTCTATGTGCAGGCACCATTTCCTTCACTGGCTTATGTTTTTATTCCCTACAAATCACCCATGCCAGGCTCCAAGGATATATCAGAACTGTTTAAGCATTGGAGGCAACTGAAAGCTATCACAACGAAATATGACCGACATAGTGCAAACAGAATAGAACAAAATGTTAAACCCATTATTGGTGGTTCTTCATGGACACACCCAAGGTTTTTATTATGTTACTTATTTTAACATCCTTGTCTCACTCCCCATCTCCCTCCACTCCCGCCACTCCTTCACTCCCAATCCCCCCTCCCCGCCCCGCACAATGCAACAAGAACATCATTTTTTCAAACATCCACAGTATACTATTCCTTCTTTTTTTGAGAAATCCTACCCTCAACCTATAAGACTTCTAGGATCATTTTCCTCAGTCCATTTCAGGGAGTATTAATCTGATTCCTAAAGTCTGGGCATCAACTGGACAGTGGGCACTGGCACTTCAAGTGTCTCCTCTAAGGTCTAATTATCAATGTAATATGACAGATATGTCTCCTCAGTTTCCCTAGGCACCTGGTGGTTCACAATTAAATTATTTCCTAAGGGCAGATTCTCTCTGAACATTTTCAGAGCCAGTATTATCTAACTCTCTATCTCCAATACTGTATATACCAGTTGATTTCCTGTTTAGGGGGATGTGTTATTTCCAATTCTTGAGTTATAAGTTGACTCATTTTTCATTTAAGCTTTCTCTTAGCTTCTGAATCTGTTATAATTCATCCATCTCGTTCTCACATTGTGAAGCTGTTCTCTTCTTTCTTATTCTTTCTGTTTTCATTTCATTTCATAAATTTGTTATTTTAAAAAAATCATTATTGGGGGGCCTGGGTGGCTCAGTGGGTTAAAGCCTCTGCCTTCGGCTCAGGTCATGATCCCAGGGTCCTGGAATCGAGCCCCACATTGGGCTCTCTGCTCAGCCAGGAGCCTGCTTCCTCCTCTCTCTCTGCCTGCCTCTCTGCCTACTTGTGATCTCTATCAAATAAATAAATAAAATCTTTAAAAAAAAATCACTATTGTCAGTTTAATAGGATTTTAGGAGAACCCAAGACAACTACATGTTCAGTCCACTATGTTTAATTCAGGTTGCAAGCAGAATGCTCTCAAACAGTTAAACTTTTTCTTCATAGACCCTAAGTTTAAATAAAATTGTGGAAAAGTCATTATTATGAAATATAGGAATTACTCATCAAAAGAATTTGTTATAGCGTAAATATTTTGGCTGCCATTGAGGTTAAATCATATTGAAATAGGAGAAAAGAGGATTTCTTAATAATTCTAGATGAAATATATTAAAATAGCATTTCAATATAAGGATTTATGAATATATCCTATTAGTTCTTCTGAAATTCCCCAGTCCTTTCTGGGGAAATCTTCATCCTTTTAAAACTTCTAAGTGAGAAAAGCAAGCAGAAAGGAATATTTTCCCCAGTAAGCTTTTTTTTAACATTAATTTATGTCTTTTGTGTCCTATTTTTTACCTCAGTCTTTGTCAGTCTATAAAGTAACATATTTTAAAAATCATGGATGTATTTCATATTTAAAGATGAAAAAATACGCCTTTCTTACTAGCAAGCCAAAGAGCTAGGGAAAATAGAACTTTATTCTTGAGTGTTAAATGGACAAGTTTGAGGAACGCACAAGGCAGTGGGGAGAAATGAGACATATTAAGAAGTATTGTCCTCCTTATGTGCAGAGGATACATTCCAAGACCCTCCACTCAGAGGATGAACGGATCCATGGGTAGTACTGAACCCTATAGATACTAATTTTTTCCTACACACCTATGATAAAGTTTATTTTAGTTTAATTTAGAAGTTAGGCAGAATAAGAAATGAACATAATAACTGGTAATAAAATTGAACACTTCTAACAATATAGTGTAGTCAAAGCTAAGTGAATGTGATCTCTCTCTCTCGTCTCTTACTGTACTGTACTCACCCTCCTTCTTGGGAGGCTGTGAGATAAAATGTCTACGTGATGAGATGAGTGAGGCGACTGATGTAGACATAATGACAGTGATGATACGTCAAGAGGGGGGTCACTTGCTTCTGAACCCGAGGCTGTTGGTAACTGAAACCATGGGATGCTGAACCACAGAGAAAGGGAGGACTACTGTACATTACAAATTTAAAATGCTTTTTTAAAGCACTGCAATATGCAACTGCTATGAGATGAGTAATACCATGGAAAATATAGTTGCTGAGTTCTATTTTTCAAGGGTTTTCAAGTGATACTAGAAAATTCTTGTCCAAGAAAAAAAAAAGATCAAAGTCTCTTTTTGAAGAGTAAAAAGATGTTATTGATGGGACAGGGGATTTACAGGACTCTGGATTCATTAGAGAGGGTCCATTTCTTTAAGGTATAAAGATAAAAGCATCCAGAAGAGGTATAATGCTGACATTATCTTTAAAAAATACAAATAAAAACCTGGAGGGATAAAAAGGGACCATGCTGCTCCAAATCAACAGAAATAGTTTAACCTTTTCTTTACTGCATTAGGGGACTAACCCATATTCAGTGAGCCAACTGGAAGTATTTTGCTGATTATTTTGCAATCTTTAAAGATGATTTCTTTGACTTTTTTTTTTCCAGCAAACTTCCTTGTTTCCATTTTTTGTTAGCTTTTATATGTACCGTCATGCTAATGAAATAACCAAGTGGGAGATGAACCACAGTTTCCCTTTCTCTTTATATCCAGTGGTAAGCCTCAAATCTGAAGCCTCTTCTTCTTCCCGTTCTCCTAACACCTCACTAAGGTGTTAGACTATCTCTTCTAAATTCGCAGGGTGGGAGTGTTGAACACCTTCTGTTGAAGACTGACAGGAATATTACTTTCTTTAATTGTGGCCACTAAGAACACACCAGAGTGGTTTTCTGAGACAACTGCTTCAAAATAGATTTTTTGGGGGTCCAGAATTCGCATACTTTGTATGATCCACTTCAGCACAACTTGTTACATGTAATGTCAATAATACTACTATTGTGTTAGATGTATCCCATTGAAGACATACACGTGCATCTTAAGTTGAAACACGTGCACACACGTGTGCATGCATGTGTGCGTGCACACATACAAACACACACACAGAAATAGTGATCCTTCCCTGGTTGGTGAAACTAAAGCTTGGAGGAATAGACACATGTCCTACACACCTCAAATGACATTGGATAGGAAAATCCCAGATTCTTTTTTTTTTTTAAAGATTTATTTATTTATTTGAGAGAGAGAGAAAAAGAGAGAGAGAAAGAGAGGCAGGTGGGGGAGGGGCAGAGAGAAAGAGAAAGAGAATCTCAAGCAGAGTCTGCACTGAGCATGGAGCCAAACGTGGGGCTCGATCTCACGACCCTGAGATCATAACCTGAGCCAAAATTACAAGCTGGATGCCAAAATTGCAAACTGGGTGACTGGGCCACCCAGGCATCCCAGAAAATCCCAGATTCCTGGAAAACATTGGAATTCTAGACTTTGGTGAGCTCCCTGATATGCCTTGAAACAGTTATTCAATCTTATTCTTGTGTTGGATGGAACCATATGGTAGCTGCAGTCAGAGCATTTTGTGGTTGACTGATTTAAAACCTTATTCTTAGGACAGGTGATTTTAGCCAATGTTACAGTCTAAGCAGAACAAAATATGGCACAAGCAAAGGGGTAAAGAAGGTTGGAGTCATTCTGTTTGGCACTGTGGACCGCTTAGAGGAGTCAACAAGTAACAGAGAAGTACCTACAATGCAGCAACTTCTTAATATCCCTCAGCCTGAGGTGTTGAGGGGTGAGAGTGTTTGAGCAGAACCCTGTGAGAGCTGCATTTGTGAGAGCTCCAGGCTGAGGAAGAACGTCGTCTTTGCCAAACTATGGCCCAGCAGGCAGAGCTGGAGTTGATGGGACTAGATATCCAGTGTAACTTCTTTCTCCAAGACTCCCACTGGCAAAACCCAACCAGGAGCCCAAAGGCAAGGAAGCCCAGGTGGTACAGTCTGCAGAGGCCAATTTTCTGGGTAGAGAGCCAGATGGAGAAGAGAGTAGTTCCGGATGGAATGGATGAAACATTCACTGTAAAATGAAAATGTGATCCGATTACTTTGAATCTGAAATTACTTTGAAATTAAACTGAAAATGTGACTCTATAAAACTCAGCTTCTGATTACCGATTACACAAAGGCACACATGATAAAGAGCAGAGCATAAACGAGCAGTTAAGATTGGAATCCCAAAAGAATCTACACATTTAATAATGTGCTCTGTCAATATTGTACTCATCTATTTATCCATTCAGTCATCTATTTGTCTATTCAAGGTAAGTGGTTTACCATAAAATGTGGCTTATATTTATTTGAAGCCTGACTTAATTTTTAATTAAAAAAAAAAAACCAGCTTTCCCCCTTTTTAGTATATAAGACAGCCAGAATTAGAACCCTAGAACAATAGGTATGAAAGAAATATACAATATTTTACATGATAAATTTTAGTGATAATTAAGTTCTAAGTGCATATGCAAACACATGTGGATAATTTTATGTTCAAGAGCTAGATAAAGAAAAGGGAGAAGAAACTGGGCCTATTGGAGCAAGAGAGAGAGGACTGGGTTGAGTTAGGTTGGTTAGTAGGGAAAGAGTGCTACCAATAAACTGAAAAGGCAGGTAACAAACAGCATTACTTACTCATTTGTTCACATTTAGTCCCTAGAAACAATTCTATGGTAACAGCAATGAGATCTTCCCCACAGGGAGGAAATTAATGGAAATTTATTTGCACTAGCATATAATCATATCAGATTCTTTCTTATTTCGTTGACTATGGGACATAGTGAAAGAACTGATAGGGTGAAAGTTAAGTTGTGTGTTTGGAAAATAAACTTATTGATTGATCCTCTATACCTCTCATGTGATTGTGTATATTTGGGCTTTAATTCTATATACTCCTGCCTATTCCTCTTAACTCATTCCAGGGTGATAAACTTAGTACAAAGAAAGCAACTGCCTAACCACTACTAGCCTAAAGGGCCAGGGATCCACATCTCATTTAATTTTTTGTGTTCCCTTGGTCTTGATCTTTGGTCTTTTTTGATAAATATAAACTGTCTCACACTATCCTTCCTGGTCTTCTTGGCCTTCATCTCTAGGAATATCTCTTTCTGTGCTATTATGGATATTGCAAAGCATACATGGACTGCTTTTGCAAGTAATCAAGTTTGCTGAATATGTGTATCATCAAGACTTGCTAACTTAGCGCTGAAGTCTTATGAGCTTCCTTTGTTTATCTCATATTTCTCAATATTGCATCTTTTGTCTTCTGTATTGCATATTCCATACATTGTGCGATCGAGCTTCGTGTGCTACTTCAGCGTGCAAGCTAGGAGCTGAGCTCTGACTTGGGCTGTCTGTGTCTGAGTTTAGGCTCCCATGTTTACTTGTGAGCTGTGGGACTTTGGCATTACTTAACTTTACTCTGTCTCAATATCCTCTTCTTTAAAGGTGACAATCATTAATACCCAAACTGCAGTGTTGTTGTAAGATGAAAAGGGGTAATCAATGTACTGGCACCTAGCCCAGTGCCTAGCATATAGGTGACCCTAAATAAATATTATTATTATTATATTATAATCAATACTACTTGAGGCTCCCCCATGTGGGAGGCTTATAGTTCCCACAGCATTAGAGTTAGATTTGGCTAAATGATTTGCTTTTGCTAATGAAATATGAGGGAAATTGATGAATGCAACTTTCATGAGGAAGTTTTTAGAGCAGTGCACCATGCACCATAGTTTTGCTCTTTCTGCCATAATAATGTAATTTCAAGATAGCTGTGCTCTATGTACTGACACCATAGAATAGACACATCATGGAGGAGACTGAGAGCTGAATGACCAAGGATCAGTTTCATGAGCATAAAATAAACTTTTGAGATTTTGGGAGTTATTTGTAATTGTGTATAGCTTTAAAAAAGCATATATATTCCTCGTGTCATCAGAATTCATTCATGGTCATGTTGTTATTTGTCCACCGTCTTTCTATCGGAGGCCTTTTTTTATGTTACCTTTTATAGAGTAAAACATATGTCCTATGGGCTCATAGTAAAGTTGATCATTTGGTCAGGAAAAGACTTGAGCACTACCACCCTTAAGACAAATCTATGTTATCCTCTGCTCTGTTCCACCATTGTCATATGTCTCCATACTTTTCTGAGTGACATTGTCATTTATGAAAATTTAGTTATAAAATCTTGGTGTTTTTTCCTCTAGGAATTTTCTGCCAATGACAGATAATTTAAAAGCTGTTTACTCCTATTTTTTTGCTTAGAAAAAGTAATGCTTATATATTTCAAACATATACTCACATTACCATAAATTGTTAAAAGAAAAAAGACAACAGCGATAATGGGAATTAATTTACTTAAGGCTTTTTATGTGCTCCTGAATTGCATGAAAATAACAATTATGAATTTAGAAGTCACTTGAAGAGCTCATGAAGAGACTAAGATTTTTAAACACTTCATAAATTTTAAGAAAAATTCCCCTACATATTCCAATTATATTTAATAGTACATGATTATAGCTTTCGATGATCAAAACTATTGTAAAACAAATAATTTTTTGATAATAATCACTCCCCAAATTAATCTTTTTCTAAATTTGAATTTTCTTAAAGTTATTTTATGGATGTATCCTGTCCTCTTAGGCAGCCGTAAGGAACTATAGAAAAGAAGGTATTCCTTTACAGGAAATTATAATTATCTTTAGAGAAGGAAGGTGTGTTATAATGTTCTTAATGTTCAGAAAAAACAACTGCAAAGTTAACAGCAGAAGATTTAGAATGAGAAACCAGACAAGGAGGGTTATAATGGCAAACTGACTTTAAATACTAATTCAAGTAATATCAAAATGTATTGGAGGGGTGCCTGGGTGGCTCAGTGGGTTGAGGCCTCTGCCTTCAGCTCAGGTCATGATCCTGGGGTCCTGGGATCGAGCCCCGCATAGGGCTCTCTGCTCTGTGGAGAGCCTGCTTTCTCCTCTCTCTCTGCCTGCCTCTCTGCCTACTTGTGATCTCTGTCTGTCAGATAAATAAATAAAATCTTTTAAAAAAAAAAAGTATTGGAAAACATACATGTTACCATGTATGGAATTTGGGCTCAGAGGAAGAAAGCAAGTTAGAGGAGGATGATAAGCATGGTTTCCTTTTCTCCTTTTCTTTCTCTCTCTCTCTCTCTTTTTAATACTTAAACAGAAAAGGTAAATTACGCAGGGGTTTGTTACATGGGGAGGAGAATACTGATATAGAAGATATGTATTAAATTAGGGCTCTTAGTTCTGGATTAATTTAGACCTACCGTGGTCTTGGGCTAATTACTTAAAACTTCTGGATCTGAGCTTCCTCATTTGTAAGATTGAGTTAGATTGGATGTAATCACTAAAATCAGGATAGTGAAGATCTGAAACTTCATGAAATTCTGTAACTAAGCACATTCTTTAAGTTTTATTTATTTTTGTTTGTTTGTTTATTAAAGTAAGCTCTACACCTAACATGGGGCTTGAATTCATGACCCTGAGATCAAGAGCCGCATTAAGCACTTTCTTTTTAAAATATTGGTTAATGGGGGCACCTGGGAAGCTCAGTTAGTTGAGTGTCTTGACTCTTGGTTTTGGCTCAGGTCATGATCTCAAAGGTTGTGAGATAGAACTCTAGGCCAGACTATATGCTCAGTGGGGAGTCGGCTTGAGGATTCTGTCCTCTGAAAATTTTCTGGTCAAGTCAGTATCAATATTTTTGAAAACTAACTTTGGGGGTATGGCAGATATTACAGGTTGGTTCCTTCACCCATTCAAAATCTTTCCCCCTTGTCTTTCTCTAGTATAGGTGCTGGAAAAATAAATAATAAATAAATACAAAATAAAATTTACAACCCAGCTTCTCTTGCAGACAGGATTAATGATATGACAAAGTTCAGTGAGAACTAAGGAAAAGACTATTTAGGACTGCAGGGAAAGACTCTGTTTTCCTGGATATATGTGTTACCATTTTTATATTCCCCCTTTCGTTATCCTATAGAAAGCTGATCTGATGGCTAGAATGGCAGCAGCCATTTTGTGATAATAAGGCCCTGACAAACCATAAAACCTTGCCTTTCTACCCTTCAGCTACCAAACCAATACCAGTACCTTCCTATCTTCAGACTTCTTATGGTTTTAACAAATAAATAAATAAAACTTTTAGTTTGCTCAAGCCACTGTTTATTCAGATTTTTCACAACTCAAAGCAAACCTTAATTCTGGGAGGGACTGAAAATAGATTCCCTTAAAAAAGGCATCCTAAAATTTGTGTATGTTTATTCATACGGTGAACAACATTATGCAGCTGTGTGAACACTCTATGTTCAAAAGGCAACTTTATGAACTTTATGCTGTCACATCATAAGGTAATGTCATATTACAGCTGAAATATAACTTAATGATTACTTTAAGCATACTGGAACCCCCCCCCCCAACAAATAGCATTAATTTGTTCATGTTCTTCCTTTCACTTAAGTGGCGTAAAACCTATCTATGTTTAGCACTATTTTCTAATGAGGACTTTACCTACCAACAGTATGTATAAACATAGGCATACACCTCTAAATGTATATCAGGATTTTGAAATCTTTTCTTTCAATTTAAGCTGATTAGCTATAGATTTGAGGTACCTTAGTATGAAATACTTATAAAAAATGGATAGGAAAGCTATTCTTTTAAAAGAAACTCACTGTGAAAGCATAAGAAGGAAAGGTTTTTCTCTGATGATTTCATAATTCAAAAACTCGGTTTGACAGCCTGCTAATGTGCACATGAGAACAGCACTTCACATTTGCATGGGACTAATTGCAGTTCAAAGTATTTCATAAATGAGCAATGGGTTGTGATTAAAACTTACTATGACCCACACATTTTTGCATAAGAAAGGAATTATTAAAAATAGAGGCAGCATATTCATCCAGTTTCCATTCAAAATTTAGCAAGGCAAAGAAATCCTTAATGGGTCACATTACAACCTCTATTACTGCACAGACCTCTCCCTTCAATGGGGAATTCCTGAACAGATGATGAGCAATACAATATCCATTGTTGCAGATCTAGAAATGGACAAAATTAATTGAGAATGAAATAGTCACTTAAATCTCCTGAGGAAGTATTATCAGCAACCATGAGAAAAATTATTTTCAAGATAAAATGACTTCCAGGAAAAAAATGATCTCAGTAAAAACTAGAATTTTTATGGAGAGGACTAATAACATACTCAAATATTTTTCTGGGGGACAAACAAAATGAAAGCCACACGATGGGAAAGTGCCACAGTGGGTAGGTAGACACTGGCCTTGCAGATAGGTAGATGGGTAGTTTCTAGGCTCAGGAGGCTGTACCTGATGAGATACATATTCTTCTCTTATTATTGATGTACATGCAAACTCAGTTTTAAATCTGATTGAGGAACCCAAACTTCTGCGCCACCTTAAACTGAACCCTTTTTGGAAGGTCAGATATACAGATTATGGGAGTGTTACCTGTTATTCTTAGGACTCTAGTGCTATTTGCTTTCACCCTTTTAGATCTGGTAGTAAATAAGGAAAGAGCCAGGTTTGGTGGGGTCTGAAGCTTATACATATTTGGGACCCTTTTAAGTAAAATAATACTAAATTATGAATACAGGTACCTGTGCACATCAGAGTCCTTGGAGCCCAAGTTTTATTAGCTCCATGGTAAATCCACCTCTGATGGTATATTATTCTTGATAAATTTCTCTATCTCTTACTTCTAAATATAATATCTGTACTTTTTAAAATGGCATCATCCTTTGGCGAGGATGTGGAGAAAGGGGAACCCTCTTGCACTGTTGGTGGGAATGCAAACTGGTGCGGCCACTCTGGAGTTTCTTCAAAAAGCTAAAAATAGAACCGTCCTACAATCCTGTGATTGTACCACTAGGTATTTATCCAAATACCAAATACAAGAATCCTAATTCATTGGGATATATGCTCCCCAATGTTTATAGCAGCACTATCTACAATAACCAAATAATGGCAATAGCCCACGTGGCCATCCACTGATGAATCGATAAAGAAGATGTGGTATATACGTATATATGATATTACTCAGCCATAAAAAGGAATTCAGTCTTGCCATTTGCAACACTATGGATGGAGCTAGAGAGTATTATGCTAAGTGAAATTAGCCAGAGAAAGATAAATACCATATGATTTCACTCATGTATACAATTTAAGAAACAAACAAGCAAAGGGAAAAAAAAGAGAGGCAAACCGAGAAACAGACTCTTAACTATAGAGAAGAAACTGGTGGTTACCAGAAGGGAGGTGGGTGGGGGTTTGCGTGAAATAGGTGGTGGGGATTAAGGAGTATATTTGTTAGCATATTTTTTTTAAAAGATTTTATTTATTTATTTGACAGAGAGAAAGATCATAAGTAGGCAGAGAGGCAGGCAGAGAGAGAGGAGGAAGCAGGCTCCCTGCTGAGCAGAGAGCCCGATGTGGGGCTCGATCCCAGGACCCTGAGATCATGACCCGAGCCGAAGGCAAAGGCTTAACCCACTGAGCCACCCAGGCACCCCCAGGAGTGTATTTGTGATGAGCACTGACAAACTAAAGGAAAGTCACATGATAGGAAAGTGCTATGGTCCCTTCATCACCATGTATGGAAGTGTTGAATCACTGTATTATACACCTGAAACTAATATTACACTATATGGTAACTGACTGGAATTTAAAGAAAGTTTCAAAAAAATAATATACAAACAAAATAATTAAATGGCATCACCCTAAAATTAACATACAGAAAAACTATATAGTATGCGCTATAGTGTTCTGCACATAGCAGGTGTTCAGGTAATTTGGACAATGTCATAAAAAGGGATGGGATTTTTTTCATACATAAAAAGTGGTGTTCACTTTTAAACACGATAGAAAATCACTTTTTTTTTTTTTAAAAAGGATTTTATTTATTTATTTGTCAGAGAGAGAGCGAACACAAGCAGGGGGATTGGCAGGCAGAGGGAGAAGCAGACTCCCCACTGAGTAAGGAGCCCAACTGGGACTCAACTGACTGAGCCATACAGGAGTCCCTAGAAAATAATTTTAAAACATACTTGAGCCATAACTAAATACAGATAGGTCCTAAAAGGCTATACCCCAAAGGAGATCACTGATGAGAACTGAATGAAGCACAGTACTTAATAATCCAGTTTTAGGAACCCAAAAGGAAATTTGCAATCAGACTGGATAGCAACAAATCACCAAATCTCTGTTTTCTTTCTTATTTGTGTTTATGTCCTCCATCATTTGGAGGTGGTCTTCATTTCTTCATTTCTGCAAAATTGCTAATTTGTTGTTTGTTTGTTTTTAAAGATTTTTATTTATTCATTTGACAGAGCTAGAGAGCCCAAGCAGGGGGAACAGTAGAGGGAGAGGGAGAATCAGGCTCCCTGCTGAGCACAGAGCCTGACGTGGGACTTGATCCCAGGACCCTGAGATCATGACCTGAGATGAAGGCAGATGCTTAACCGACTGAGCCAGCCAGGTGCCCCCCAAATTGCAAACTGGTGGCTGAAAGCAAAGAGAAATGAAGGAACCACAGAAGGAACCACTTTTAAGATTCTGCTTAAAAGTGGCACACATCACTTCTGCAAATATTTCATTGGCCAAAGTCAGCCATATGGCTAAGCTGGCTATTGTTTTGGTCCCAAGGGGCTGACACAAATATTTCAGACAATAATGAAATTTATGCAGTACCTCTCCCTATAAAGAAATTTCAAACATCTGGGGTGTTTTGAGGTTTAGCATGAGACACTTTTTTTCTGCTAACATGCACAAATTTCATCAGTTTTCTTGGAAGAGAAAATTCTGTTCAAACCTAGTTTGGCAAGATTGGTGAGGGCACTATGCTGATCCTTGGAGAAAAAAAGTGTAAATGAATGCATAATAAAAACAGATGTACATGCATACATGTGTAGTTTACATACAATATTAAAAGTTAGTTAAATTACTTTTGAAGTGTGGACTTCACATAGTGACTTCCTTCCAATGAATACAGTATGGGAAGGAGAGACAGAGAGTAAATTTACAAACTGGCAAACGTTAATTTAGCCAGGTCAACGTGTAAATCACGTTGTTAGTATGTACCCTGGATATGATGTGCTAAAAATAGTATTTTACTTCTATGATTTTCCTCTCAATACCCATAACGCAAGTCTAAACATGAGAAAAACATCAGACAAATTCCAGTAGAAGGCCATCCTGCAGTATAGCTAATGATCACTCCTCAAAACTGTCATGGTTATCAAAGATAAGGAAAGTCACAGCCAAGAGTAGCCTACAGAATCATGACCACTAAATACAATGTGGGATCCCTAGGGGGGATCCTGAAATATAAAAAGGATATTAGGGGGGTCACTGGGTGGCTCAGTCGGTTGGGCATCCAACACTTGGTTTGAGCTCAGGTCATGATCTTTTGGTTGTGGAATCGAGCCCTGCATCAGTCCATGTTCAATACGAGTCTGCTTGTCCCTCTCCTTCCCCCAGTTTGCATGTGTGCTCTCTCTCTAATAAATAAAATTTTAAAAGAAAAAGGACATTAGGTAAAAACTAAGGAAATATGAAAACTATGGGCTCCACAGTTAATAATAATGTCTCAACATTAATTCACCATTTGTTAATAAATGTATGATACCAATATAAGATGTCAATAATGGGAAATTATGTGTGTATGTGGGGGATATGTGGAAACTCTGTATAACTTCAATTTCTCTGTAAATCTAAAACTGTTCTAAAAGTAGTCTATTAAAAAAATACAAAAATATGGTTATGTAATCTTTGTCTTCAGAGTTGAGGAGAGCATAAAACCAGAAAGAAATCGTAATACTGTATCATAAATGTATCAGTTTTAACAGAAAACTGTGGGAAGTCCCATTAGGACTTTTAAGAGAACTCTAATCTTTCCCACTAAACCTTATCTTAAAATATTTAAACCTCCAGTAGCACCTAGCAAGTGCCTTGCTTAAAATTGGCATTTGAGTATCTAAGAGAATGATGAGGAATTCAGCTCCCTATTGTCAAATGACCCAGAAGTGGTGGAAATAGAGACAGATGAATATTAGCTATGCCCTATACCACCTCCCTAAAAGGAGAAAACAAATTTCAGTTCAAATTCTTCTGTACATATCTTTATTACACAAACATCTAGTGAAATCCCAGCACTTTGTCTTTTTTGGGGCTTCAAAAAGACATTTTTGGGGGGTTTCAACAAACACTTTCTGTGAAAGGTTTCCTTGAGACACAAGAGAGGAAAAATTGTTTCCTTTTGGACAGTAGTAGGCAAACACAATCATTATTAAAGAAAAAAAAAAAAGGCTAGACACTTGGCAGTTTCAGAAAGGACTCTATTATGGAAGGCAAAGGGTTAAAGGTCACTAGATGTTTATACCTGCTTAGGCCTAGTTCACATGTGAATGAGAAGTCTCTCTAATTTTTTTTAGTCAACATTTAACACAACCAAATTCACTACTGAGATCCCATTATCAAGATTCATCTTCCTAAAATGGAACAAGATGGGATCTGGAGGGAGACAAACCATAAGAGACTCTTAATCTCACAAAACAAACAGAGTTGCTGGGGGAGGGCAGGTATAGAGAGGGTGGTTGGGTTTTGGACATTGGGGAGGGTACGTGCTATGGTGAGTGCTGTGAAATGTGTTAAGCCTGACGATTCACAGACCTGTACCCCTGGGGCAAATAATACATTATATGTTAATAAAAGTAATAAAGAAAAAGAAAAAAAAAAGATCCATCCTCCTGATGAACATAAACCCTAGTGTAGACAGAAAGTTAAGCAAACTAAACTCTAGCACCAACAGCTTTAGGATTGTGATTATTTTTATTTAAAGCTAGCTGACCACCTCTGTACTGTGAATTCCCGATTAGAGCAAAGTAAGGTTTAAATATGACCACAACACGCCTTCATTCTACTATAAATGCTGAACTATTTTAGATTAGACACCATCCCACTTTCTCTGAGTTATCCTGGTCTTTTTCCATTGATAGTTCTGTTTTAATACTAGAGTTTAAGTCGAACCCGGCCACTAACTGTGAGACCTTGGACAAATCACATCACTTCTCTGGATCACTGTTCTCTTCACTGGAAATGAGGGCACTAGGTTAACTGTCTCTTGTTCTTTACATCCGTAGAATCTATGAGCAGTTGTGTTTTAGCCAATGTGGTGGAAAACAGAAATGTACATGTAGAGACCTAGCTTTAATTCGTTTGTCACATTATATACACCATAATATTGGGCTCTTTGAATGATCAAATGTTAACATTAGACAAGTTTGTTTAGGATTACAATTTTTAAAAGATTTATTTATTTATTTACTTGACAGACAGAGATCACAAGTAGGCAGAGAGGATTACAATTTTTAAAAACATCTTTCAGGGTTCCACTCTGTATAAAGGATTCTATAGGTATAAGTGATACTAGTGTAGACCAAGTTATAGCAGTAGAAAAAAAAAAAAAGCTCTGCAAGGTAAAAATACTAACCACTGAAAGGAATCACCTCATCAGTTCTCGGACCTACTAATTCTGCCTCCTTCCATCAGGGTTGGTCTCAGAGCAGATGGTGCTCCCTGCTCAGCCTTAAAACGCGACCAACTAAACCATGTTTCCAAGCAATCACCATATTTCCTCCCATTTCCCATTTGGTCTTAAAAACCTCTAAATGTAGCGTTTTCTTTTAAAATCCCCTTGAATGATTCCTTCAGCTGCAAGCGTATGTGGGGACCCTCCAGGTACCGCCCCACAACGCGCCCTTCTCTCAAAACGAAGTGGCGAAGCTGTGGACCCCCCGGACTCTGCGAGGCGCGCACCTGAGCGGCCAAGGCTCCTCGAGCGAGGGCGGGCGCGGCGGCGGTCCGGCTCCCTCTCGCACCGTCCTGGGTCACGGCCGCGGGCTGCCGAGGAGCCCCACAGGAGGAGAGCGGATCGCCCGACCATCACCTTGCGCCTCGCGTGGGCGTGATTCGCTTCAGAAACCCAAGTCCTCTCAGGCACCCAGTCCTTCCCCTGGGAGTAATCGCCGGTGCAGCCCGGAGCTCTCCTCCGCTCCACCCTAGGCGGCTCTCTGGGTCCTGCTGCCTCACGCGCGCCCTTCCCCGCGCCTCGGCCGCGCGCCCAGGTGTCCCCGCACTCCTTATTGCCCCCGGCCGGCGGCTCGCGGGCCTGCGGGTCTCCAGTGCCTGGGCCCGCGCTCCCGTCGCCCGCCCTGCCTCCCTTCCCACCGGCCCCGCCCAGCCTCCGCCGCGCAGGGGCTCCCGGCCTGGCCTCTCCGTCTCCCTCCCACCTCCGCCCCCCCTCCTCCCCAAGAGTTGCTATTTTTAGTAAATCCTCCGCGCGCCGCCACCGGCTCAGCTCGCAGCTCGCAGCCGCGCGCACCGCCCTCCCGAGCTCCCCCCCGCGCGGTGGCCGCGGCGGCGGCGGCGCGTCCCGCACACCGCGCAGCGCGCACCGAGCCGGCCCCGCCGCGCCCGCCGCCCTCACCGCGGTCTCCTCCTCAGGCGCCTGTCGCTGCTGGTAAGTCCCTGCTGGCGGAGCAGCGGCGGTCCCCGAGTCAACTTTCAGTCCACCCCCCCCCCCCCCCCCCCGCTTCTGCCTCGCCATTCTCTTCTCCGCGAAAGATGGCTGTTTGGAGAAGGGGGAGAAGTTAGGGGGTCGCCGGCGCGGGGCGAAGGAGGGCGCGACAGCCTCAGCAGGCGCGGGCGGAGGTGAGTGGCACCACAGCCCGGTCCCCGGCTGGTGCCCGGGGAAAGCCCTGGGAATTGGGGGCGAAGCGTCCCCCGGATGTACCGCTGGATTCCCTGCTCGGATTCCCCAGGTTAACAGCATCCCAGTCCGGACCCCGACACAGCTTGCCTTGCGTCTCCCAACCCAGAGGCTGGTGGGTTTAAGGGAACCTTTGTCCTAAGTTCAGTGCCAGGTGATTTCTTTTGCTAAGCAAAAAGACATTGACTACAAGCCCAGGCGAGGGGTCGGTGACATGACACCACCCCCAACACACACACACACACACACACACACACACACACTCACACTTTATGCTGGAGCCGAGTTATGAATGAAAAGTTTGTACTGCCAACGTGTTGCTTGAGGGGAGCAATACTTAGTGGGGGTACCTTTGATGTTTCGTGGGGGGACTTCAGTTTCAAGTCTATACATCAGGATTCTGGGTTTTAAGAAAAGTTCCGGAGCCTGGGGGATGGGAAATAATGCAGTGTTTTTTAGGTATTGGAAGGAGGTTGATAAATCGTAAACTTATTAAACTGGATAGTTAAATGCCTCGAGGGTGTCACGGGGGGACTAGGGGGAGCGGAGAACAGGGGGCGTTCCCTGAGTGCCTAGCGGGCAGCGTTTGGCATTGAAGCCATCGCCCACTTGTCCGCAGTGAGAGGTGTCAGAGGCCTGCCAGTGCGTTCTTGGTGTGATCGAGAGGGACTGAGCTGCTCTCCAGATCCGAGGCGAGGTTTGTCAGGAGAGGTGGCCTGCAGCGGGGAGCTGAGGACGCGGTTCAGGTGATATGGGTTTGGAAATTCTCTAGTGAGGCTCCTACGCTCTAATTTCAGAAAGATGTGTCGCGTTTGTTTTCCCTGCCGGGAGGTGTGTATAATCTCCTAAAAGGAACTTTTAGGTTAAGTAACTATAGCATTTTGAAATCTGTGAGAAATGAGCTATCTACATATATTACCCTTCTGTGTATATTGTGTGTGTGTGTGTGTGTGTGTGTGTGTGTGTATATGCAAAACGTGGGAGTGGGGTAAGAAGGGCTTAAAAAGTTAAACTTAACTGGAAAAGAAAGTGAAGAGTTAATGTTCTTCTCCCCAAAGGGTATAACAGTGCTTATGGAACTAAATACGCTTGGTGTGTTGAGGTTTCTCATAAAGGGTAGGATTTAGGAATTACAGGTATTTAGAGTACATCAATGTTTTCAAATCTTGCAAGCGTTACTAAAAGCTAGAAAAAGGCAGTAAATACATGGAGAATTTATAGTAAAGAAAGAATAATTTAAATGATTTAGAAAGAAAACAGTTTGACATTTGGAAAGGTCTGGATGTTATTTTCTGATGCGCTGCAAATTTTTTAAATCCTGTAATTAATAACAGCACAGAATAAGTTGCAGTTAGTAAATGAGGACAATTAAAATATCATGTATGGAAAAGATATCTTTTGAACTACTCTTTGGTACTTTGGATGTTTATTATGGAAATTATGATGACTGAAAACTTGTTGTTTAATGCATTTGCTTTTTACCACAAATAATTGGTCTCCTTTTCCTTTTAAACCACTATTCCAGTTTGGACCAATTTACCCAAAGACCAAATCACTCTTGTGCCTTCTGGAAAGCATTTCCATTTAAACTACTTAATAAGAATATTGTATTTCCAAAAGGACAAATAATTTAGTCAGTTGTAAAACTTTCTTGTAATTTATTTATTCATCCATTTTGTTTGAATGAGGCAAATCTCAAAAAGAGCTCGTTTTCTTGGAATATGTCATTTTCTCTGTGGGGAAAAAGTGAATGTTTTCCTTTATGTTTCAGTCACAAACAGGTGCAGTTAGAGTGGGAATCCTGAGTCTGACCTTTGATAATTAGACTGCCAGCTAGAAGGAGAGATGCTTTCCCAGCTCTCCTGAATTGATCATCTTCACTCAGAATGGACACGGCTAGATGCTCAGAGGATTTTGCAAAAGGAATTAGGATATTTAAATGAAGTACCAGTTTATGATTAGGAAGGAAGTATTTTCTTTTTTCCTTTTTTTTTTTTTTTTTTAAACCTCAGTCTTCCTGTTTCTTTCCCTCTGCAATTCAGCCTTTTGGGCTGGCCTTCACTGGAAAGTCAGACCAAACGCTCTTTGGCTACAGAGTGTTTGGCATATTAAACTGCCATCCTCAAAAAATAATGATGGCTCTTCTGAAATTAAAAATGTAATTTTATACACTGTAACAGACTTTTAGGATTGAGTGTTTTATGACCACTATTATGTCCATTATTCTGGTAGACAGTGTTGCTTTATGAAGTTACTGACACTACATATAAATAATAACTTATTATATATATTTGGTGTATGTTTGGAATATATATGGATTTTTAGGAATTTTAAATCATAAAGCCAACTGACCGGATAAGTTGTCTAACTAACTAGTTTCGGTGATAAACATAATTCAGATTTGTGTTAATATCAATATCTAAAGATGTTTTATGGCTATATGGCTTTCATTTCTTTTCATTAGAATTATTTCTATTTTGAATTTGTTTAAATATTACAACATATTATACTGCAATTTACACCTGCTCAGTGGGGAAGGTGTAGGTTATTCTTAAATAGAGATATGGAGAAATAGCTAACAAGGAGAGTCATTTGAGAAGCATATGGACATCATAAAATCCTTCTGTATGTAGCATCTGTACCTTCTCATTAGTGAAATATTGTAGTTAAGGACATTTTTTATTACATTCAAATGTGGCTTTTTATTTTTGCTTCGATGGTTTTTTTTTTGTTTGTTTTAAAATGTAATTATATTAATGTTTAAGTTGGTGGGGAGCTTTTATTGTTTGAAGCCCTTTCTTTTCAATAAAGATGTCATACTTAATTCTTATTGCACACATCCACAGATAGGTACAATTGTTTCCTAGCTTGTTATTATAACTCTTAACCGTTCTCAGATATTCTTCAAAACATTTGAGAGGCACGTAGGAAGACATATTGTTCTCATTTTCAGAAGAAGGCAGCAGGTACCCTGATAGATCCAAGGTCACACACTAGTGAATCAGTGTGAAGCTGAGGGTAACATCTATATTTCTTGTATTCTGTTCACAATAACAAGCTGCTCCTGTGGCTATGTTGAACGATATTTCAAAAATTGGTATACTCTTGGATTTTTAAAGTGCTTAGCTTTGTAGATATGCTGATCAGATTTTATATCTGCCAAGAGGGTCATAAGGGAAGGGGCCCTTACTGGGGCCTGCTGATGGGGGAGAACTGTGACCCCAGTAGCTAGTGCTAAAACAAACATACACACCTCTGAGGGGTATTCATTCTTGCAGTCAATCCCTATGCCACACATCTCTCTGTCCCCATTGGCCCTACCTTATAAATCACATACTGTCCTTTTAATGGTCAAGGCTGCTTTGAATTTTATCAGCACCATCATCAAGCTTGAAGATCATCAGGCTACTAGTGAGAGCTCAGAATGTGATTTTTGAGAAGATAGAATATTGACTGAGGACTGTAATGGACCGTCCACTCCAGAGCCAGCCAGTATCGATTAGAGATCATGTTTTTCTGGGTGTCAAGACACCCATCTTCTATTAGCTCTGCTTCTTTGGCTGAGCTTAAAGAACTCAAAAGTGAACAGAGGGTTTCTGCAATTATCCAGTTGTTTCTGTTCATGTAGACATTGTATCTAGATAAATCAGACTTAATAATAAAGCAAAAGAAAAAAGAAAGGATAGCAACTTGTTCTGTGGAGAAGGTACTCATGACTTTTTCTTCATTTTTTTCAAATTCCCTGTTTTTCAGATCTCACTGGAATTTTTCAAGGTAATTGCCCACATGATTTGTAACAAGCAAGTCTTATGATATTGTATTGTTAGATTCAGAAGTGGAATACATTGTCCACGATGTACAAGAAAGCATTGTATTTTCACAGAAAAGAGAAATACATAATGTTATGTAGGCTTTGTGTATTTGATGAAAATACTTTCGTCATTTTCTAATAAGGAGATGGTACCAGCTGTTCTCTACTTTATTAAGTTTATTTATTTACTGGCCTTTCCTTAAATGTATGGTTTATAGGAGTTCATCCAAACATTGTAAGTGTGAAATACTGAGAAAAGTTACTTTGCAAGTGTGGTTTGTCATTTACTGTAACAAATTACATTTAGAGCCTCAAAGAGAGGAAAACACCCATTTTTAATATTTTTGCTGTACCAGGGAGAGTATAGCATGCTGTTGGTGAAACTGAAATGAGTTGAAATTGCTGGAAATGGTAGTTTGTTCCCATTTCTACAGAACCTATGATAAGATATGATTAGTGTGGACTAGTCTAGTTTGAAAGGAATAGTGATGAGTGGAATTTGAAATGGCCAGCAAAGGAAGGATAAGATTTGGTTCACTCAGATATCACTCAAGATATTTGACAGCAAGTCATTGAAACTAACTTTAGTTAATTTAAGCATTAAATAAATGTTATGAGAAGATATTGACTCTATTTGTTTTCTGTTGCTCTGTAACACATTGCCACAAATTTAGCAGCTTGAAACAATGCACATTTATTACCTCATTTTCATTGCTAAGGAGTCCATATATGGCCCAGTCGCATCCTGTGTTCAGGGATCTCAGCAGGTCTTGGTTAGGCCTGCTGTCCTGAAGTTCACTTAGGGTAAGATCTGCATCTAAGCTTCCTTAGATTGTTGGAAGAATTCATCTCCTTGTGGTTGTAGGACTGAAGTCTGTTTTCTTGCTGATTATCAGTCAGGGACCACTCACAGCTTTTAGAGGCTGCCTGCTGTTCTTGACCATGTGACCCTCTCATAGGCACTTTTACAGCATGGCAGCCTACTTTTCAAAGTCAGCAATGAAGAGTTGTTGCTACAGTACAAGACAATCTTTTATAATGAATGGGCATGGCATATCACTTTTGTCATGTAACATAATCTAATCAAGGCTGTGACATCCATCACCTTTGCCATATTCTACTGATTAGAAGCAAGTCAAATGTTCTCTCTCACTGTTAGCACACCAGCTTCTATAGTAGAAGGTGAGCTCTGTATTATAAGAGAAAGCATTCTTCATGTATAACCACAGGGTTCGGTTGCTCATGGCCCCTAACGGATGGATGACAAGTGTCTACTGCCAAAGGAAAGGACAAAAATGTGAGCTTAGTGAAATGTTGAAGTTTTTGACCATGGTAGGCATGATGACCATCTGGAAACAGACTTGAACTGGAGAGTAGCTGGAGTCATGCAATTCCAGAGGAAGAAAACTCTTGCAGGACTTAGGGGAATGGGGGCATTGAGGCTTCATTTAGGAATGGTGGTGAGTGAGGGACAGGAGAGGCTAGGTAGGGAGAGACAGTTAGGGGGCTAGGTGACTAGACTCACCCAGGGGACTAGTAAACAGGCTCACAGAAATCCCAGATGTGGAGAAATCTAGGAGATATTAACCAGAGAGGAGGCAACACCTTGTTTGTGCTCATGATATTTATAAGAACACCTTGTTCCTTCTAAGTATAGACAGGATATTCTCATGATATTTACAAACGTACCATGTTATTGACATGAACTTTACCAAGTTCCCTGGTCAATTTTCTATATAAGACCCACCATAACAGCCATCAGCCCATAAAAGCCCTCAGTGGCAACCCACTGCGGACCCCTCTCACTCTAGAGAGGCTTTCTCTTTCCTTTTGGTTCTCACCTTCAGGTAATAAACTTTCACCTCACTCTTTTTGTCCACCAGATTCATTCTTCCACTTCTTAACACAAGAACCCTGAAACAGTGGTGGTAAAAAAGGAGTAGAAGCCTTTAAAAAGATGAATCATTAACAAACATGTTATTCTAGGCATCCACGTAATTAGTCCTTAATATATTCCACATATGAAAGATTTTTAAAGGACTACTGCCACCAGTCCTTGTATTAAACCAATACTGTGATTTGGAGGTCCACAAATTGGCCTCCCCTTATTTTTCAGAGACCATCTCAGATCCATCTACAATTGTGGCTCAGTCAGGTGTGGTGTAGGGACATTGGGGGAGGGGGGGTGTCTACTGAACACTGCTCTAGCTCCAGGCAATTTGCAGGAGTGGTTTTATTTAATCTGCATCCCATATCTGGCAACTGAATTTGTTTCCCCAGTTCTGCCACCCTTGCTTCCAAGGAAAAGGAAACTTTGAAAGTTTAAATACCTTGCTAAGGGTTGTTCAGATACGTGTGGCACCAGGAGTTGAATCTAATTCTGAATTCAAAGCCCATAGTCTCATCATACATATCCCCTACTCACAAGCAGTAAGTGAGGCTTCTAGGGGAAAGGCTTGTTTTTCCCACTGAAGTCAATGTCGGCACTATAATTGCTCTTGGGTTCCTTCGTTCATCTTGTGAGAACTGGATACTGGAGTATGAGGGTTAAAGGGAGGAGTGAGAGAGTGTGCTGTGTCGTGCCTTCTTTTTTCCCAGCAGGAAGTGCAGATTATAGGTTTGTCTTCCATCTAAAAGTAAGAATGTGGAGTGGAGGCTGTATATTTTTATTTCTACTTATCATTTTGGCAGAAATATAAAGCTCTGTGTCTCCTTTCTCTCCTATATGTAGATTTCTATTAAATTCAATTAGGAAACCTGATGAATTCTCATTGCCTCTTTGGCCATAGGGTTCTTTCTATAGCTTTTTCAGTAGATGCCACTGTTTTGATCTACTTGAAAAGTCTATTGAGACATTCCTCCTTTGTTCTTCTATTACTCAGTCCCCCTTTCTACTCTGTGGTGCCTCTGAATTCTATTCATAGATATTCTACTTTTTTTCCCTTCTGTTTTATGTACTTAAATCTCTTCTTTAAATGGATCTAGTTCCATTGATCGCAATCATTTGCTCAGATCCCCTTGCTGCTCTCCTGCAAAATACGAGCTCAGTGTGGGACTCATCTGTATTCTGTTAATTTTGCAGAGTTGTACCCCACATCCCAGCGCAGTATGAGGAGGATTTTAAGATTTCCCTGGGCATTTAAGTCAAAATGTAATCATTTTAAACTGAATACCATGAAGCAGCATTGTGACTGGATTGCATTAGGTCAGGTGCATACCTATGGACCACTTAGCTGTGGCTTATTAGGTTGGGCTACCGTAACCTAATCCCCAACAAGTTACAGCTCAGGAAATCTTGAAATAAACTTACTTTTTTTCCGTATAGGACTTAGATGTTCTAATTTAGCTTAGGCCAGTTTTGACCCTAAAAGCCGGGACCATTTAGCCTGGCACGCAGGTTCTCTCATAGCCTGGACCTAGTCTCTATTTATTGCCTTTTCATCTTTAATTCTTGTCACTCCTTGCTGTATGGCTTTAAGGATATAAGCCCTAAGCTTGGAACTAGCTAGTGACTTAGGTTTTAGATATTGAACAAGCAGCCTAACATGTAAAGAAAATCAAGATGTGAATGAGTGTGTGGGGGAGGAGTGAGAAAATGGGGAACAAACAGAAGCAATGTTTCGGTTTTTCAGTTCCAGCATCCCGTCATTCTTGAGGCCATTCTACCAATGATTTTGTGGTTTTACATTATGTGAGCAAGAAGTTTTCCAGAAATTGAGTTTCTGTATTTTGCAATTGAAAGAGTACCAAGTAGCACAAGTTTCTTTCAGTCTAGGATTCTCAATGCATTTTTTTTGAACCTGCTGCCTCCAGAACTATCAGTAGCTGTCTCTTAGCCAAAATCAGAATGTGACTCCTCTGGAGTTGAATTTGGAAAGTGTGCCCATTTAGAGGGTGTACCTTCTCTGTGCTCCTTTTCTCCTTTACCCAGTTTCTGTCCCTCTGCTTTTGTGATGCTTCATCTGATTACTGTAGTTCACAATGATCTCATTCATCTCTGAATTCCTGTAGTAATTTAGGATTGTGGCAGTGGTTTACACAGATGTAAAGTTGAGTTTTATTATTAATGGCTTGGAAAAATCCATAATAATAAAAGGCTACTATGAGTAAAGCCATTAAAGGAATTTGCATTTTTTTGTGCCCAGAACAGCATCTTTAATTTATACTTTTGAAATATAGTGTTATATTAATACGTGAAATGATATACAAATCTTTTTGTGGTTCTGCAATTCCTCTATAGCCCACTAGAGATCTAATAGCCTCTCATGCCCAGATGGAAAGAAGGGAAGAAGAGGCTTGGCTTCCTTGTGAGCACCCTTCCAAATAAAACACCATAGGAAGAAAGGTCTGATTTTAGCTAAGACTACTGGTCTATCCAGTATGAAGCTAAGTTATTCTTACTAAACATTTTATGTAAGTATGTAGGAACATGGAATACGGTGCAAACATTTTTACTTCTAGATTTCACAAATTATAAAACTAAAACCAACGAGCCAACATTAAATATAAACGGCAGAATTGGTGAAATTAAAAGGAGTAACATTGCTTCTCCCTCTGCCACTTTCCCCCTGCTCATGCTCGCTCTCGCTCTTGTCTCTCTCTCTCAAATAAATAAAATCTTTAAAAAAATGTGTATCCATTTTTTTAATGTGTAAAAATGTGTAGCCATATCCAGAGATTGCAGGAATGGAGAACAGATTGTGTAGAAACTACACACAGATAACATGTATGCATCACCTTCAAGAACGATGATGATTTTAACCACTACAGTGTAGGGACTTCTGGATGCCTTACTACCATGTGTTCTGTAGTGACTCAGTTCATCCTCACCTTTTTTTTCTCATCGGAATTTATTTGTTTAACAAGCTGTGTGTTGTTTTGCCTTCACCTAGTAACTGTATGATTGAAAACACCAGTTGCAAATAGTGGAATGAAAACTCCATGGTGGTTATTTTGTCCTAAAGATGCTTATTCAGAAATTAATTCCAATATATTTATATTTATTTTATACTTTTATATTGTCATCCCAGTGAAAACCCAAAATGGAAAAACAAAATTTCACATCAGACTTTTCAGTTTGAAATACATAGTCCCAAATACTAATTGCCACTTAAAATATTTTGTCTTATTCTGTGTTGTGTCATTAACTAGATTGTAAACTCTGTGAAGGCAGTGAGAACATGCTTACTGTTTTTTGTTTGTTTGTTTGTTTTATTCTACAGACCTAAGTGCATTTCTGTTAGTTGGTGCCTAAGAAGTGTTTGCTGATTGACCAGCTGTTATATGTTGTTATTTCCTATGGCACTGTGAACTCCTAAGGGCAGGAACTATTTTTGTTTTAATCTGTGGATTCCAAATGCCTAGCACAGCAACTCTTACGTGAGAAATACTCAGTAAATGGTCTGAAAGAAAGAGCAGATGAGTTATTGGCTTTTGTTTGTGTATGTGTGCATGTGCGTGTTTTCTTTTAGATCTCATGCTTCATATACAAGGCACTTTTAACGCTTGTATAGGTCAGTGCTGTCTAATAGAATCTTCTCTGGTAGTGGAACTATTCTGTATCTGTGTTCTCCAATTGTCATAGTCACTAGGCATGTGTGACCTTTGAGCACCTGAAATGTAGTCAAGCTGAGAGCCTGAATTTACTTGTACTTAATTTTAATTATAAAATAGTGTCTTGTGATTGGTAGGCTGCTGAGATTCAGGTATAATGCCTCCATTCTTAAACTCTTTTGCCCACATCACCAACACTGCTACATTTTTTGGTTGTAATTAGATGTTGTTGGAAGTTGTTATTGGATGAATAAAATTAGTTATATTATATTTTATTTATTTATTTGAGTTATATTCCTTTAAACACACGGCAGCATATTCCTTCAGATTGGTTTCATTCTTTTCCCAAATGACCAACAACATTGTGTGTCATCCTTTCATTCATCCCATCATCTGATTTGGGGTTTTTAATCATATCCTTATTAGTGTAGAGGCCTGACACTGACCACTTTATCAGATAAGTTTTACATATACTTTCTTTTTTCTTTACTTTTTTTTTAACTTTTTTTTTTTCTAATTGTCCAGGTTTTGTTGTGCTTGCTATTCTCCTTGTTTTAAACCTTTCTCTCCTAATAAGCCATTTAAACTTGGATTCTGTATTTGATCATTATTATCATCATTGTTTGTAATGGTGTTTATAATAGTCCGTATTTGATTTGACAGACTAATGTCTGCTGGTATTCTGATTCCAAATTTATGTTTTCTTTTTTTTTAAAGATTTATTTGTTATTATTTCTTAAAATGCAGAATCTTTTTTTTTTTAAGATTTTATTTATTTATTTGACAGAGATTACAAGTAGGCAGAGAGGCAGGCAGAGAGAGAGGGGGAAGCAGACTCCCTGCTGAGCAGAGAGCCCAATGTGGGGCTCGATCCCAGGACCCTAAGATCATTATCTGAGCCATAGGCAGAGGCTTAATCCACTGAGCCACACAGGGGCCCCTGTTTATTTATTATTTTAAGAGAAAGAGAGTGTGTGTGTCTGTGTGCCCGAGCGTGCTTGCAGGGGGGGAGGGGCATAGGCAGAGGGAGAGAGAGAATCTCCAGGAGACTCCCCACTGAGCGCAGAGCCCAACTCAGGGCTTGATCCTGGGACCCTGAGATCCTGACCCCAGCTGAAATCAAAAGTCCGACACTTAACCCACAAGGCCACCCAGGTGCCCTACCAAATTTACATATTCTTAAAAATGTCTCCGTATTCGTTTTCTTCTATCAACTTTTTTACTTTTCATATCATTTTATCCTTTCTGGTAGAGAAGAAGAATGAAGTGGCATCATCCACACTTAAACTTATGATGACTCAATCCCTATGTAAGATATAATCCCAACATAACAGTTTTCACAGCTGGTATCAATTGCATGAAATCAATACACCAAAATTTTCCCTTTAGAAAGATAGGAAATGCTTCCTCTAAGTGGCCAAGGTCTTTTATGCAACTTGTGGCACTTCAAGAGGAAGACTTTGGTTAAAATTCATCACATATTTACTGAACCTCAGTAGTAGGTATATTCACATATATTATCTCATTTAATTCCTTTGAGAATGCTGAATCTAGTAATATGTAATGGTGGAAACTAACTAGTTAGAGACCAAATAGCAAATAAATTGATGTGTACTCTGCTGGCAGGCAGAAACACGAATTTTCCACTCATTTTCTACTGCTGGAGATTTAATAGTTTTTACATGGCAAAATTTGAATACAGACTTTGGTGTGGCAACTTGCCTTTGTTCATTCTTTCAGTCTAAAGTATTAGTTCCCAAATTTCAATATCCATAAGAATTTCTTTTCAGGATTATACATTCAAAAGCCCGTAAACTATACTTTATGACTGAGTTAACTCCCTTTCCAAGGCAGTTTTGTCAATACAAAATTTTTATCTTGGAACTACTTTTCCCCTACTACCCAAAAGATGCATCTTGTTTGTATTTCTTTATTTCCACTTTCATTCCAGCACAGGGCTACTCACTGAGAGAACTTGTAGATTTGTTTTTGGATAAATGTCACATAATAAGAGAAAAACTCAGTAGCAATATAATAGAATCTTAAGCTCATGACTTGCGAATTGTGCTTTGGTCACATGATTGCTTGCATCTGCCTCTTAAGGGTGAGAAGGTAGCACTGCTTTGTCATCTTCTGCTCCAACTTGCTGATAAATCTTTTCCTAAAAATACCTAATTATGTGTATTATGCATTATGTTCATTTTAGGCAGGTTGAGGGAACAAGGAAGAGAACTTTATTTTGTGACGTGCTATAAATATATTTCTATTTATTTTTAATTTTTTTATTTGAAGGATTTTATTTATTTGACAGAGAGAGAGAGAGAATACAAGCAGGGGGAGTGGCTGAGGAAGAGAAGAAGCAGGCTCCCAGCTGAGCAGGGACCTGATGTGGGGCTTGATCCCAGGACCCTGGGATCATGACCTGAGCCAAAGGCAGACGCTTTACCAGCTGAGCCACCCAGGTGCCCCTATAAATATATCTTTAATCTACTTATCTGTTTGACCCAAATTTTGACAGTTACCTCCATTAAAATATTTGATGAGTTTAGCATTGTAGAGGAACAATAATTATTTCCTTTTATTTATAAATTTTAACAAAAGCCACTGTGAAACTGTGTGAGCTATCTTGTTTACTAAGGACACCTTTCTGGAGTTACTACTTCTTTATGAAAACAAACTCCTCCTAAATTGTATATTCAAAAGTATAATGCTAAGAATGGTCAAGCCAAATGAGAAGATGTAGACCGAACGGAATGGGATTTTAGAATAATGGTTACAGTTTTAATTTCTCTAGAATAGCACATCTGAAATGTTCTTGGGGAAATTAATAATTTTGAGTAACTATTAGAAACACATTAAATTTTATTTCATATCCTATTTTTTTTAACATATCTTATAAACTCCACACCACCTTATTTTTAACATATCTTATAAACTCCACACCACCTTATTTTTGTTTAAACACCAAATAGATTACATAATAAAACCAAATCTTTAAGTGCTTTTCTTCCCTTTCATACCTTTGTTTCCTTTTATGCTTTCATACTGTTTCCATCTGGTATCATCTTCCTTCTGCCTGGAGGTCTTCCTTTAACATTTCATGCGGCAAAGGTCTGCTACTGATGAATTCTTTCAGCTTTTGTATATTGGAAAATATCTTTATTTCACCTTCATTTTATAAGATTGTTGTTGGATATAGAATTCTAAGTTGACAGTTTTTTCCTTTCAGTCTTTAAAGATGTTACTCCACTGTTTTCCTACTTGTATTTTTTTTAGGAGAAATCTACTGTCGTCCTTATTTTTATTTTTTTTTCCTCTTTATATACAACATGTCCTTAAACATTTTCCCTTTTTCACTGGTTTTGAAAAATTTGATTATTGTGTGTTTGATTATCGTATTGCTTTCTTTGTGTTTCTTGTAATTTGGGATCATTGATCTTCTTGGACCTTTGGATTTATGATTCCTATCAAATTTGAAAGGAATGTAGTTATTTTTTTCCCCCAAATTTGCTTCGTTCCCCTTTTCTCTCTACTCCCTTTCAGGAACTTCAATTACATATGTATTAGGATCACTGGTGTTCTGTTTATTTTTTATTGGTTTTTTTTTCACTGTATGTTTCATTTTTGGATAGTTCTTATTGTGTCTTTAAGTTCATTACTGGTAATCACATTTAGTGTGTGTGTGTTTTTTAATCACATACATTAGAGTTTAGGTGTTTTAAAAATCTTCTGTGTCTTTTTTAAGCATGTGGAATAGATTCATAATAACTGTTTTAATGACCTTGTCTCCCAATTCTAACATCTTTTTAGTTCTTGACCAGTTTTGTTGGGTTGATTTTTCTCCTTGTTATGGGTTATATTTTCCTTCTTGGTAATTTCTGATGGATACCAGACATTGTCAATTTTACCTTGTACAGTGCAGGATATTTTTATATCTCTATAAATCTTCTTAAGCATTTTTTTAATGGGATGCAGTTAGTTACTTGGAAAAAGTTTGATCCTTTCAGGTCTTGTTCAGCTTTAGCCCTATCCCTGTGAATTATAATGTTTTCCAGTCTTCCTGGTGGGAACAGGCGCAATTCCCAGCCTTGAGTGAGTGCTTGGTACTGTTTCCTCTAATCCTTTCTGGTTGTTCTTTATCTGGCCATGTGTTGTTTCCCTTATAGTGCTAATAAGTTATTTTGCCGAATACCTGAGTGTTTTCTACAGATCTTTGGAGATCTCTCCTGTTCAGCTCTTCTTCCTCTGGTACTTTGGAGATATCTAGCTGCTCTGATTGCCTTAGATTCTCAGATACATCTCTTCAGCTTAGGGATTGTGCTGGGCTCTGCCTTGTTTTTCCTTCCCTGAGCCATTGTCTAGAAGCTGGAACAGCCGTAGAGCTCATGTCATGAGTTTCCCATTTCTTAGGGTTTGCATTATGTTTCCTGTTTCTCAAGGATTATTGCCTGATATCCAGTGTATTGAAAACTATTGTTTCATATATTTTGTAAGCTCTTTCATTTTTTGCAAGAAGAGTACATTTCCCATCTCTGTTATTTTATCTTGATTAGAAGTATGTATCCTCCATTCATTTTTCTCTTCCATGTAAAATGTTGTTGGTCAAGATAATTTTGGAGGTGATTTAAGCATTTAATACTCACTTTAATGCAGTTTATTATGGCATTCTTTTTTAATTTTCAGTAGATTCCAAACTTTCTATAATGAACACTTTGTGCTATATATTTTCAAAAATTAAGTTTTAATAGTCATTTATGTCCCATATTATGCTTGATGATTTTAATCATTGCCCTAACTATTCAAAATTGTTCTTAAAGCAAGCCAGCCATAAATTAAGAAGTGAAATTGGTTGAGCATAGTAATTTATATACTTTTATGTGGATGAAAGATGCTACTATAGGGAAGACCTGTGTCCTATGATCTTGTTTCTTAAGAAGGATTGAAGTCAGGTAGCTTTGTAGTAATACGTTCTTGAATTTATAGGATGTGAATGATCATAAAACAACTAAAATCACTGTCTTTTAGATTGTATTGCTTTTTTTTTTTTTTTTTTTTTTTTTTTTTTTTTTTTTTTTTTTTTATTTTTTTTATTTATTTACTTGACAGAGAGAGATCACAGTAGACAGAGAGGCAGGCAGAGAGAGAGGGAGAGAGGGAAGCAGGCTCCCTGCTGAGCAGAGAGCCCGACGCGGGACTCGATCCCAGGACCCTGAGATCATTGACCTGAGCCGAAGGCAGCGGCTTAACCCACTGAGCCACCCAGGTGCCCCTAGATTGTATTGCTTTTTATGGAGTTCCTTTTTATATTAGGAGATTCTGTAGTTCAGGGGTAGGTTTTTAGAATGTTCACATATCAAGTAGTCATGAACTATGTGCTGGTGAACTATTTTATTTTTAGTTTTCTCTAGTATTTGAATGATAAAATATAACACTGTGAACTAATATGAGAATAGAGTGTCAAAATTCAGGAGCACATCTTGCTTTAGCGCAAGCATGTTGTTACTTCAAGCATTTTCTGGCAGTAAGGGCACAATTGACTGTGTTAATTTAAAAGAATCTTTGAGGTGGTATAGTTCCATATGCTGTAGGAATATGTCAATGATTTTTGTATTTTATAATTTGAGTTTTTAATGTAGTCTTTTGAAAGCTAGTTGTTAAGCATGGCAAGAAGACTAGAGTTGCTTTAGAATCTTAGAAAAATAATTTTGTAAGAACAAATTAAAATTAACTTTAACTTTCTTCAGCACTGTCATAAATACCAGCACGCTGAAGCCAAAATTGTGGCAATGTTACATTGCTCTGTTTCCAATATTTAAGCATAAAGGTTAGGCCAGATTTATATTCTCTTGTAAAATTGAACCAAAATATAAATTATTTATAGAATTTTAAGAACAGAATCTTAAAAAATTGAATACCATTCTGTGGTGGAGACTGCTAGTTATCTCCAGTATCTACTTTCTCCATCTTCTTCAAATGCAGAGCTCCCGAATTTTTGCTGAGATCAGACCCCTACAGAATAAAGATGGTATTTCTCAGCTTCTCTTGCAGCAAAGAATTGTGCAATGTGGCAAAATTCTGGCCATAGGAAGTAAGCAGAAATGATCTGTATAACTTCCAGATGGGACATGAAAGCACAGGGGTGTGCTCTGTCTTCCCTTCTCACTTGCTGGCATGTGTATATGGTGGTGTACTCTCTTAGACCATGATAAGAGGTCAGCATTCTAAGGATAGCAGAGCAACCAGATATTTTTTAAAGCTTTAAAGCCTGGAGCAATGGTGATGACTTCTTGAGGCAGAGCTGCCATACCAGGTTGGAACTTGATGTGAGGGAGGAAGAAACTTCACTCTTGTCTAAGCTGCTGTTAGTTTGGGTCTCTACCACACAGAGGCAAAGCTATATATGCTGTTCTCACAATTTTTTTGTTTATAAGACAGGTTAGTAGTTAATTTTTATAACTGTAAACTTGAGAAGAACAAAAGATCGTGCACCATAGAGATCAAAACTTCTTCGTAGGACGTCATTAAAAAAACCGGACTAGTCCAATATCTGTCAGCTGAAGAGTGCGACATAGTTAATGATGACTCTTCTCTGAGAAATATAAGTAAAAATTTGAGGCACATAATTTTCATGCTGACTTTTGAAGGAAACAAGGTTTGAGAAGAGAGAGAAAACTAAAATTGCTCACCAAAATTTTTTTTCATTTTCCCGTAGTTTGTATTTCATAATTGTCAAATCCTTATCCTCTTTTCAGTCCCAGTGTGAAATGGCTCCCTGGATATCTTTCACTGTTTACTACTTACTCCTTTTTTGGGAATCAATCATCCCTGAGCCTCTGGGATGTCAAACCCTTACAGTTTCCTCTCTGCCTCTGCCCTCTTCTCAATCTCCTCTGTGGGATCTTCAGTCCACCCTTTCCCTGTGTATGTATGCTGATTCTTGGCTCACCATTCCTTTCACTTCCTGTTGGGGAGATCACAAACTGTAACTTGTAGGCATGTTTTGTTGATATCACAGAATTTAAAAGACACGTTGCGTTAATTGGCTGTATTTAAAAATCAGGATATTTAACATGAAATCCAGATTTTGGCTTTTCTTGACCGAAGAGCAGATCTGACAATACTACATCTACATTCCGCATAGCACTGAGGATGTTGGAGCTGAGTGATAGCTGCCTTTTCTTAGATGAGGCTGCTCTTTCCTCTTTGTTATGGTCTCCACTCCCTATTGCTTACGTCTTGTGTTTTATTTATTTTCATTACTTGCCTGATCTTGTAGGCATTGAAGTTTATGATACTCATCTTCTTGTGTAATTTAAATTTTAAGTTAATTGTTTTTAAAAGCAATTTCCTTGGGTGCCCAGATGCCTCAATTTGTTAAGCAGCTGCCTTCGGCTCAGGTCATACAGCTCAGGTCATACTCTCGGAGTCTGGGATTGAGCCCCCTCGGGTCAGGCTCCCTGCTTAGCAGGAGAGTCCGCTTTTCCCTCCCTCACTCATGCTCTCCTCTCACTCTTTCTGTTTCATATAAATAAACAAAATCTTTAAAAAACAAGTGATTTCCCTTTCCTTCCTCTTCTTTTCAATTCCAATTCCTCCTCCCCAGTGCTATCATTGTTAACCTAATTAGACTATCTTGTCTCACCTGGTTTATTTGCAGTGGATACCTAACTGACTTTTATGCCTCATATTACCCAAATTAATCATTCTCTACACTGCTTCTAGAGTGACCTTTCTAAAATTAAAATTTCAGGGGTGCCTGGGTGGCTCAGTCGTTAAGCAGCTGCCTTTGGCTCAGGTCATGATCCCAGCGTCCTGGGATCCTGGGATCCTGGGATCGAGCCCCACATCAGGCTCCTTGCTCAACGGGAAGCCTGCTTCTTCCTCTCCTACTCCCCCTGCTTCTGTTACCCCTCTCGCTGTTTCTCACTCGCTCTTGCTCTGTCAAATAAATAAATAAAATCTTTTAAAAAAATTAAATTAGAATTTCAGTATAACTCTACCCAACCTCAAGACTTTGAGTGGCTCACCTGACTTCTGGATGACTTCAGACTCCTTAGCATTGGTATGAATGTAAAATGGTTCAGCCACTTTGGAAAGCAGCCTGGTAGTTCTTCAAAAAGTTAAACAGAGTTACCATATCACACAGCACTTCCATTCCTAGATGTATGCATGAGGGAATTAAAAAGCATATTTTTAGATGAAAGGTGTACATGAATGTTCATAGCCATTTTCAATAGCCAAATAGTGGAAACAACCCAAATGTCTACCAGCTGATGAGTAAACAAAATATGGTATATGCACACAATGGAATAATCCTGGACCATGAGAAAAGAACAAAGTACTCATGGATGAACCTTGAAAATATTAGGCTGGGTGGAAGAAGCCTGACTTATAGCATCTTTTGTAAGGTCACATATTGTATAATTCCATTTGTAGGAAATATCAGAGATAAGAATACAGTATTGATTGTTGGGGTTGGGGGGAGGGGAAATGGGTTGTGACTACTAATGCATAGGTTTCTTCTTGGGGGTGATGAAAATGTTCTGGAATTACATAGGGCTGATGGTTGTACAGCTGATGGTTGTACGTACATAAACTAAAAAAATTGTTGATACGCACAGGTGAAAAGGGTGAATGCTACGGTATGTGAATTATACCTCAAAAAATAAATCAGGGTCTGTAACACTTTTGCTGGTGTTTCTAGTCTCATTTCCTGGTACTTTTGTCTTCCCAAATACCCCACCTGCCCCTTTCTCCCTTGTGTAGGTGTTCTAATCTACTAAGTGCCATGCTGTCTTTCAGTGGTATCCATTTACACATTTCTGCCAGAAGAATCCTACCCCCTCTTCCCTCTCTCGACCCATCTAGAGAATTTCTGATTTTCCTTCCAGCTTTAGCTCAGATCTCATCTTCCCTGGAGTTTCTTACACACCATTGCTGGTGGATTACTTCTGAGGGGCATTTGGTAGATCTTCCAGAGCCAACCAGGAGCACCCCAAAATGAAAAGAGATTAACTGTGATGAATTTATATTATCAATTTCACTGTGCACTTAAGTGTTCATGTTTTGTAGTTTTTAATTTTAATTTCAAATAAAATATGGTAAACTATGTGTGGGGAACCATATTTTATTTTACAAATTTTAAAAAAAGATTTTATTTATTTATTTATTTATTTGTCAGAGAGAGAGAGAGAGAGAGAGAGAGCACACAAGCAGGCAGAGTGGCAGGCAGAGGTGGGGAGAGAAGCAGGCTCTCTGCTGAGCAAGGAGCCAGATGTGGTACTCGATCCCAGGACCCTGGGATCATGACCTGAGCCGAAGGCAGCAGCTTAACTGACTGAGCCACCCAGGCGTCCCAGGGAACCATATTTTAAAGCAAATATCTTGTAAGAGTCTTATTCCAGTTTTGCTCCCTCCACACCTCATTCCCCCTGCCCTGTGTAGGTTAGGTGCTTTTCCTTTGTGACCCCCATGCACACTTAGCATCTGCTGTCCTCCTGTGTGGTAACAGTTCATTTTTCTGTCTCACCAGCTAGAATGGGGACTCCTTAGGGAGAACTGTGTGTCTTTCATTTTTCTGTGTTTACAAGTAAATCCTCAGAATTCTCCATAGAAAGTGTTTGGCAGATTTTGAACAAATGAATGGCCATACTAAGTGACATCAAATGTAGGCATATGGGAGGAATAGCTTATATTTGATTTAGTGAAAATCAGGGATCTGTGGACTGTTTAAGAAAGGCTGTGTAATTAGATGTCTTCATTAAAACAACCTGATGTCTCTTCTCCCTGCCCCCCAGCCTTTGAAAAGTTGTTTGAAAAAGAGTAGATTAAAAGAATGTGAGAATTTTTACTTTTCTCAACCTATACAACTGAGGAGGGTGTTAGATAGAAGGCCTAAAGTGGGTATTAAAATGGCACTTTGCTCAACAGATTTTTAAAGTGTCTTCTGTACTTTTCAAAGCAATCTTGTTTCCTTTTCATGTCAGAAAATTAATAAGTTAAAGTTCACGTACCAACATTAACTCCCAGTTTGGATTTTTTTTTTTTAAACTGTGCAGTGGCAAATAGTGTCTGGTTAATGTTTCCTCTTTGAAAAATGTGATTATACTAAATTATTTATATGTGATCCCTGACTTTTTTACCCTTGGTTTTTAAAACTAGAAATTCTTTACCATCCTACCGTATTTCATTTCCCAGAATCAGACTCTAAGACAAAAGATTGGAGAGCAGGTTGTTTGACTTAGGAGGCAAAGAATGCTGTCAGTAAAGGGTGTGTATTAAGCCAGCTACCATTTTGGGTAACTGAAGCTTTATTCTTTTGGGCAAACTACGAAAAGGTATGCCTTAGAATTGTCTACCCAAAAAGCAAGAGAGCTTCTTGGGTATTACACCTTAGAACCAGTTACTTCTTAGTTGAAGGCTGCTTCCCACCTGCCACAGAGGTCCAGAGAAAACCCTCAGGTGACAAAATAGTAGTGTTGGCAATTGAAAGTGTGTGGGCTTACATTTGAATAGTAATGGCCATGGGATGTGGTGGGGGGGCATCAACAATATTTCTATATATGCAGATGGTACACCACAGCGAGAGAGCGCTAAAGTGTGAAAAATATCAAAATTTAAGTTAGCTTTACTCAGGCCCTTACCTAGCCCTCCGTTAAGTACCTACTATGTGCTAAATATTGTTCTGAGGTATACTGATTTGCTTATTGAGCCCCTTCACTTTTTTTTTTTTTTAAAGATTTTATTTATTTATTTGAGAGAGAATGAGTGAGAGAGAGCATGAGCGAGGAGAAGGTCAGAGAGAGAAGCAGACTCCCCAAGGAGCCGGGAGCCCAATGCGGGACTCGATCCTGAAAGTCCGGGATCATGACCTGAGCCGAAGGCAGTCGTTCAACCAACTGAGCCACCCAGGCGCCCTGAGCCTCTTCACTTTTTAAAACTCGGGTTTTGTGGGGTGCCTGGGTGGCTCAGTGGTTAAGTGTCTGCCTTCAGCTCTGGTCATGATCCCAGCGTCCTGGGATCGAGCCCTGCGTTGAGCGCTCTGCTCCGAGGGGAGCCTGCTTCTCCCTCTCCCGCTTCCGCTGCTTATATTCCCTTTCTCACAGTCTCTATCTCTCTGTCAAATAACAAACAAAAACAAACTCAGGTTCTTCATTTATAAGATAACTTACTTTCTTCCTTTACAAGTGGAGATAAAGATGAGATCATATTCTCAAAAATACTTTGAAATGTTTAAAGCAGGATTTCAAATTTGTTATTATGGTTTTTACCCAAATGTACCCCGATAAAGCAGTAAAAATGAGGTTAGACTTAACTTGTCTCTTATCAGCAATATGTTAACCAGGCAAATGCTTTTTTTTTTTTTTCCTTAGGCTGTGCAAATCTGGCCTCTATGAACAGTTTGTACAAGATAGTAAATTTATAAGGTCCATGAAAGGAATAATGTACCATGGGGATGGCTATTTTTAGTCAGTTGGCAGTGAAGGCATCCCAGGGAAAGTAGATAAATTGAACCTTAAAGTAATAGGTAGGAATTAGCTCCGTTGAAATAGGAATTTACGAAGGGACAGTGTATTCCATTACGAAGGGAGAGCTTTTGGTAAGTCCAAGGGGCAGTGCAGGTAAGAACCCACCCAGTGTCCAGGTTAAGCTTTTGGGTCCATGGGCTGCCTGTGACAGGGTGACATTCCGTCTCCACTTCTAACTAGCTGGGTGGTATCTGACTAGTTATATAATTTCTTAGCTTTTCTTTCCTTAACTATAAATTGGGGATCCTAGTACTATCTACACTTTAAGACTGTTATAAGGATATGTTGTAAAGATCCATAGGATACATTATGTAAGGCAGTTAGAATAAATACCCAGTAATCTCATCTGTAGCTCTGGGTATAAGTAGAGTTTCAGATTACAAGTCATACTGCCTAAGGATGCACCTGGTCCCATGCAAAGACTTCTCAAAGTATACGGAACATTAATCCTACAACATCTGCAAGAAAAAAAGATCATGGAGTTAAAAGAATTTGAAAAGCTATATGTACCATTGATGGATATCATGGAGAGTCATATCAAGATATTAACATCTCTGAAAAGTCTAGGAGTAAATAAATCTTCTTGACTTTGTTTAATATGGTGCATTAAATTTCTTTAATCACCAGTTTCTTTTAGATACCTATTCACATTGGATATTCTTTGGGAGATGTTAATTTGAAGAGCTTCGAAGTGGATCAAGCAAGTTACCAATAATTATACATCTACATTAATATTGTCTATCAAAGAAATCATCTTAAGGATTTGTAAATGTCTTTAAGTAATATGATCTTTACTCAGAGTATTTTTTGAGATTCTCTGTAGATATGCTTTTGAGCCAATTTATTAGTCCCCCCACATCAATCATTATGTGATCTTTTACATATTTCATTCCTCATTCTCTACAGAGAATTGTTATCACTTGTGCTGTGATTCCTCCTAGGCCTCAGATCTGTTCAGAATGATGTTTTTTTGGCCTCACTTGAGATAATTTAAAGAACATTCCCCAGACAATTCTAAAAGTTGACTTCCAGAAATACTTGGAGTAGTGCCACCATCATTAAACTAAGTAGATAACTTTCAAGGTGACTGGTTTTAAAAGGGACAGCCTCTACTTAGATGTGTATTTTGTCTGCAGAATAAATGACTTGTCATTTTATAGTCCTACAAGGAGTGCTAAGTTCCTACTATGTGCTTATCTCTGTGGTCATTATAGTCAACTTGGGGCAAGTGTTCATAGTCTAGTTGGGGAGAAATAAATATTCCAAAGTAATCATTATAGAAGGGCATAAATATAGTCATAGGAAGATCAGAGTGTTATGAGAGTAGAGAGGGAGGGGGTCTTCCTTGGCAGCGGTCAAAAAAAGGTCAAAAAAAGCTTCCCAGTAGCAAAGATGCTTACAAGGAGCCTTGACCACCATGTGAACAATTGAGAAGAGGATATTCCAGGCTGAGAGAAGTCAAAGTACAGAGACCTAGGGATGTGAAAGAGGGTGGGGGAACTACAGCCATGTGGGTGCAAGTGGAGTGTAGGCTCCTTCTGGGGAAGTGGAAGATGATGAGCCTGGGAAACCAGAAGAGTTCTTGACCGTAAAGGACTTTGTAAGTGCCAGGGGATGGAGTTTGGAGTTTATCCTCTAGCTGGTAGATCACCACTGACAGATTACAACAGAGATGGCCATAGTCATCATTTTAAAGAGATTGTTTTGGTAGCAGTATGCACTTGAGTTGGAATAAGGAAACAGGAGGCAAGGAGCCCAGGAGGCTGTTGTAGTAGTCCAAGCAAGAGGGAGTCTAAGCTAAGGTAGCAAGAGTAATGGTGAGGAAGAGGGAACAGCTTTGAAGTGTATTGAGGAGATGGGAAACCAGATTGTCATGAGAAGTTGTTAAGAATAAGGGGAAGGGCAAGTCTGGCGTGCTTTTAGATGGGGCAGTGTTGGATACTGGTACCATTTGGTATGATTGGGATTCAGAAGGCACACACGTTTTGTGGGACATTTACTGAGTTCTGTTTTGTACTTGTTGAGTTTGAAATACTTGCTTCAATTTATAACTCTATTAACTACTTTATGCTAGATAATGTGTTAGGCTCTGAGGATACAGCAAGAAAAAACTCATAATGTTTCATGTGCTTGTGAAGCTTACAGCCTACTGGGAGAGACTGACATAAACAAATAATTACCCAACTAATTACTTAATTAGTAAGTAAATAAGAAGGGGACCTAACTCATAAGGCATTGTGCAATCCATTCTGATACTTAGCAGAACAGTCTGGTCTACTGAGTGATAGAGATTTGAGGTCACTGGTAAATTGTTGCTTAACTAAAACCATTAGTGAGGTTGGCTAGACTGGATTTGCAAAATGAGCGAGAAGGGCTGAGGTTAGAATAACATGAACATTTACAGAGAATGATGAATGAAATAAATTCTAAGATGAATTTAGAAAAGCATGACAGAGTAGTTGAAATGTGTGTGGAAAGGGTTAACGTGACAGAGAGATCTAATAACATAGGTCTATAAAATTTCCAGTGGACTAGTAACTGTAAGTCTGTGTTGTCTCTAGCAAGAGCCGATACAGTAGAGTGGTAGGTGTATAAGCCATGTATTCATGCAGTGGTGACCTGGAGCTGGCTTAGGGATTTGTGAGAGTCAGACTGTTAAATTTTCAGCAATTGTGCAAGCTGGTTGTTAAACATAGCCATAGCTGTTATCTGAATTATGTATACTTATAATTAAATAAATCATATTAAAAATAAATATAATGTTCAAAATCCACCCTACCTGCTTGTTTTACTACATTTTCTTAATTATCTGTACTCTTTTTTTTTTTTTTTAAGATTTTATTTATTTATTTATTTGACAGACAAAGATCACAAGTAGGCAGAGAGGCAGGGAGAGAGAGAGGAGGAAGCAGGCTCCCCGCTGAGCAGAGAGCCCGATGCGGGGCTCGATTCCAGGACCCTAGGATCATGACCCGAGCCGAAGGCAGAGGCTTTAACCCACTGAGCCACCCAGGTGCCCCAATTGTCTGTACTCTTAAGGTTATTTATGTCTATTTTATCTGGATAATGGATGCACCATATAATGTTCTGCTCCTGCATATCTCTTCTGGAGTCTCTGTTCATTGACTTCACTTTGGTATCTTGAAATTTGCCACAGTGAAGGTATTTACACGATAGAAATTGGCAAAGCTGCAAATGTGAGAATTTGTTTTCTGTTGTTTAGATTTAAAGGGATATACATATTGTCGATAATACAGCCTATACTCAAAAGTATGTTAGGGGTGCCTGGGTGGCTCAGTGGGTTAAGCCTCTGCTTTCGGCTCAGGTCATGATCTCAGGGTCCTGGGATTGAGCCCTGCATCAGGCTCTCTGCTTGGTGGGGAGCCTGCTTCCCTCTCTCTCTCTTCCTGCCTCTGCCTACTTGTTATCTCTGTCAAATAAAGAAATAAAATATTTAAAAAAAAGTATGTTGGATATGTAGCAATTGCATTATAAATGGCACAAAAAGTTGAAGAAATATTCTTCCAAATATTCTCCAAATACGTAAAATATTATCCAGTTCAGTAGAGAAGTTGCTCCCATTTTTGATGAGCAAGAGCAGTTCTGACATACATATTCATTGTTTAACTTTCATCTCATTTATGAATGTAAAAGAAAATAAAAACCAACACTCATGTCAGAACATAACAGATTTGGTAAATATCAATGAAAGCATTTTACAAGAAACCAGTTGGAAAAAAAGAGAAACCATTTGGTTCTATGTATTTGAAGGTAAAGATTATTGTATTTTTTAATTATGTATAATTGCATGCTATATCTTTTATACTAGTAAGATTTATAAGAAACACACATATATATGCACACAAACACATATACATATTTATTTTTAGGAGAACCAATTGCTAAATATTTATCAACACACAATGGTTGTATATGCAGGATATTTGGAAACAAGTGGGATCTGCTCTTTTGAAAAGCATGGCAGAGAAGGGATGTTCTTTAGGTACCAGGTTATAGGTAGCCAGAAGACATTTGCAGGTTTGGGCTTTTTTTGTTTTTTGTTTGTGTTTTTATTTGAATGGATTTATAGTCTTAATGAAACGAGCCAGTAGAGAGGGAGAGATTGGTGGTATAGAAGAAGGTAGAAGTAAATGTTGGAAGAAGGTGACAAAAAATGGTAGAAAATGAAATACAGAGCATTGTGGGAAAATAAACCTTAAACACAGGAAGGATCTCTATTCTTGTAAGGATGAGGAATAATAGCATAAGATGAAAAATTCAACTACAGGTATATTAAAATCATTTACATCAGTGAATTGTAATTTAAGAAGTGGGGAGGATGAGCTCAAGGAAAGTCAGAAAGGAATCAGTTAATTTATGAATAAATTGTAGAATGAGAGGTGAGTACTGTGATTGACCAGGGAAGATTTTCATGTTGACTTAATCTCTGAAATATTGTGTTGTATTTTAGCCTGTTTTTTAGGTGGATATATTTAAATAAAAAAGAGTCAACTTAAAGGGATCGCATGCATTTAAATGGCAAGTATTATTTGCTTTACTTAGCTGTGCCGTGTGATGCTACATTTCCATGGACACGGGTTGAGTTTCTACAAGATGATCAGAAATGAGGTATAATTTGAGGTTGACTAAGCTGCATTCATTGCATGCATGGATAGTTTGAACACAAGGTAAAATGTTATCCAGACTGCTGAAGAAAACAAGTCTTATTTTGGAACATGACTTTCTTCAGCATTATAATTTATGACTTTTTCACTTGGATTCTTGCTTTTAACACACTCGTATTTATATATATGCTTCAATCAAAGAGAGGCGTAACATTTTGCTTATCCTGTCTCAGTTCCATTAGTTTTTCATTATTAATATTGATAGCCCCATTTTTCTCTCAATTGAAATATGGTAAAATAAAGAACTGTTTTATGCTTGCATGGTAGTTTAACATTTCAGGTCTCTTCAGATCTATTTTTCAAATATAAATTAAATAATTAGTCTAAGTATTCAGAGATACTGGTACCGATGATGCTAAATATGGATATTGGTATTGAAAATACACGCAGCCAGCCGCCTAGTTGCCATTACAGCTGCCATCTTTGAGTCTGACACTGTGTTACCTCCTTTGCAATCTAATAGTGCCTCACCCATCTGGCTGAGAATCTCGAGGTCTTAGCCTTAATATTTGGAAGAATAATGCTTCGCTCTGTATTTCTGTTGTTAGACACCGTCGTGGCCCTGCTCAGACAGCTGGTCCTTGTGTTTGTTGATTGATTATGGGTGCATGCCACCACTGCTGGTCTAAATCTCATATTCCTGCTCCAGGTAGAGAAAGGGGGAGGGGCAGGATAGGGACAGTGCCAGGCATTTGGTGTCTTGTTTAGTCACAAAAGCAAAAGTTTTAGAGAATCTTAGTACTTCTTAGCAGTGTTCTGCTTATACCTCATTGGCCACTCCTAGCTACAGAAGAATTTGAAAAGTGATTATGTAGCTTCCCAACATCTGTAGCCAGAGACAGCCAAGAATAAGAGAGCATGGCTCACAAGAGAAAATGGCTTTGGTTAGCCAATTAATGTGTTTGCTGAAGGGGAGGATCTCAAGCCCCATGTAACTCCAGCCTTTGCACTTCTGTTTCTTAACAATTTAAGGCTGTCTTATCTGGAAGGCAGCCTTTTTAGTCTCCTTACCTACTAGCCTAGGAGAAATTTTTTTTTTGCCCCCATCTAGACTTTACTTTTAATAGGTAAGTAAAGCCTTCAGGCAGCCCTTTGTGGAGGAGAGGGTCCGCTCTTCAGTGTCAGTCTGGACAGAGCAGTCCAGGAGTTGAGACACAATCCTGGACTTGAAAGGGGACCAGTGTTAACAGGCTGTCTGTTCCAAGTGTGGCTGCTGGGAAGGCTCTCGTGAAAAAAACCAGCACAGAGAAAAGTAATCTGAGAATTTGCCTGATAATACTTTTTGTATCAGAATGCTTTAAACAAGTATAACTACACACATTGCTTGGCTGTTTTCTGGTTTTTGTGAGACCGTACATCAAGCCTTCTTTGAAATATGTTAGTTTCTTTCTTTGCAGCTAAAAAATGTTAGAAAAGAGTGAAATTTAAGTAAACTGTTCGTGGACGACAGGGGAGCCCTGAGAATGGATCTAAAGGGAATTTATTTCTAAAATCCCTGCCTAGATCAATCTTGCACTATTCATACCTGCAAAAATATTTCTGGCCCTCTAGGCATAGAATCATTCTTTGTTTTGGATTTATGAGAATAATTATTGAATGACAAAAAATTTGCAGTGCATGTAAATGAAAAGCCAATTATTAAATTATTTGCATAATTAAATTCCACCATGAAGATATAATGAGGTATATATTTTTTTCTGAGATCTAATTGTATTCCAGTATTCGGCTAAGCAATTCACATATATTGTTATTTTATATTCTTGAAGTAGTTACTATTATTTTCCCCTTTTGAAGAATCTGACGCTCACAGAGGTTAAGTTACTTGCCTAAGATTTCCTTGCCAGTAATTCATAGCAGCTGTGATTTAAAACCAGGCACTTTGCCATACCTGCCAGGTGTGGATCTGTGCTCTTAATAATAATAACATTAGGCACTATGCCAAAGAATTTTATAGTCATTTCATCTATTATTCACTAAAATCCTAGACGTTGGTACTATTATCATCATCCCTCTTTTACAGCTGAGAACACTGAGGATTAGATTGAGTAGCTGTTTGAGTTTCTTGCAGTTTCCAAGTCATGGCTTCCAACTCAGGCAGTCTGACCTGACTCCACACGGACCCTAAGCCACTTCTCTGTACTGTGTGCTTGTCGTTAGTCCCATGTTTGACTTGTGTCTATAGGGTTTTTTAATATATAAAATATAATGTTCATTTCTAAAGTGAAAATTTCATCCAGATGATACATCTAAAGCTTGCTCGTGGTTCTCCGTGATTTCATGCTGAGACACTCTTCTCCACAAGATCAAATTTGGTAGCTATTTTTCTGGTGGTCGCTAATGAAAATTTAACATGGATTGCTTTGTGTCTGGCACATATGGTTATTCCATTTTCTTAAGGCAAAGTGAGTGAATTTTTCTTTATCCAAATTAACCAAATTTATATTAGAAAAATTTCAGGATGAGAAAATCTGACAAAAATTCAGCAATGATGAGAGATTATGCTTGCCTGGAAAAGTTATCTGTTATGTTGCTTGCTCATGTTTTATGGTAAGGGAAAAGTGATCATTTTTATCCTTTAAATACCACTTTGCTTAAAGGATATTGGTAATAATATAAACTCCCTTTTACTTTGAATTGTGATTGGAAAGAAAGTGTGATTGTTAGTCTCAGAAAATAAGTTACTTCCTTACAGAAAACATTTAGATGAAATTATAGTTCATTCTAGACCAGTGGTGCTTTGGTTCTAGTTCAAGTGTATATATAACAAAATATAATAAAAATGTGTTACATGGGAAGAAAACAACTCTGTATTATTCAAGGCACATTTCATCACCTAACTTCCTTTCACCCAAATTCAGTGCTATGTTTTATAGTGATTGACTCACAGGGGAAAGATCTATGATTTCTGTCTTGCTGCATGACCTTGGAAAAGCTGGCTTAAATGTATGAAAGGATATTTCAGACATTGACTCAGACTAAATAAATGTGCTGAATTTGATAGAGTGGGAAATTTTTCTCACCACATGGAACCACTAATGAGCTTGGGAAGTAAACATGGTTAAGTAGACATAGTTGCCTTTTTATTATAATAATTCTAAGTTGGATCATTAGCATGAATATCATTTCAGTGAATTTCACATTTGTAGCTTAAGTCCTCACCAAAAAAAAAAAAAAAAAAAAAAAAAAAAGCACACAAACCAAACAAAAACAAAATGTCTCCAGATGAGACAGGTGTTGCAGGTTGACTTGTGTTACCCAAAAACAATATATTCAAGTCCTAACCCCTGGAACCTGTCATTGTGACATTATTTGGAAAAAGGGTTTTTGTAGTTGGAATCAAGATAAGATGAGGTCATATTGGAGTAGGGCGAGCCATTAATCCAGTCTGACCGCTGTCCTTATAATAAGAGGAGAACAGAGAGTCAGAGACACAGGAAGAAGGCAATATGACAGTAGAGGCCGAGATGGGAGTGATATAGCCACAAGCCAAGGGATGCTGAGGACAGCCAGGCACCACCGGAAGCTAAGAAGAGGCAGGAAGGGTTCTACCGAGTCTCGGAGGGAGTATGGCCTTGCTCACGCCTCAATTTCAGACTTCTAGCCTCTGGAACTGTGAGAGATAAATATCTGTTGCTTTAAGCGATCTGGTAGTTACAGCAGCTCCAGGAAACTACCACTAGAGGAGAGAACGAAGGACTGAGGGCAAGCCTGTGATAGTGCTCTGTGGACTTGCTCCTTCCCCTATTCCACATTTCCTCCACCTCAGAACACGAGAAAACTGGGTTCTTTTTCCACCTCCACTGCCTTCCTTTGCAACATCACTTAATCTGTTTGGGTTGCGCTGGCTATGTGGGTGCAGTCAAGATTTTGCTCTGTTCTGAGTAACAATCATGTCCAACATTTATGGGACACCCCTAGGCCAGGCCCACTGCTAAATGTGTATTATTTCATTTACTCATCACAAGAAACCTATGAGGAGCATACTTTTATTATCCCTACTTTACAAATGACCCAAATAATGACATTTCTCTGTGACTTCTCCCTTTTTTTTTCTTGATTTGTTCCTTTAGACACTTATATGTGGGAATCAGGGTTGCAGTAGTGTTGGTATTTATGTTTCCTACATGGGAAAAGTAACCACTGATACCTAAGGGAGTGAAAGCCATTGCAAAGGGTTGTTATGTCAACATGGTGCTCTCACTTTGGCCATGTCACAGTTTCCTCTTGTGCAGAACAGAGGGTCCCTATTTTCTTCTTTGTGATACTTTAATCCCTTTTTTATTGTGAAAATGATTTTAATATAGTTTCCTTATTTTCTAGCTGGAAAATGTTATTAGAGCTGTTTCAACATAGGCTGTGATGGGGTAGTTAATAATACAGTTGCCATTATTGATGTTCACTGTGGGCGAGGCGCTGTATTAGGTACAGCAACCTATGAGACCGATGATGCTAGGGCACAGCTTAAGGACGAAGGCTCACAATAGTAACCAGGTCAAAATTACTAGTTCCAAGTTCTTGTTTATTTTGCCACCAGATTCTGTTTTGCATATTCTTGTTAGAGAGGGCCCTTAACACAGTGATATAGATTAATTCATCAGATTAATGATTGATTTGGAAGCTATGCATCTGGGTTCTAAGAGGATAGTGACCAACATAGGTAATTATGGGAATTCTGGAAGCATCTGAAAAATGCTGTGCTAAATAAAGTAGTTCAAGCTTGGGAATAGGGCACACCATGAGGACCACAGGTGCGTCAGCATGGGGATACCAAAGATGAACTTGTTTTCTTTCAGAATATTTTATCTAAAGCTACTCTAGAATTAGACTAATTTATCCTTAATTACCATAATTAGGGCCAGCAAAAACTAATGTTTCTTGTTTTAATTTTTCGTTGCTTATATTCTCCTATTCAGGAACACAGTAACAAACTCTACAATCTATCCCTAACAAGGACCTTTTAGTAAATGCTAGGTTACAACCCTGTAATAGAAAAGAAGTTCTGTTTGAAATCAGAGTGCATAATAAGTCCATTTCATGCCATTTCCTTGGAAGGCATAGACACCGTGTTGCGTGCTTCTAATACTAAAAATTCTTAGAAAATACAGCAAGCAGTAGTGTTTGAGTAGGTCTTAGAGGCAAAACTGATCTGACCAAGCAGTGTACATTGGTTAAGTGAAATATGAAAGACTGTCTGTTCTGTTCCAGCTGAGGATGTTTGCCATAGAAAATGTTTGTTATGGCCCACTAGAGAGATTGAAGCTACCAGTTTCTTGCTACTCAAACTTGTCTTGGTTAAATTTGTCTTGTATCTTCTAGACCCTAGAGAATTGTCTGTCTCCTGAAGAATTGGGCACAATACAGTGAAGGAGACAGGAAGAGAGTTTGAGGAGCCAAGCTAGTTTACCAAACGGAATTAGTGGGAAAACACACTTGGACAGTGAATAGACCCTGGAAAGTCTGACTCGAATTTGGATTTTCCCTAAATGCCTGTCATGGTGAAATGAAATCTCTGTTGAACTAGGAGTAAATGTGTCAGTATTTTGGTCACAGCTCTGCTACAGATTAACATTAGGACTGTGAAGTCATGCTTTGTGGCACTCATTTTTTTTTTTTTTTTAATGTCAGACTGTGGGTTTTTTTAGATTCCCTTTAACTTCCTCCAAATTCCTTTCCTTCCTACAAAAGATGACCATAGGTGTTATACTGAGAGTACATTTCATTCAGGTGCTGATCCAACTCCTGGATGTTTACTGTGGTCTTGCCATGCTTCCCATCTTTGCCACCAGAGAAAATGTTCACTGGTAATATTTAGGAAGTTTGAAATGTGGATGATACTTCCATTTTTATCTGGAAACCAGTATCTAATGGGTAACAATGATGACAACTCTTACAGATGAGATACAAACATTTATCATCAGCCAGATAACTCCGCGGTATTCCACAGGGGAAGGTTTTGCCCCTCAGGTATGGTTGGCGATGTCAGCAGAAGGGAGGAGAGCTGCTGGCATCTAGTGGGTAGAAGTCAAGGATGTTGCTAAATACCGTGCAATCCCCAGGACAGCCCCTACCCAGAGTTCGGCTTAATGATGCTGGGAGCGCCGAGGCTGAGAAACTGTGATTTATAGGCAATGGCTTATTGAATTTGTGTACATGGTGATCAGAGAAGATGCTAAGACCCTCTTACTCCTGAGGTTCAGAAAGGTTAAGTCAGTTTTTCGGTGTTAAATGGTTCATTAGAGGCAGAGCCAGCATCCCTATCTCAGCCTCTAAAGCCCGCTCCTTTTAAACTAAGAAATGGTACCTAAGCCCAACCTTTTTCTTCCCCTACATGGGGAAGCTTCCTTCTCCTCAGTTTTAAATCTTCTGTATGAGATTTTCTGTCCTTCACCCAGGAGTTTGTAGTAATGTATTTGGGTTGGGGGTAGGCAGTAGAGAGAGGAAAGATAGGGGGTTTGGAGATTTTCAAAAAGTTGAGGTATTATACTTAAATGTAATATTTTTGGCAAAAATCTGTAGTCATAAGCAGTGTGGGTGAAATACAAATGTATATTTAGAGTTTAGTGTTGCTCATACATATGCATTGTTTTTAGATTAAGAATGAGAGCTTTTAGTTTTTCTTCTCTTTGTATCTTTCAAAAGCAATTTGATTTGCTCTTCTCTTGGGCGTGATGGTGATTTGTAGAGCTCGCTGCCTGTTGAGGAATCAAAAACTCCTTGTGGGTACTTGAGGATGAGAGTTTACTTCCAAGCTGGCGGTAAGGTAGATTTTCGACATTTTGGACTTAAAACGTATTAGAAGATACAGAGATGTGAGAAAGACAAAATTGCACTTTGGGGAGGGAGGTGTAGAGAGCTTCATGAGGAAACTGTTTTATTTACTTCTTTAGTCACTGATAAATCTCAATTTTGGGATAAAGCCTGACAGATAAATAAGGTTATTGGAGTATGAGAGGTGGGAAAAGTTAACTTGAATTATTTTATTTGAAAACTTACATTTTGTGAGTGGGAAGTATGACTTAGGAAAATTGTCAAGACTCAATTTCACTGTAATAAATGTTTTTTTGTGTGTTTTGTTTTTTATTTTATTTATTTATTTATTTGCCAAAATATTAAATTGTTTTGAGATAGAGTATTTGGGACTGGTACTTTGCAAAAAATCTAGATAGCCAGCCTGTGTAGAGTGACGTTGCTCCCAGAGTTTTACACCTGTGAGGGATCAAGTTTAATTCTGGAGACTTGTGGCAGCAGCTTTGGTTACTTTGCATGATATTCACACAGAACAAAGGCACCTCTTTGATTTACCTGGGGTTCATTCTGTCAGTTGGTGGATTTAATAAACGTAGAAAGGACTGGTCCTGGAACCAAGGTAAGATGAACACCATAGCAATATGCAAATAACACTTCAAAATTAATGATAGAGGAGTTGAACACAGCTTCTAATCGGCATCCCAAAATTGAACATTTTAAGGGAGCAGTACACAGAGATATGCTCAGTGTGGCAGTCAAGTTAACCGAAAGAATGTGAATTCCTGCTTTTCAACGTTAATTTCAAAGCATTAAGAACACTGAGGTCTAATCTTTACTGCCTTCTGTTAACTGCGTACATCATTGTTTTCACGGGCATTCACTAATCATTACAATTCATTTTTAAGTAAAAAAGAAGTTGCTGTATCATGAAAGAATAGTTTTGGAAACTCTGAAACTTTGTAGTTCACAAGGAAAAGATGAGGATATGTTGAGGCAAAGGTGAGCTTCTCTGTATCATACCAAACCTCAATTTGAATTATAGACGTTAATTTCTTTTTCACCCTTCTATACAGCAAAGCTACCCCTTTGTTTCTTCAACATGGCCAATTCCAGAAGCTAACATCCCGATCTACGGTTTCAGCAGAATTTAAATATAAGTTACAGTAATTACAGTATTGAAAAATCCCCTTAACATTCAATCGTAATATTTTCTACAAGGAGAGAAATGTTAATTCATTTTCACATAGAGTTGAAAGATTATGCTAGACTTGATTTTCTTTAGAGACCATATGCATATTTACCAGAAGAATAAACTCTGTTTTCAGTTATGTGTGTAGGTTGGTGTGAATCTGGATATGTTAGATGAGGGCAGGACTCTTGTAAGAGAGAAGAAGTCAGAAAGTCATGGAACTGACACTTGCTGAGTGCTTACTAGACTTCAAGTACACTGGGGAATGCTCCATCCTGTAAATGTCACAATAGGTCTGGGATCTAGATGGTATTATTTTCATTTTACAGTTGATGAAATAGAAACAAAAAGCTAAAATCACTGGGAAGTACTTTTTCTGCTATACCCCAATTTAGTATCTGGACCAAGAAATGGATATTTGGGGGGGGGGGGGACAAGTTATAGTTATGGGTTGACTTGAACACAAAACTCTGAGGATTTGGATTCATCTTTAAATAGAATTTTTTTTTTCTACTTTGGTTTTTTAAATTTGTTTTGGTGGAAGATTTTCATATACTCATTCAAATTACTGCTTGAAATATTTCCTAGTGGACCCTAAAGACATTGGTTACAATGACAGATTTTGGCATGATGGGCACTATTTAATTTGTAAGGTAACCCCTTCCTCCAACAGAAAGTTACTTTAAAATGGAATCTGGTAGGTTATCCGAGTTCTGATTTTGCATTTTTATTTGGTACTGCAAGATGTCAAAACCCTTTTCATTTAGAGCTCTTTTATCCAAAATGGCAAAAGGACACTGATCAGTTTAAAACCAGAAGTCCAAATGTGATTTTTGCGTCTGATAACTCATTTTCATCCCTGTGTATTTTAATTATAAATAAATATGCAACCCCCAAATTTAAAACAGGTTGCATTCAAAAGTTCATTCGGAACACAGTTGTTTGGAGTTTAAACATTTTTCCATAGAAACAATGTTACGTTTCCAGGCCAACCTACGAAAGCTTATTTAAACCATATAGTACAGTTTCTGCTCTAAAATCATCTTGGGGCCCACACAACATATATTTCTATTGGGAAAATGCAGTTGGAGTTTGGCTTGAAATAGACTAGTGCTTCACTGGGGTAAAGCTGGGTTCATGGAGCCCTCCTGCCATCTTGGCAATGAGAATTAGCATTTTTTTTTTTTTTTCTCATGATGATACCTATAGTTCCTATGACTTTAGGTGAAGACTCTAGTGGCATAAAGATTAAGGCAGGGAATGGGGCGTCTTCTGAGAATGGATATGTGATTCAGCATGCTCTTGGCTGCAAGCAAGAGACTACTCGACTTGAGAGATAGTGCCGTTTAACTTCTCACAAAGTCTGGAACAAGAAGTTTCAGCTTTGGTTCATTCAACAGCTCAATGAAGTCTCTGTTCTAGGTTAGGTTAGGTCTTTGAAATCTTCAGAGCCTCATGGCGGTAGAATATCCTCTGAAGCCACAAGAATCTTATTCTTGCAAAACAAACTCTGGAAGATAAAGAATGAGGAGTGGCCTTTTAATCGTAATAAGTAGGAAAATCTCTCCTAGAAGGCCTTCTTCTGAGCAGATTTCCCTTCACATACCTTTGGCCAAAATTTGGAGTCAAGAGTCTGCACCTAAACCAGTCGCTGGCCACTCCAAATCAGATTTCTGGCGCTGGCTTAGACTCCACACTTGAGGTGAATTATCTTCTGGGAGATAAGGCAGTTGCCCACCTTGTCTGAGCACCATGCTAAGCTCATTTGGAGATCTATGGACGAAGAAGGTAGAATGTCTGTTGGGTGAATCATCCGTGTCTTCACAGGGCATGCCACGAGAGAGCAATGAATGGCCTTGGGCAAGGGGAAGGTCATAAATTCTGGGTTTTTGTTTTAGCTCTGCCCGACCAGCTTTGTGATCTTGAAAACCTATGTGGAATCTCTGTGCTTCCAAGTGATAAGCTGTCATCACTGTAAAGTTTTGGGGGTAGAGATGGTGTGTGTGTGTGTGTGTGTGTGTATGCACATATATATGGTATATATGGTATATGTGATATGTATGTATATGTGTGTATATATATGGCGATCTGATGGCCTTTGGTTTGATGGCAATCTGATAAACTTTTGGGGGAAGTTTCTTGGCCTTGGCCATGTCCTATCACTTCTTTTATTTTCTTTTTCTTTGGAGAATCTAAGAGATTGATTTATTCCATTTTGCTCTGCCCACAACTGTTGTTCCTGACAACGTTTCTGTCTTTCCATTACCCAGTCTAACACAAGAGATAGTGTCACAGCATTTTTCTTATACTTCTTCCCCCAAAGCAACAGATAACTTGATTGATGTTTTCTAAGTTTTGTTTTGTTTTGTTTTGAACTGTTAGCAGCAGAGGAAATAGATGACAGTGGTGTGAAGGGAGGTTTTCCACCCTCCCTACTCTTTTCTCCTAGGCCTGGAGAGAAAGTCCAAAGTGCACAAAAAAGAATACTAGGGCTTCCTTGAATTCAGAATACCAAGTTAAAATCTAATATTTCTGAGGAATATCCAGATTTGATGAGAAGGAAGGAGAAGAGTATGTCGGAGGAGACTGACTCATGACTGAGCACAGCTGTGAGAGCCCTGAGGAGCGGGAATCCCCCTCCTTCTTCTACCCTTTGCCCCAGCTGCAGCCATTCTGCCCCAGGGACGCTGGTTAGGCCTGGCTGTGCTGTGGGCAAGGATCAGAGACCTGAGAAGGGTAGGGGTTAGCTGGCAACATCAGAGGTAGTGGACCATGAGGGCAGGGGAGGGAGAAGCGAAGATGCACTGCTGAGAGACGAGCAGAAGTCTGGCTACAATCTGAGTTTCTGAACCTCTCATGAAAATCCATTTTCTAAAGGAAAGCATACCTGTCATCAAGTATAGCAACAAGAGGAGTACTAGCTCATGATAATATGTATTATTTTCTAAAATACATTCGAAAGGACTTTGGTGCTTGGAATGACCCTGCTTTGGAATGCTAGTAAACCCCACTGCAGCTTGCAGGGGAGAGAGGATTACAGTTTGTATTGCCTGTGTACTTCTCCGTCTGCCTCAGCACACATTTTCTGTAAAGGACAAGAAAGATACCTCAGTCTTCGTGGGCCCTCTGGCCTGGGCTCCGTGTCCTCCACTCTCTGCTGCTGTAGCACAAAAGTACCACGGACAATAGCTGAATGGGTGTGGCCGGGTTCCAGGGACCCTTTATTTATGGACAACTCCCTCACGTTTCCTTCACTTTCCCGTAATTTTCCCATGTCTTGAAAAATTTTTCTTCTTTTGATTTTTTTCAAATATTAAAAAATGTAAAACCCACCCGTACGCTGTGGACCTTGCTAAGACAGGCCAAAGGCCAGATCTGGCCCTTGGGGTATAGCTTGTCCACCCAGGTCTATCGTCTCTTTATCTGTCTGTCTACCCATCTATCCGCTTCCCACCCTCATCTGTGAGCACGAATTTCACTCCATTAAATTCTGCATTCGGAATTCTTACTTATACATGTTGTCAGCTGCACTAAACACTTACCAAGGAGATAGAGAATACCAATCTGTTGGATCTCTAGTAAATTTACTTCCATTTCCATGGCTGAACTTGTACAAGCTTTAAATGTTTTATCATCATCATTATAAAGTACTACGTTTAACGTTCTTATAACCAATTTAGAATAATTCCTTTGTAAAATATCCTTAAGGAAGCACATTATTTGACATTTATTATGTCAAATAATAAATGGTTTTGGATCTTGTTAAAACTTGAAAACCATAGGTGAATGATAGTGTCATGTCAATTTTTACACTCTGAATAGGGCACTTGTTTTTCTGAGCCAGACAGGCAGGACTCGGATAGCTGTATATTACTGTTTATGAGCCTTATCCTTTACTGCAAATCAAGTGTTTATTCCACTCCTGAACTTAATTAGCAGCTAAGAGCTTTGTGCTTTGTATTTTAAGGAAGCATGTGATTTGTTCATTAGTTCAAAAGCAGATTAATTATTATATCTTTAGTCACCATCTGTAAACACATCTAATATTGGTGAGCTCTCCCCTGCTGAGTTACCTTGAAATGCCCTGTGGCGTTTTATTAGCTTTCAATTCTGTGTTTATTACAGTTGGTTGGAGATCTTTCAATTTAGTTTATTGGCCACAGAGAGTCCAATCCTTCTGTGGAAAAACCACCAATTTCTGAGGGTGAGGGATTTATTAATGCTGGCTATCAATTTGCTATAAACATTTTCTCCAAGTCATACTGTTTGGGTTTGGATTAAAATATTAGTAGTTCTATTATAAGTCAAGGTTTTAAGCACCTTGTGTTCTGTCTGGGTTCAAGAAGGAGCAATTGGGAGTAAAATTAGTAACCTGCATACAAACATGTTTTCCAAGTCCAAGCCATTCTCAGACAGAAGTATTAAGTGCATGAGGGTAAGTGGATAAATGGTTATATTGATGCATTGGTATTTTTCTATAATTTAATTCTGGCATTGTAACAACCTTCCAGGTTTCAGGTGATTCTCAGAGACTGTAAAGAGCTTGCATAAGGTCAGTGGTAGAGCTGGGATATCAACCAAAGCCCGGTGACATGTAAGCTTATATTCCTTTTCATTAGTGTCTAAATTGCCAGATAAAGTCAGGTTGTCCAAATAAATTGAAATTTTAGCTTATCAACAAAACTTTTTTCAGTATTAGGTTTCCCCCCATATTGCATGGACCATATTTAGACTGCAAGTATTTGTTGTTTATCTGAAATGTACATTCAACTGGGCATCTGTATTATCCTTACATTATCATTTGTTTAATTTGGCAACCCTGGTAGTGGCCCTTTTTTCTCGACCCTTCTCTAGGCATTAAGGCTGTCCAGGGACCCCCACTGTGCTGCTGGCTTTGGTTTATTGACCCTGTCTTAGTCCCTTCAGGCTTCTGTAACAAAATACCATCGACTGGGTGGCTCATAAACAAGTTCATTTCTCAGAGTTCTGGAGGCTGGGAAGGACAGGATCAAGGAGCAGGCAGATTCAGTGTCTGATGGGAGCCTGATGTAACCTCATGTGGTGGAAAGACTGAGGGATTTCTCCGGGGCCTTTATAAAGGCACTAATTCCATTCCTAAGAGCTCCACCCTGCTGACTTAATCACCTCCACAAAGCCCTACCTCATCCTGTCATGTGGGAGGGATGGGTTAGGATTTCCAGTTTAGGAGTTTTGGAGGAGCACAGATATTCAGACTATAGCAAACCCCATTCTTTGCTTTTTTAGTTTGAAGTTTACCAGCTCAGGACCATTAGTGAAGACTTTATTCTTGCTGATTTTCATAGTGTCCAGTGACTAATCTGATGAAATAATTTGGGGTTAACCTGTTTATCAGTGCTAACAGGCTTCCTGTGTTATTTTTTCCAGGTTACATATTTATTTAACAGGACCTAATGTAGCTAGCGCTTTAACACATAGTAACTCCAGAAGCCAGAACTTCAGACCCCATGCAGAGAAAATGGAGAAGAGTTTTGAAATCATTCTTTTAGTTATTCTGTTACTGTGCTTTTTCCTCACAGAACCTCAGCTTATGGTTTTAACTCTCTTTTATTTAATCTAAAATTTGATCATCATAGTTTTTTAAATTTTCTTACTTTTGATTTCCATGTCTATTTTGGTGCATTTTCAAAACTGTGTTATAAAATACTTTTAAAAAAATTTAGTGGATGATTGAGATCCCTAACAATTCTGAAACTATATTTTCACTTTTAGCAAAAGGTAATGCTTTACGGTATTTTTTTTTTTCTTCTTCTTCTTTCTTGAGCAATCAGAATGCAGTGGGAGAAGTCAAGAGTTCTCAGTATCTACATAGCCATCTACCAAGGTGGGACTAGACCAGGAGCTCCTATGTACAATTAATCTAAGCCAGTACCTTTGTACTTTGCCATAACTCGAGAAAACTTATGTGTGTGTGTGTGTGTAATTTTTTAAAAAGATTTTATTTATTTATTTCACAGACAGCACAATTAGGTAGAGCAGCAGGCAGAGAGAGAGGGAGAAGCAGGTCCCCGTTGAAAAGTGAGCCTGACGTGGGACTCGATCCCAAGATCCCGGGATTATGACCTGAGCCGAGCTGAAGGCAGCTGCCCAACCGACTGAGCCACCCTGGCATCCGGAAACTTATATTTTTACCAAAAAAATCTCAGAGAATAGGTTGGAAAACCACTGGACATATTAGAGGAATGGTTTTATTATCTAGTTACCATGAAGCAGTTTGTACAGGCCCCAAACTCTTTTTGGACTACTAAGCAGAAATGGTGTGCTATTGGCTCTAATAGGGATCAACTCACTTTTTCTCTCTGGACATTGGTTTTTTCATCTGAAATAAAGTGGGGGTGAGGCTGGATGATCTCTGAAGTCTTTATTGTGTTAGTACTGGCTCCAACTGAGTTTGGTATCCTGAGTAGCTGTGGAAAAGCTTTATATGGGATGGGGTTTCTCAACTCTGTGGAATCCTATAAGGCATTAGTTGTGGTGGCCACTCATCCAGTCTTAATCTATTTATTTATTCAAATATTTACTTCCTCCATGAACTGTCCACTGAACTGTGCTTGGCACAAAGGAGGCACAGTCCCCGCCATCATGAAGCTTATGGTCCATGGAAGAGAGGGCAATAGAAAGTAAATACAAGTGAATGTGCAATGGCAAATTGAGTGTTAATTAAGAAGGAGAATATCGGGGTTCAAATGAGAGAGACCAGTGACATTGTCTCTAGATTGGATGTATTTAAACTCTCTGGAACTAACATTTAAGCTAAGAGAGATCTACTTTCGGGATGAATAGTTACTTCTTGGCTAGACAAAAACAAAACAAAAGAACTGATGAAGAGTGGGTTAGACATCATATTACATGGTACAGGTAAAGGCCCAGAGGTGGAAAAGAGTCCTCTTTGGACTCTTTGGAAGAGTGGGCCCCATGGAAAAGTGGGCCCCATGCATTGAAACTTAAGCATGGGGATTTAGTGGCACAAGACATGGTGATGCTGTTCCTAGTGCCCAATTTCTTAAATGTTTTATTCCATTACTAAATTACTCCCTTCCAGTTGCTTCTCTTGGTGTTCCATTTTCCAGCATGTTTGTAGGCCTCTTTTTTTATTTTTATTTTTTTTTTCGGTAACAACGTTATTGAGACATAATTTATATACCATACAGTTCACTCATTGAAAGCATACAATTGGGGCGCCTGGGTGGCTCGTGGTTTAAAGCCTCTGCCTTCGGCTCAGGTCATGATCTCAGGGTCCTGGGATTCATCGGGCTCTCTGCTCAGCAGGGAGCCTGCTTCCTTTCCTCTCCCTCTGCTTGCCTCTCTGCCTGCTTGTGATCTCTCTGTCTGTCAAATAAATAAAAATCTTTAAAAAAATCTTTAAAAAAATCGTTAAAATCTTTAAAAAAAGCATACAATTAAAAAAAAATAAAGCTTAGAAATCAATGATAGAGTATAGAGTCACAGAACTTTTGCAGCCATCACATTTTAGAACATTTTCATCACCCCAAAAAGAAACACCATGCTCCTTAAAACTCCTCATTCTCCCAGGCCTAGGCAACCAGTAATTCACTTTTTGCCCTAATGGACATTTTTTCCTCTGGACATTTCTTATACATATGGAATCATAATATGTGATTATCTGTGTCACGCCTCTTTTTGACATTTTCTCTTGCGTGTTTATTACTTCCTTCTCTCTGCCTCCAAGTCATTTCAGTTACAAACTTTTTCTTCCCTTCAGCATGCCAACTTGTTCCAGTGATTTTTTTTTTTAAACCATAAAGCAACTTCCAAATTCAGAACAACTTTCAGATTTCAAAGTGCAACAGCCTAATTTGTATTAGTGAAGAGATGTCTTTCTTGTCAATCCTTATTTTTCGATGTTTAGAAATCTTTACAGATTGGTCTTCTTTAGTCTATTACCCAAATCTGATCCCTTTCACTTAAAAGTGTTAGGAATCTTGAATGAACCTTTGTTGTAAGAGATACATTATAAAGCTTCTGTGTTCTTCTAAATAAAAAGAAAACTTGAGGATGTGTAAATTTTGTAGTTTTGGATGGCTCATGTAAGGAAAAATACTTAAAATCTATTCCATTTATTTTTTTATAAGTGGATTCTCTGCTTTAAAAATAGAATAGTCAGGGGCGCCTGGGTGGCTCAGTGGGTTAAGCCACTGCCTTCAGCTCAGGTCATGATCTCAGGGTCCTGGGATCGAGTCCCGCATCGGGCTCTCTGCTTGGCAGGGAGTTTGCTTCCCTCATCTCTCCCTGTCTGCCTCTCTGCCTACTTGTGACCTCTGTCTGTCAAATAAATAAATAAATAAATCTTTAAAAAAAAAAAAAAAAAAGAATAGTCATAATTCTGTGCCCAGTACTTGTTAGTATGAACTTGATTAATTGATTGATAGCACTGTTTGGTTGCTGGTTAGATATCCATAGTCTGTTGAAAATCAGAATGTTACAGTTGAAAAACTAATTTAGTAGCATAAATCAGAATTTCTTGGTTTTGGGGAAAGTAAGTTTCTTTCCTACTTAGGAAATTAAATTAAGAAGTATTTTTAAAAAAAAAAGATTTTATTTTTTTGAGATAGAGCATGAATGGGTAGAGAGGAAAAGGGACAGGGGAAGCAGACTCCTCAGTGAAGCATGGAGCCCCATGCAAGGCTCGATCCCAGGACCCTGAGATCATGAATGAGGTGAAGTCAGTTACTGAGCCAGCCACCCAGGTAACCCAGAAATTAAGAAGCATTAATCTTCCTTTATTTTTTAACCAGACCACTTGTAGGGTGGAGTGGGAGGTAAAGTGTACACTACTGAACCACTGTCTGAAGTCAGTTGTAGAAAGTATCTTTTGAAGGCAGAGAAAGAAATGTCGGTGTCTTTCCTGGGCCAAAGCTTTGGCCATTGTCATTTCTATGCCCTGCAGAAGGAAAGCAACTTGTTCTGGACAAGGGAGGAGGTTGAAAGTGAACTCTGCCATCTGAGGCTATGGATGCCTTCAATCCTAACAAAGGACTTTAGAAAGAAAGAAAGACCTCCTTAAAGAGAGCAGGTCCAGGCAGGCGGGCATGCGTACTCATCTGTGGTCTTTGTAATCTGAGCAGTACAAAATGTACCAATTATGATGTAATGATAGACAATTGGAGTAAAAATATAAGACAGATCCTTCCCCTATTTGTTTTAGGTTAGGGAGAGGCTGACGTCAAGTATTTAAGAGCTATTTCAGCTAATGGCAACAGATAGATTATGGAGAAACACTGCTTGCTCTTTAGGCCAGGTGGTAATTACAGAGTTCGGGAAATAGGAGTTGAATGTGTTCCATTCTCTAACACCTTCACACGCCTCTTTTTAAAAATTCTCTATTGCACGTTCATTTGCTTCCCTCTTTTTGCTCCCAAGTCACAGCAATTAAGGGCTTTTTCTTGCCTTCAGTGTGCCAATGTGTCCCAGTGACGTTATTTCTCTTTTCTTGAGACAATTAGTAGCTTCCAAAATTCACAACGGTCTTCAAATTGCTAACGGCAGAAGTAAAATATAACTACATTCAAGGTGTTTAGAAACTCTCATAAGATTGTAGTAATACGAGGAATAATAGGTAAAATGTTTGATCATATATGAATATATTCAAATGTTGTGATTGAAGTTTTTACCTTATTCTCTGTGGAGTCAGATAAGTTACTATCCCCTGAATTAAGTGGAGGAAATGAATTTCCAAAAAAGACAGTATGTTTTTTCAAGTAAGATCACTCACAAAATGGTATAGAACCTTTGACTTTGGCTGAGTTCTTTGGATCTGTGAGATGTTAGTTTTATTATCCACAAAATGAAAAGTTTAGCCTAAATCTGTCTTGAGTGAGGTGGGTTATGCAAGGCTGAGAGTGAAGAACAGCTTTTTCAAATGATACTGTTTCTTTATCAGAATCCCAGTGTGTCCTGCTCCCCCTCTCCTGAATAAGGTGACTTTATTTTTTTATTTGATTTTATTTTTGTAAAGCATCCTAAAGTTAACAGTCTTTAAAAATAGCTCTCAGAATTAAATCACTTGGCTATGAACTTCAGACCCTGGCCTAACTAGGTCCTCTGGCCTCAAAGATAAATGAGAGTGCTCACCATGGAAACAGTTGGTACCAGCGGTCTGTCAAGGAAAGCAAATCTTGATTCAAACTTCTGCTCCCCACCTGCCAAATCCTCATCCTTACGTTCTGCCATAAATTACATTGGAAATTAATAAGAAAAAAACAGAATATTGAACTCCCATTCAAAGCAGAACTAATTCCCTCCAACATACCCATGGCATGTCAGTAAAAAACAGGATTAATCACAGAAAATAATTGTAGTCTTCGGACATGTCAGAGCCTTATAATATATTTAGAGCTGTTCATTCCTCATATCAACCTCTTAAGAAAGAAAAAAAAATCCACCGGGCTTTTTGTTAAGCAGTGGTGATATTCTAGATGACATATGAGAGGACTTGTCAAATATCCATGACTTGAAACTAGACACAGCATGACTTCTTGTCATTTTAGGGACACTTCGGAGCTAAGTCTGGTAGCTTTGGCATCAGCTTATTTTTAGCTTCCTGTGATGTCTGTTTTTCCTGGTTGTTATCCCTGGGCTTAATTTTGCAGTTGTAGGATATACATGTTATTCAGCAGATATGACCATTTTCGCTTAGTTTATGCTGTAAGCATGAACACATTTTTAATGAGTTAATGGGCTCATTTTTGTTGGTGGTTTTGCATTTAAAATGGCACTTGAGCCAGATAACCAAAAGCCTCAAGTGGAAAAAATGATTATTGTAGAAAAAAGGGAAAGCAGCATGTTTCCGTAAATGCTTTCATGTCTCTTACTCAGAGAAAACCATTTGACTATTGGAAGTTGCTAGGAGAAGCATGCAACATTTCTGTGGCATTACATTTCTGTTTGCTTGTTTGAAGTTATTTTTTAAAAATCTATGTATCTATGTGTGTGTGTGTGTGTGTGTGTACATACACACGTGCATGCATGCACAATTTTTTTTTTTTTCCTTTTGAATGCCTGAGTGCCCCTTCTCAGGCAGGGCCAAAAGAGTGAAATTTAGCCTTGATTATAATGTTCACACTCCTGGAATTGGTCCATTACAACCATTGTGTGAATAACCTTGTGGAAGTTTCCTGTAGCTGCACTGGCTCCTTGGCACCATAGTGTTCTCTGTGTTCATGCTGTGGGACTGCTTTAAAGTTCAAGTCCCATTACCAAGCAGCTTGGTATTTCAGAGACTAAATCTCGTGTGGCTAAGCGATGACAAAATTGACCTGCTTTATTCCTATTTCTGCTGGAGAGCATATTATTTTTCACTAATGTCGTAGTGTATATTAATTAAGAAGTGTTAGTAAATGACTACTAGGAAAAGAAACGAGCCTTTGGGTGACCATATAAATTCTTCTATAACTCTGATGGATTAAGACCAGTGAAGCTAGTGGCTAATTTCCAGCATTAGCTATACTTATACCTGTCATTATCAAAATCATGGACTGAATGTAGCTTAGAGAGTCTTATGCACGGCCCTATTTGAGGCAGTAGAAATTGGATAGGACTCTTTAAAAGCAGAAATTAGTTATAGGAATTGCATAAAAGGGAAAAAGAAGAAGATCAATTTTAAGTTGTCCACATTCATTGAGCAACATTATTGGTCATTCTTAAACACCGAGAGTGGTTCTGAATCAGACTTATGTTTCTGGTTTTCAGCCTCCTCTCCATACCCATCCATACCCTCAACCCAAATAATATTTGACTGAAACCAGAAATATTCTCTCTTTATTTGCTACATTAGGGATTTCAGAGGGAATTCTGTTCACCGAGGAAAGAGAAAATCAGGCCAGTTCTGAGAAACTAAAAATACAACTATGCAAAATTGTTTTCAGAATGGAATTCATTGGCATTTGTTTTTATGCATGACAACCCTTTAAAATATAGTGTTGAATCAAACTGTGATTCTGAATTCAATAATTTTTATAGTACGTTTATGAATATTGACTATAGATTTTTTTTAAAAGATTTTATTTATTTATTTGAGAGACAGTGAAAGAGAGCATGAGAGGAGAGAAGGTCAGAGGGAGAAGCAGACTCCCTGCGGAGCCAGGAGCCTGTTGCGGGACTTGACCCCAGGACTCCGGGATCATGACCTGAGCCGAAGGCAGTCGCTTAACCAACTGAGCCACCCAGGTGCCCTTGACTATAGATTTTTTTATGTGGTTTATACCTAAACAGATCTAATTTAAATCCCTATAGCATGATAGTAACATTAATAATTATAATGATAGCAGTAATACTTATTGAGCCTCATAATATGTGCCTGACAGTATACTAAATTATTTTCTCTTTTAATTCTTATCATTACCTTTCCAAGTGGGTAGTATTGACCCCATTTATAATATAGCAAGGACTTATCAATTCAATGAAAATTAAACTTACCCTTAGGAAGAAAAATGTGTTAGTCTGCAGTCTTGGTGAAGGTTCTGGGGAGACCATGATCCTTGACATACCTGATGCCTTCCTCACCTTCTCTCCTTCCAAGACCTCTCTTCTCCTTGCTGGTGCCAAGGCTTCATAGTGAGAACTGGATGGCAGAATAGTGTGACAAGGGATTGGAGTTCTTGGGTTTATCTGAGATGGAGAGAGTGTGGAATAGAGATGAGGGGGTAAGAAGAAAGGGAACCAAAGAGTGAGATGGTGGGAAGATTTCCATAGAGATGGGCTGGTGCTGCTGCTGATAATGAAGATGGTGATGATTATTGTTGTTATTTTTGTGTAAACTTGGGTTCTTAGCTTAAAGCAGACCGTGCTGGAGAGAGCTCAAGAAGCAGAAAGGGTGACAGGCTGCAACCTCCCTAGGAACTGGTAACAACAGAGAGAGGATTACTCTGGACTTGCACCAGCTGAGGAATTAGGGGTTCAACTTCAGTTTCATTATGAATCTTGATTGGCAGGGACTTACCCAGGGACATCTCTCACATCACCGTTTGGCAAACAGACCATAAGTGCTTGTCTGAAGTCACTTATGTTGTCAGAGGCAAAGCAGTGATGCAAATCCATGACTCATTCAATTCATAGTAATTTTTTCTCTTCGTTACACCTTCCTGGCACTCTAGAGAATGATTTCTAGCATGAGGCTTCATGGGGGTCCCAACGAGTGTGTGTTACGACTATACCCGTGTTTACCAACAGTTCTAGTAATCTTCCATTTTTAAGCCTGGTAATCAAGTGTATTTTTTTAAAAGATTTATTTAATTTATTTGGGAGAGAGAGAGAGTGCATGTGCAAATGAGTGGAGGGGCAGAGGGAGAGGTTCTCGAGCAGACTTCCACCAGTGCAGAGCTCACTGGGGGACTCGTTTCCATGATGCCGAGATCATGACTCCAGCCGAAAGCAGGAGTCAGGCACTGAACCGACTGAACCACCCAAGTGCCCCTAATCAAATGTACTTAAAAATATTTTTTAAAAATCATGTATTTTAGAGAGTGAAAAGTATGCTTAAGAATATTAAATATTTAATTTATTGGATATCATCATCATATCATTATAATCTGGACTTTTTTCTGACATTTTATTTTACCCTCTGGCACCAAGAAATTATGGAACAGATGATGTTTTACTTATAATCTTCACATACTTTGTTTTGCTATTATTTTGTTTTCTGAGAGTCATAGAGAAGTAAATTGCCAGGTTTTTAAAACTGTTTTGTAATATCTTGGATTGTACAAGATACCTATAGTAGGCTGAATAATGGCACCCTATAAAACATATACATCCTAATCCTTGGAACCTGTGAATGTTACTTTTTTTTTGAGAGAGAGAGAGAGCAAGCTTAAGTGTGTGGATGAGGGACGGGCAGAGGTAGAGGGAGAATCTTAAGCAGGCTCCATGCCCAGCATGGAGTCTGACGCTGGGCTCCATCTCACGACCCTGAGATCATGACCTGAGCCAAAAATCAAGAGTTGGACACTTAACCGCCTGAGCCACCTAGGTGCCCATGAATGTTACTTTGTAAAATGGCCAAAAAAGGGACCTGGCAGTTGTGATTAAATTAAAAGTTTAGTGATTATTCTGATTATCCTTAGGTTATCCAGGTGGGCCCTAAATACATTCATATATATCCTGATAAGAGGGAGGCAGAGGGACATGTGACACATAGAGAAGAGAAGAAAGCAGTGTGACCATGGAGGCAAAGATTGGAGTGATGTTACTACAACCAAGGGAATACCCACAGCTACCACAAGTTGGGCAGGGCAAGAAGCAGATTCTCCCCTAGAGCCTCTGGTGGGAGTGACTCTACTGACACTTTGATTTTGTTTTTTGAAATTGATGTTGGACTTCTGGCCTCCAGAACTTCTGTGAGAAAATAAATTCGATTGATCCAGGCCTCCAGTTTGTGATAATTTGTTACGGCATCTCTAGGAAATGAATACAACACCATGGAGAAGTCCAAAACTTCATCGAACATCAGTCCATGAAAAAGAGAAGGGCAGGATGCGGGGGTTTTTTCTGCCCAAGCCAGGGCACTCACTGCCCAGGAACAATTCACATACTGCTGAAGTGAAATCTCTATTAGACCTAGAGGCAGCCCTTTCCCCGGTAGAGTGGAGGCTCCAATGACGAACCAGTGGGGACAGGATGGTCCCCTGCTTAGGGATTCTTGGCAGCAAGGAAATGGTCTATCTCCTCAAAGACAGAATTAGTCTTAAAGAAGAGATTAAATGTTATGGATTTTGTTGTATTTTTTTAAATGGGAATACCAACATACAAGTTATTTTTTTAGGTTTTTCACTTTGAGCACACCAAAATAAGAAAAATAAAACATCGTCTTCCCCAGAACTTAGAAGAACTTATGTTACACTTTGACTAGATCTAGCTTTCGTCCTGTCTCTTACTGTTATCATAGTTAAAATACAATTAGAAAATTGCATCAGTGCTCTATAGTATGTAGGGAATTGTTGGTAATTATGTTTAGACAATGGATTATTCAAGATTTTCCTTTTATTTAGCAGTATGAATAAATGCATCTACGACTATGATAACTTAGAAATTTTTTTAAGTTATTACTTGGTATGCCATACTTAGAAAAAGTGAAATTAATTTTTCTTTACATTAACAAAGATTTTAATCTATATGCTTATGCATATATCCATATATATATGGATATATTTATCCTGGTTCTTTCTATAAATATCTCTAGTAGTAAATACCAAATTAAAAACAAAGCTGTTTTGTTGACATAGCATTTAATTTGGAGGTCACTTATATTTTGAATGGAAAGTTTTTAATCAAGTAGCTACAGTAGAATTTGACTTCCTGTTCCTTTATAAAACTAAAATTCTCAATGAGCAGACCTTTGCTTTAGAATAAACCAGCCACTATGAAAACAAGCTTCTTCAGCTGGTAGAAAGTTGTGTGCCCTGATTAGCAAGCAACCCACCCTGGGCTTCAGGCATTTTAAAGCTGAAGCACAGCTTCTATTGTTTGGTAATGAGTATTTTGCAGAGTCCTTTCAAAAGTAAACTGTATTGTTCCCTTGCTAGTTGCAGTACATCTGACTGAGGTGATTATGGTTTGTTAAAAAGCACTTTCAAGACTGCAGAAAAATTATCTATTTGAAAAAAGATTGTCCTCCCCCTACAACTACTGATGAACTTGAAAGCCTTGAACCGTTTTCTGAGCATCCTAGCAAGGGCTTTAAAATTATCTGAAAATCCTGCCTCTGATCCTAGGTGCATAGAGTCTAAAAACCCATCAGAGCCCACAGGCAGTGCTCTGTTCTGAGCTGCTCATTTGGTTGGGCACAAAATTTTGCATAGTAATAGTGTTTAAAACTTCAGTGTTCAGAAAGGAATATTAAGTTCTAATACGAAGTTCTAACATTCAGGACTAACATTCCTGAATAAATAGAGCAAGTTTTCAACCCTCCAGGGTACTTGTGGTATAGATACTGAGACAGCCTCGTTCATCATAGAAAAGGTTAAACTGCTAGGGCATTCAGAGGTGCTTCGTGTTTTTTGGTGGAGAATCTGTAGCGCTCTCAGAGTGCTGGGGGGGCATGGAGTGGGCTTGGAGCTCATCTTTTACTTCTTTGCATTTTCATATATCCTTTATTCTTAGTTACTTGTGTCATTTCATTATTACTAAGTTGAAATGACCACAGCCCTGGTCTTGTTCTAAGATACTACTTTTTAAAAAGATATTTGCCTTATAGACTTTAAATATCATGTAAATAGAGTTTTGAATACAGAAGGCAAATATTGGATAGGGCCTACAATACTCTATCAGTAATTGAATCATGATTTTGATGAAGTTTTAGAATATAAGTGAGGTTCAGTGGGGTGAGGTCTGGAGCCGATGACCAAGAAAGAATTCTTGAGACAACTTTGGTGCAAAATGGTGGTTTATTAAAGCAAGGGGACAGGGCCCGTGGGCTGAAAGAGTCCCTGCACTGGGTTGTGAGAGGTTGCAGATTATATACAATGGAATTGGGGGGAGGTAAGGAAAAAAGGACGGTTTGAAAGAACTTTAGTTTGCTAAAGAGAACCTACAAGATACCAGAGGGCTTGCCCTTGTCAAGTTAAGGTGGTTTTCCTTTTAGTAAGGTATTAACAGTAAAATAGTTGGGAGCTTCATGGGGGTATGTCATACTCCCACTATCACGCGTCCTTATCAATGAGCTTTAGGTTTAGAAGAAATTTAACTTCATTTCCATTTCCCTTGGCCTCAGCCTCCTCAATTTTATGGAGGGGAGGATGATGTTAGGGCTTTAGGAACTGAGTTATGGGTCTTTGGAAGTTAGGTTATTGATAAGAAAGCTTCTTCCTTGTAAACCACTAGGACAGGGGTGCCTGGGTGGCTCAGAGGGTTAAGCCACAGCATTCGGCTCAGGTCATGATCTCAGGGTCCTGGGATTGAGCCCCACATCAGGCTCTCTGCTTGGCGGGGAGCCTGCTTCTCCCTCTTTCTCTGCCTGCCTCTCTGCCTACTTGTGATTTCTCTCTCTCTGTCAAAAAATTAAATCTTTTAAAAAAAATCACTAGGACATTTGTAAACTGAGGGAGACTCAGGTCTTGCAGGATTGTGATCTCTACAAGTAAACTATTTGTTTTTCCTTTAGGGCAGCCAGGAATGCCTGAGGAATGTCACATATATCCCATGGTGGGGGGTGGGGGTTGGGGATGTCAGCTTCTGCTTTGTCCTTGGCTTGCCTTCTGTTCCCTCACCAATTTCCCTACACAAATCCTTTGTTTGTTTGTTTTTTTTTTTTTTTAAATTAAAGATCTTATTTATTTATTTGAGAGAGAGAGAGTACCCACGAGCACGGGGAGGGGTGAGGGAGAAGCAGACTCCCTACTGAGCAGGGAGCCTGATGCAGGTGTGGATCCCAGGACCCTGAGATCACCACCTCAGCCAAAGGCAGTTGCCCAACTGACTGAGTCATCCAGGTGCCCCCAAATCTTTGGTTTCTTTTTTTTTCTTTCTTTCTTCTTCTTCTTCTTCTTCTTTTTTTTTTTTTTTAAGATTTTGTTTTTTATTTGACAGAGACACAGCGAGAGAGGGAACTCAAGCAGGGGGAGTGGGAGAGGGAGAAATAGACTCCCCACTGAGCAGGGAGCCTGATGCAGGGCTTGATCCCAGGACCCTGGGATCATGACTTGAGCTGAAGGCAGACGCTTAACGACTGAGCCACCCAACCACCCCAAATTCTTGGTTTCTTAATTTTCAAATTGATCCTAGTCTTTTCTTGTCTCGGGATTTTCCCTAAAATTTAATTGAGTAAAATTAGAATTTTACTATCTGAAGAATCCCACCCCCTATCTGCTGTCTGTGCAGGAGTTACTCTTCTGTTGCTTAGAAAAAAATGGGGCTAACCTACAAAGAACCCACAGGTCTAAGGATGTCCTCCATTTCCCCACCTGCTGTATGGGGCTATGGAAGGGATTTGAAAGTACCTTCATTTGGCCTAAAAAAGTAACTTAATTTGACCCAGTGAAACTCTACCTTAAAAAATAAGGTGCTTCCAAAATAATCGGAGGAGTAACCTTCCGGGGAACCCCTCACCTTTCCTATTCTTCCTTCCTACCCTCTCTGGCAGTTCTCATTCTTACCTTTGAGGTTCTTCTCCCTTTTGAAAAAAATGCATGTTTGAACATTAAGTGCATTGGAGTCTTAGGCACTGTCCCAGCCCACTTGAGAATCTCTTCTGTTGTTACTGGGATGAGGTCGGCATCGCCGCATAGAATTTTGTTGTCCTTTCTTCATTTTGCAGGGGAAGTAGTGTTCTGTTGATTCTCCAGCTGTTTCTCTTCTTTGAGCAGAAGGGACAACTGGCCTTATAGTTTTGTCCTTTTGGGGACCAGCTCATCCCAGGTGAATCTGAGAACCTCCCAGCTCACCCTGTCCTTTGCTGCTCATCTCTGGTGGCCCATAGGGCCACTGACTTTTACTTCCCTTGAAGAGGAACCCAGTCATCCTCCCCCCTCTACTCCCCGACACACACCCAAAGGATTGACAGGACAACAGTATTCTGTTTTATGCTCACGTCTTGTGATTCCAGCTCTTCCTGGCCCCAAGTCTGTGGAGCAGACCTCCAGCGGCAAACACTGCACCAAGCTGAGGGGCCCTTTCCCGTTAAAATCTCCCATTATATCAGCAGCATGTGCAGAAGCTTTGGATTTAGTTGTTGGCTATTCAGTCCCACCAAGGTCCTTCAGTTCCACTCTTTGGTCCTTTAGATTTATAGAATCCTTGTGGAAATATTTTGAAAACTCTACCCTCTGCTGCTTTCTCACCCAAAGGTAAGTTACACAAAAGCAGGGAGTTTTTTCCCCTCATCTCTTGTAACCTGGTATAATCCGTGCACCTAGACTTATCGATAAATGAATAAATCTCTATAGTGGCATATTTGCTTTTTATAGCAAATACTACTAATATTTTTTTTCCCCAAACCTGGAGAAAAAGGTCCTCAAAGAGATCAGGAGATGGAGTTAGACTGCTTGTTAACCCTTGCCGTACAACTGTCTACAGTTGTTAAGACACTTTTGAAAAAAACTCCATGTTTTATGTGGTGCTTGTGGTCAACTTCTTATGAAGATGGTGTGTTATATAAGAGTTCTGTTTATTGGCGGGGATGACAGAATCTGTTGAAATTACCATGTCAAGATGTTAAGTATGTAAGTGAGATGAGTTGCTGCTGTAACTAAATAAAAACTGAAAGCAACTTAAATTAGTTTAGAGGAAGTGAGTTTCCCTTTTATTTTACCTATTAATTTTGTGCACAGTTTGGCTGTGCATGATATGAGCTTGTCATAGCATGACACAAACATTTTCTTGCATGTGGCAGATAACCACATTAGAAGAAGAAAACAGCCTCGGTTGATATGACTTCCTGGTAGTACCACAGTCTTACATTGCTGATTATATTTATGCCAAAACAAAATCTCCAAACCCCCAAATCTATCCACATGGGTCATCTAGTTTCAATTTTAATTACTTTCAGACTCTTCAGTGGAAAGTAAATAAGCAAAATAAAAATACGAGTTTTATTGAAAAAAATTAGAAATAAAAAGACCTTCTGGTTATGAATAATACATTTTTTAAAGAAAATTTAGAAATTAAAAAAAAAAGACTAAGAGATAAGATCATTTTAAATACCGGTTCTCGGGGTGCCTGGGTGGCTCAGTGGGTTAAGCCTCTGCCTTCGGCTCAGGTCATGGTCTCAGGGTCCTGGGATCGAGCCCCACATTGGGCTCTCTGCTCAGCAGGGAGCCTGCTTCTCCCTCTCTCTCTGCCTGCCTCTCTGTCTACTTGTGATCTCTCTCTCTGTCAAATAAATAAATAAATAAGTAAATCTTAAAAAAAAAAAACAACCAGTTCTCAGAGGGCACCATTAACATACTGATGTGTTTCCTTTCCTCTTTTAAGGAAAGTGAAGGCTTCTGAGCTTCTTGTCTACTGTTATTGATTCCTGATTTCTGTGACTGGGTCTCCTCTGTTTCACCAAGTCAGAAAGCTTGGGGGTCACCTTTGACTTCTCCTTTCTCTCACCCTTTTATCATTTGGCCCTGTTGGCTCTCCTGCCTTGAATATTTGTGTGCTCCCTTCTCTGTCATCTACCCCCAATCCTCATATCCCACTCTCTTGTCATCTCTTCTTTGGAATTCTACAGCAGCTTCTTACCCATCTTCTTGGCCCTACTCATACCCTCCTCTGCTGAGTGCACCATTCTGACACTAGCATTTTCTGTTTTTCTCAATGTTAGCTTGATCAGGTCATATTCTTATTTAAATCCTTTCAGAGGCTCCCACTGCCCTCTTCATATTCTGCCCTGATAACTCCTAGTCCACTCCTTGCATTTCACCTCCCCACCTTCTCCTTAGCCATCACCTCAGTTGGCTAGCAGTCCCTAGAATGTCCTTTCTCTTACTTCTGCATTGTTCACCAATGCTGCTCCCTGTACCTATAATACATTTCTTCTAAACTTCTTGAGGCCTCAAATCTCCTGAAGTCTAAAAATTTGTAACAGAATGGCTTGGCAGTGCTGAGTGTTTGTTACAAATACATGTTTTGAATGAAATCTTTCTGTTCCTCCTCCAGAACTTAACCTTGTCATCACCAACGCTGGGACTCTCTCTATCCACAAAGACTAAAGTTTCACTCATTTCGTATTTCTACAGTTTATGGCTGGCACTTAGGCGTTATATGATTTAAATCAATGAGAGATCTTTGAACATCTATGAATATGTCAGGTGAAAATTGTTGAGAAGCAATATTTTAGGTGGATTTTATTCAAAGAGTCAACAGTATATATTGGCTGTCTATTGTATGTCAGGTCTGTTCTCTGGTTCCTATGAATTAGATGGATGGCATCTTCACTTGCATGGACATTGTAGTCTAACAGTGGGAGACACACACCCAGTAAGAAGCAGTAAGAAGCACACACCCAGTAAGTAAGATAATATTATTGGAGATAAATAATTTGAAGTAATAAACCCAGGGTGATGTGTTGGGACTGAGAGTAGTAGTTTGCTCTTAGACTGACTGAATGGGAAGGGCTGTGCTATTTCATATATACCACTGTACTCTCCGGGCATCTGTCAGTCATACTGTAGCTTAACATCGATCAATAGTGGGAGGTGTGCATGTTATGGGGCTGAGAGTATTTTTTTTTTGGGGGGGGGGCTGAGAGTATTAAAGTTAAAGGAGTTTTTGGAAAAACAGAGGGTATTTAATTACAATTTGAAGGAAACATGATAGCATTCAAATAATCGAATGAATATACGACATAACAGAGATTTTTGGATCACCCAAAGAAGATGAAGTAAAGCAATAAATAAGCTTACAGAGAGGCATATCTCAACTCCCTGTGGAGAACATCTTTTAAATGCCTATAATCTACTTATCACTGGAAGGATTTGATGAGTCTTTGATAAAGGATATGTTTGGGTAGAGGTGATCTGTGTGTCAGAAGTGAGTGGGGAATTCCATCTAAAGGAGAAAAAAGTAGCCAAGATAGTTTCAGAGATCCCTCCTCCATTGAGTTTAGGGAGCTTGACCTAGGAACTCGACCTACGTGCTTGAAGAGGAAATGATCCTAGCCAGAGAAGGAAGACCCCTCAGAAGAAGTGGATAAGAACAAGAGATGACATTTCTCTGGAGAAGGAACATAGAAAATATGGAAGAATGTTGATTCACCAGCCCAAGTGTCTTCATGCTGATTGGTTGGAGAAAAGGGAAACAGAAGGAAAAAAGATTATGAAAGGGAAAGTGATTCTGGAATACTGTAGGTAGCAATGCTCTACATAAATGTGAGGCATCAGTTAAAGAGGTAAGATTTGATTAGAAGCAAGTATCTGGCTGGAATAATTCTTGAGTCACTGTTTCTTAGATCATAGTTCTTGGTCTATTAAGACCCCAAATAGTATTATATAAATTAAACTGGAAATGTATGTTTATCTTTTATTTTAAGCATAATAATGGCAAAGCTTCATGTTTGATATTCAGAATTTTTTTTTTTATAATTATTTATTTGACAGACAGAGATCACAAGTAGGCAGAGAGGCAGGCAGAGAGAGAGGGGGAAGCAGGCTCCCCGCTGCACAGAGAGCCCGCTTCGGGGCTCCATCCCAGGACCCTGAGATCATGAACTGAGCCGAAGGCAGAGACTTAACCCACTGAGCCACCCAGGTGCCCCAGATATTCAGAATTGTTGATTGAAGTATATTATCTGGATTCAGGCTTGGCTAGGTCAGGGAAAGAACAAAGGAACATGTTTTTCTTTAGAGGTGCTATGATTGCTTTTTATGTTGTGGTTGGTATTTTGGCAGGCGCAGGTATTAAACTTGTGCCATCCAGAACTAAATATAATTAATTTAACATTCTCAGGCTTAAAAGAAAGGGATCTTGTCTTTTTAGAGGTTAAATAAGCTTTATGTTAATAACAACTGTAGCATAATGCTTTTACTCTCACCAATCATATTTATTATACATTATTCTTAGACTATTTTTTCTAGCAAAAACAATTTAGTGCCAATATTTTAAGTTACAGATGCTTCCTAGAGAAAGAGTTAAAGTTTTTTAGTCCAGGAGGAAAAACAGTCAAAATGGAAAACCCCCTCATTTCTTATATTTTCCTAAGAAGCGGAATAGTCATTTCCTAATCTTAATGCCCTCAGGGATTTAGAGAATTGCCACTTAAAAAAGATAAAAGTAGGAACTGAAACATGTTCAATAGAAGTATAAATCAAGGGAACATATTAAACCACAGAAAGGAGATTTCTATTTTTCCTTATTTGGGTCTCTAGCAAATAGGCTTATTAATTCATATTGATGGAGGATTTTGATGATGATAATTAGAATATCATTTCATCTGACAACTTATTTAAACACTGTATTTCTAAATGAACCATCTCAATTTTTGGTCTGAAAGGTGACAGCATATTTATTATGGTCCATTTCATAAATACCCACTTAGAAATAGACCTCTTCACACCTGGGTGTGCCTATTTGGAGACACTCAGAAGAAGTCCTCCCAATGTGAATTACTTCTTGACTTTCAGAAGTAAGATGAAATTGCTTAAAATGAAAATGAAAACAAAAATCTGCTTACTTCAGTGTACATTTGGAAGGTTACAAAAATTGGGTCAACTATTGATATTTGCTTTTTGGTGTTATTGTCATTTAACTGGCAAGTTGATAAGGATGCTTCCTTGGGTGAGATAATTTTCTCTGAACTTGGGGAGAATTGAGTTGCCCCTTTCCCAGTGGACATGTGGGAAGCACATCATTGAAGCATATGTTATCTATTGTAAAATATTTCAGTAATGGAGAAAAATATGAATAATAAACTTAATAGTCATCTACACATATGTCCCTGTCAGATCTTTACATTTTATTCTGTTTGCCTCAGGACTTTTTGTTTTATGAAGTAAAGCATTTAAGATGTATTTGAAGGGCTCTGTTCATTTCAGTCACTCAGAGATAACCACTGTTGGGGGTATGGTGTTTATCATTCTTACCCATTTATTTATTCGTTAGCCATAACATACATATATATATATAATTTATTTATTTATTTTTTAGATTTTATTTCTTTATTTGACAGAGGGAGAGATCACAAGTAGGCAGAGAGGCAGGCAGAGAGAGAGGGGGAAGCAGGCTCCCTCTTGAGCAGAGAGCCCGATGCGGGACTCGATCCCAGGACCCTGGGATCATGACCCGAGCCGAAGGCAGAGGCTTAAACCCCCTGAGCCACCCAGGCGCCCCAGCCATAATATATTTACCCACAAATATTACCATATCATTTTGTATGTTCTTGAAACTTCTACGAAGAGTATGCTATATAAATAATACTTGAGCTTGTTATTTCATTCATTTACAATAAATTTTGAAATGTATTCATGTTGATATATCTAGCTATAGGTCCTTTTTATTAATTACTGTAGAATATTCTTTTATTTTATATTATTTTATATTTCATATATTCATTCTCCTGTTGATGAACATTTAGATTGTTTGCAAAATTTCTGTTCTAAATAATCTTGTGATTTTGCCCAACCAGTCACATGGGAGAAATTCCCTATGAGAATAATTGCTGGGTCATTTATTAGTTTTGTATTGCTGCTGAAACAAATTACCCCAAACTTTCTGGCTTCAAACAACACAAATTTATTATTTTATAGTTATGGAGATTAGAAGTCTGACACAGGCTTTGGTGGGCTAACACTCAGGTGTTGGCAGAGCCATATTTCTTACGGAACCCCTAGGGAAGAATCTGGTTCTTGCCTTCATAGTTTGTAAAGAGTGCGCAATTTCTTTGGTTTGTGGCCTCATTCCTCTGTTTTCAAAGCCGGCATTGCTGCATCTCTCTGTTATTCCATAGTCACATCTCCATCTGACTTTCTTCTGCCTCGGTCTTCCACTTTTAGGAACACTCGTGAATACATTGAGGCCACCTGAATAATTGGAATAGGCCACCTCCCTATTTTAAGGCTACTTTATTGGCAAACTAAATTCCATCTGCAACCTTCACCCCCTTTGCTATGTAACATATTCACAGGTTCTGGGAATTAGGTCATGAACATCTTTGGGGCATCATTATTCTGCCTCCCACAGGTTATAGGGTGTTATAAATCTTCCTCTTGACTACATAGTTTTAAGTTTCTATTCTAAGTGGTGTGTGCTTAGAATATACTCTCTGAAATGTATGAAATCTCAGTTGTTTCATATCCTTGCCAACACTAGGATTATATGATTTAAAAATGATATCCTATTTGACGAGTATGATTGGTATCTCATTGAGCATCTTTTCATATAATCGTTGGCTGCTGAAATTCTCCCTTCAGTTCATTGCCCATTCTTTTCCTTTTCCCAAATTGTTCTTTTTTTGTTTTGGTTTGGTTTCTTACTGATTCATGGGTGTTCTTAAAATATTCCTGTTCCTAATTCTTTGTTGGTTATTTGCATTGCAATATTTTTTCCTCAATGTGATTTATCTTTACCCTTTTCGAGAGCTTCTTTGATTGCACAAGGGTTTTAATTTGAAAGTTGACAGATTTTGTCCTGAAGAAATACCGTCCAACCTAAAGTCATGAAGATATTCCTTTTTCCTTTTTAAATGTTTGTGCAACAAAGTGAATTGTTCCTTTTAATATTTTTTTTTCTTTTGTTTCCAGATGTATATGTTTCTGTATTTGTGACATGTAGCAACACAAGTCTGATTTATTGGATTGGCTCGGTTTTATACAGGCTGTGACTGTTGAGAACTATATAATTTAAAGGTTGATGAGTTTATGAAATTTTATTGCTTAGAAGAACTTCAGGGGGGTGATGTAGTTTAAAACTGAGGCCCAGAGAGACAGGGAACCCCAATTCTAGAACTACTTGTACTGATACAGTGAATTGCATCGATACTGCATTATATTATTTCCATGGCTGAGGAGTCTACTAACCTTGAAGAGAAGTTTTACACTATTGCTAGATAACTTAACTCTTGTGCTGAGTAAAATAATGGATGCCGACTTATATCCAAGAAAATAAAACAACATTTTCATAGTAGAAATTTTCATGAGTTGGTAGTACACTATTTTATTTTCAACTTTTTTTTTTTTTTTTTGGTCAGAACTAAGGAGTGGTTGATTCCTGTGACTATAATGCTTATTCATCTTTCAGTGATGAGTGCATGATTATAAAAATAACTAGACATCAGTTTTGTTGAGAATTACCTATTTTCCCCAGAGTCCATATCTTCTTTTGGAAAGCGTCTATCACTTACATGCCTTTATTGTGGACCAAGGTTTCAAAAGAGAAACTTCCTTTCACAGGGTCTCTCAACTTTTCTGTCTGGGTACTCACCCACATCACTACCTGTACCATATACTGGCCCTCTTCCAACTCACTGAACGTGTTTATTTTCTCAGTATCACTCAAGTCTCAGACTCTTTAAGCTTAGGGATAAAATTAAGTGCATTTCTGATGCCCAAAATAAGCATCTCAAGAATTTTTCACTATTTTTTTTTCTTAAAGGAGTGTTGCAGAGGAACTTAAGAGTGAATGACAGTTGACAGAAGATGTGGTTGCCCGGCAACTGGCAATTTAAATAACTAGGAGCTGATATGATTTACCAACCTGATAAACAGCAAGGACTTTAATACAATCTTAAGGACTGCTACAGATGTTGCATTGAGCTATTTATATGTGTTGATCTGTCTCAGTCTATTTTAATATGTGTGTATATATATACATATATATGTGAATATTTTTTCCTGCAGAACTGGAATATGAAAGCAAAGGCTGCATCTCTTCCCCTATGTGACATTAATAGAAGTTGCCTGCAGTAAAATGAGTTGGTTTAGCCCCTTTGTTTTTATGCAGATAGTCAGTGTCCAAGGAGGGTTTCTCACTCAGAGGAGATAAATGTCCTGTGGATTGAGTGCAGAGTTTGAGTCCTGAGATTGTATTTATATACTTAGTAATTATTAACTTATTTTGGCAAGTTTTATAATTTGAAACTTCTCTCCATTTTTTGAAATGGAGTAGGAATTGGTCTTTATTCTTCATAGGAATAATGAGGTTTAATAAGATTGGCTCAGAGTGAGTTGGCTTAATTGATTAGTGTGTTTTGCTAATGGGATCAAGTCTCTTGATCCTGTCATGAGCCAGCTAGCTTCCTGGAGCAGGTCAGTCTTCATCTCGGCTAAAGTCAGCCTTCCCGGCCCTCACTGGATGTCTCTCACACAGTTCCTCTTAGAGATGATAGGAAACCTGTGACCCATCAGCAGTAACAGTGTCACCATCCAGAATACCCCTCCTGGCGGGAGTCAGCACTATCACTTTGTATATAAAGGACATGGTGTACTTGAGAAGCAGTCTGTTTAAAATTCTGTCATCTTTTGGGGAATGGAATGTGCTGCATGAAACAAACTACCAACATCCTGTTAGGAGCACAGAGCTTGAGATAACTTGGAGGATTATTTTAACACTGAAAATAATTTATGGTATGGGAATACAAATATCATTTTCATCACGAAATAGTTGAAGGACACAGCAAGGTAATTTTAAAATTGTTTCTTGAGGCTATTTACAGTTCACTGAGGTTAGGACTTAGGAAACCTCACGGGAAGGAGGACATGATGGAAACTGTGCGTGTTTGAATAACATTCAGTACCCTAAAGCTGTATGCCAACTCTTCAAGGCACCTTCTCCCTTCTACCTCAAGTCCAGGGAAAGCTCCCAAAGTCCTTTGTGCTTGTGCTGCCCTGTTCCTTTTAAGAAATGGTGTCTATCAAGCCTGCACTGTTTCCCAATTCCGGGGCCACTTTGCAATGCAGGGGCCCTGACTCTCAGAACGATATATCACATTGGTTGAGCACTGTGCTAAGTATTTTAAATATATTGTTTTTTGTCCCTACAAGTAGGTCTTAGAGTCAGCAACTTACTGTGAGCAAAAGGAAGGTCCGAGTAGTAAAATAATATCCCTGTGAGAATGCAGTAAGAAAATCAGAAAGGTGCAATGTACATTAAGGTCAATCAGACTGTAAAGCCAGTGCACTTGTTCACCGTGTTACTCTCTCTCTCTTTGTTTTGTTATTTTATTTCTTAATTGTTCATATATGTGATGGTTCTCATGTTTTAGCTCAGTTAAGAATCATTGTGGAAGCTTGTTAAAAACACTGTTTCTGGGCCTTTGTCCCAAAGATTCTAATCTAGGAGGTTCTTAGATCAGTGCCAAGTATCTGAATCTGCATTTTCAGGGGAGTCCTTGAATCACACTATTGGAGATCCTGGGTGTGAAATCTGTGAGGCAGGAACTATCTGAGCTACCCTCTGGGCTCTGTGAACACCTAGTAGGTACGCATTACATTCCTAGTGAGCACCTAGTAGGTACACATTACATTCAAGCATCATTAAAACTGTTGTTCCTATGTGGCATGAACCTGGGTTGATCTTTCCTATTTTTTTTTTTAAAGATTTTATTTATTTATTTGATAGAAGAGAGAGCACAAGCAGGGGGAGCCACAGAGGGAGAGGGAGAAACAGGCTCCCCACAGAGCAGAACTCTGGGATCATGACCTGAGCTGAAGGCAGACACTTAAATGACTGAGCCACCCACGTACCCTGAACCTGGGTTCATCTTAACCTGAATATAAATGCGAGGTTTGTGTCAGAAAAGTCAGTAATAATTGGTAGGGTAAAGTTCAAGAAATGATTTTTTTCTTACATATCCATGTATTCTGGAAATTGAGGGGTATCCTAAGATATCAGTGTGTATTCAAACAAAGCCTCTGTAGAGAAAGAAAAAGCTAGGTAAGAAAAGAACATGAGAGGGAAGGAACTGAGATAAATCTTAGGTATAAACTATATTTCTTTGGGAGGAGATGAGAAGAAGACAAAGATGGAAGGTGGGAGGTTGGTTCAACTCATTAGTTAAGTGGAGGGGAGGGGTGTTTCTTCAGAAAGAGGTCAATGATGTAAATGACCTGTTCCATTGGAAGAGATTCTGGAGAAGGCTAGTAGAAAAGAGGGTCAAAGATAGAAAACGAGGAGTAAACGGAATCAGTGACAATGTGGGTATTGACTGGGAAGGTAGCCTGTACAGCTGCCCTCTTCTGGCAGCGGCCCGTGGCTCATGGCTCATCCCGTTTCCCTTCTTCATTGTGTGGGAATTCTGCTGCTTTCATTTCTTCCCCTCAGGTGCATGTCTGTCCGTGTCTGGAGATACGTCTTGGCTGGCTTAAAATCGAACTGACCACCAGCAACAGATAGAAGAATGGGTAAAATTATTAGTGAAATCCTCCTCAAAATAGGGGGAGAGGCCTTAGAGTCTACTGAAATTCCCAAGGTGATCTGTTGAAACAATAGAAAAGTTCTTTTTAGAAGGACTTATACAGTGCTAGGGACTATACCTCCTATTTCTTTTCCGATTTCTACAAAATGATAATGGTTCCTAACTTACTGTTTTTGATATGCTTATGCTTTCCTTTCCATCAATAGCCAAGAAGTGATTTAAAAAATATCTTCACAACAGCAGTCAGTGAAAGATTAAGGTAAATAGCATATATTCACAAGCAAGGGATGGCACACTGTATTTCCATAGAATGCGCATTTGCCTTCTAAAAGAAAGAAGCACAGAAAGGAGAAGAGCTTTAGTAATTAGATCCCTGTTGTAACCCTAGTGGAGTGAGAAAGATTAATAGCTGTGCCTCAGAACTGTTCCAGGGTGAGAGGCACCGTGTATCGCAGATTCCTCCTGGGATGGAACTTGGCCTGAAGTAAAACGCAGTTCTATACTAATAATGATAATAATCGTCAACATTTTTGTACACTTTCTCCTCACCGATGACTTTACATTTATTTTTTCCAAGCCTCCCAACGACCTAGTGAGTTAAATAATTCATGTTTAAGCATCTGAGGCTCAGAGAGGTTAATTGACTTCCATACCACCCAGCTAGTGAGACATTTTACATGGGCAATTTGCTGCATGAAGGGATTATCAGATCTTCAAGAGGTGAGTTGCAGCATTAAAGAAATCACAGACATTTAAAAAAAAATGTATTCAATATTGAAGTTTGGAAAAGAGAACTATGTCAATCTAAATTGCAGCAATAGATAAAGGTCTTTTGTGTTTGGCTAGCTGATCATAACCCATGCCTCCACACTGGTAAGGGAGTAGACCGGGAGCCAGGTTCTTTTAAGCATGCTTGATCGGGCAGTGTTCTGCAGGGAAGGTTATAGTGTAAGAGTTACAAAGCCCTCCTGCTGCCCGGGTATCAGAGGTTGTCTGTTACAAGTTCCTTCACTTCGACTGTTACTTCCTTTTCACAATTCTATTTTGGACTTCTGTCTCGTGTGTATTTACAGGTAGACAAAGCTCTTTTTCTAACAACCCTTTTGCCATGACTGAAAAGGAGCCTTGTATGTCCTGCAGTTTCTGGGTATTGTGATTCTAGTTTTAAACTCAAACTGATGATAATGGTGGCTGTGACTCCCCTATTCCCTATTGTCCAAGGAGGGAAGTTGCAGGTAGGGGCTTTCAAAGATGATCCAATAAAAATCAGTGCAGTAAGAGTTTTTGATAAAATGGTTCTCATTATATAGAAGCCATTTAGGATATGCCTTGGGTACTGGAGTCCCTGGGGCTAAGCCCAATGTTTTTTTAAAAAAACAAGCCTTCCTGAGAAAAGGTCTGTTTTATTAGCGCAGGTACTGTAGTTGGCAGAACATCTTATGGAATGAAATAACCAGCAGACCACTCCTGATTGTGTTATGTATTTTTAGATGTCACCATTGAGTTATATTTATAGTATAGACTACTGAATTCCATCTTAAATATGCAAAATACATGCATAACTAACCTCCCAAGCTGCATTCCCTGCTCTATATTACACCTACATTGTAGCCTGTGCTTAAATGGCTCTCCTAAAAGTCTTAGAGTGGGGCTTATTATTTTCTCTCAAAATGTAAGCACGGAGAATGCATGTGAGATGTGTGGCTCTCTGGGTGACGCGTTCTGTTCTTAGCTGTGCTCAAAGGTGAAGTCAGCAAGCATCCAGCAAGCAGGTAGGGAGTGAAACCAAGCAGGTGGGGAGTCTTGCATAGGTAACTGACCAGAGACCAGAATGAGCCAAAAGGAGCTGATGTGCCAGTGCTTACCAGTGTGTTTGGTGATTTGGAGCACTTGGTGTCTGCTCTGGTATTAGGTGAGGTTAAATCACGTGACTTTATCTTTGGTGTGGCTCTTGTTATGTCCATCAGTTTCCCAGTCCCCAGAGTCTCCAGGGTACTGTTGCTTAAGACAATTTTAAATATTGTCAGGAGCATTATTTGTACAGTCCTGCTTCTGTTACTAGAATTGAAGGGGAAAAAGGATTCTTAAATCTCTATATCCCATTCTCTTGTGTCTTGGTGAATAGTGGTTTGGTTATTTTGATAGAATTGTGGAGTTTAAAGAGCTTGTCTAATAAAGGAATGGATTTCCTTGAGAGGAGAAAAAGCTGAGGCTAGTAAGGTGAGAAGCTGAACCCTTCCAGAGATCTGAGAAATCACTTCAGTCGAAAAGCCTAGAAAATGACGGTATTTTGGATAATAATGTCACTCATAGGAAAATTTGTTTTTTGGTATATGGTGCCTTCCCCTGATCCATGAAGGTATCCACCCCATCTGGGTCTAGTCTTCCTAGGTGGTGGCCCAAACTGTAGAGTACTTTTTTCTGACTCAAATCCAAGGACTTTGTTCTAGTCCTTCAGAGCTCCACACTAAAACATTAAATGATTCTGCCCTAAAGCCAGGCAACTATAGATTCATTAGTTTAGCCTTCCCCTTTGTCCACTCATTTATCAAGAATTTATTGTGGATCTGGGGCACCTGGGTGGCTCAGTGGGTTAAAGCCTCTGCCTTCGGCTCAGGTCATGATCCCAGAGTCCTGAGATCGAGCCCCACATCGGGCTCTCTGCTCCGCGGGGAGCCTGCTTCCCCCTCTCTCTCTCTGCCTGCCTCTCTGTCTACTTGTGATCTCTGTCTGTCAAATAAATAAATAAAATCTTAAGAATTTATTGTGGATCTATATGTTTCAGGTGCTGTGCTAGGTGTGGGGATTATTAAGATGAACACAGTACAACCCCTGAACTGAGGAACATAGTCGTAGGGTGGATAAAAGTACTTGGCTAACATAAGAGGGGTTATTATTATCTAACACAAGGGGTGTCCTTATGGGTATGGTACAAGACACAGTGGAAAGGAATATAGATGAGGAAGCTGACCTTTTACTTGGAGTGGCTGGTTAAGAATTCTTATTGAAGGTCGTCTTAAAGAATTTGGTCTGGGAGGTAACGAAGAGGAGATGTTAGTATCCTTTGCAGAAAAAGGTACTAAAACATGGAAATTTGAGTATGAATGGTAATACCCAGGAATGATCAGGACCCATAGTCAGCCGATTTGCTTCACTATTGCCATTCAGGTAGTGTTCGTGTTGATTACTTGGTGCCTGTGTCTCAGCCATCCTAAATAATGTTGAACATCATGACAGGCTGCGTGGAAACACAGGACTTATATGTGAGGCAAAGAAGGAAGGAGAGAAAGTGGGGTGGGAAGAAATGAATTATGAAGGAACATGAATACCAAGTGGAGAATATGCAGTTCACAGAATTTTATTCATTCATTCATTCATTCATTGATTCATTCATTCAGATGGTCCCTAGAGGCAGGGATGCAGACAGAAGGCTTGATAAAGAATCTAAAATGAATAATTACTTGGGGGGCACCTGAGTGGCTTAGTTGGCGAAGTGTCTGACTCCTGGTTTTGGCTCTGGTCATGATCTCAGGGTCATGTGATCGAGCCCTGCATTGGGCTTCTGCCCCTCATTGGGCTCTATGTTCAGTGTGTATTATTTCCCTCTCCTTTTCCCTTTGTACCCCCCTCCCCACGCTTGGTCTCTCTCTCTCTTTCAAATAAATAGATAAATAAATAAATAAATAAACAAAGGCTTAAAAAAATAATTACTTAAGCCAAGATAGCATTCATTGAAATGGAAAGGAGGGCCCAGATATGGAAGATATTTTTAAAACATTAATGTACTGGCTTTGGTGATTATTTGTGGGAAATGTAAGAATTGGAGAAGTGAAATATGATCTGAGGTTTCCAAAATGAGTAATAGAATGTTTTGTAAGTACTTAATAAGAGTTTGTTGAATTAAATGGAGTATTAGGAGTAATTTTCTAGTGTTTTCCTCTAAAGATGAAATTATGACAGAATTTCACATTCTGAGGCATAAGAGAGAGACTGTGGGTCTGATGATACTCAGTGCCCTGGCACAGTAGGTTTATTTCACCAATAAACTCTCTTACAGTAGATGTTACGAATTGAGTCAGCTCATGGAGCCTACCTACTCTTTAGCGGAATTGAGGCTATAATCGCTCCAACTAAGAAAAGAAAGGACCTGCAGATGAATGTAAATGGCTTTGTAGACTGAGCTGTGCATTACAAGTTGCCCTATTTCTCAGAAAGATATTTTAGAGAGATATAGTTTTCGTTAGTTACAAAATTACAAAAGCATTGTTTTTTAAAATTAACATATGTATTATTTGCCCCAGGTGTACAGGTCTGTGATTCATCAGTCTTATACAATTCACAGCACTCACCATAGCGTATAACCTCCCCAATGTCCATCACCCAGCCACCCATCCCCCTCCCCCCAAAAAAGCCTTGTTTTCTTAGTGACATATTGTCCAAAATAATACCAGTTGTCCATAAGGAGAAAAAATATATAGTAAGAAGCTCAGACTATAGTTAAAAAACCAAAAAAGATTGTGGTAGGACTATGAAGTCTAAGGTAATGAAAGCTTAAACTGTGAGAGTTCATGAAGACATTCATTCCAAATTTTCTATTTATTTTATTGTTTTTTTGTGACCGAATTCAGTCTATTCAATGGCTAGAAAGGTTCTTTAGTAAAGGAGACATGTTACTTAATGAGTCATTACTGAAATTGTAATGTGTAGGTAGACACAGTCTTGCTCTTTAAGCAGCTCTGCTAGAGCGGCCTGTAATTCGTTGTGATGCTACAGAGAACACTTGGCTAAAAGTCAGAAGACCAGCCCTTCCAAATTACCCCCTAGCTGTCTGTGACCAAATTCCTGAAACTCTCTAAGACTCCAATTCACTTCTGTAAAATGGAAATAATAATGGCTTATCAGTATACTCCAAAGGGCTGTTGAGAAGTTTGGAAGAGATCATCCTTGGGCAAATTCTTTATGTCTGTAAGGTTCTGCTGATTTGCCGTTTGATTACTATGGAACAGTAATGGAGGTGGAATGGCTGAAGGACCTATGGAAACAACCCCACAGTACTGTTAATGAGAGCACTGTGGGCTGGGGCACTGTAATGTGCTAGTGCCCTCTCTTTCCCTGGCTGCACGGGCAAGCTAGGACGTTGCAGGATGTCAGCCCCTTGGACTTTTGTACCGTGCTATATCCCAAGATATTATAGCAGTAACTTACTTCTAGGCAGCTGAGCAACTTCCTGTCAGAACTGATCTTTTTGAAGCAAGACTCCTAGTTCCCTATTTTGGATTTGTGTAGCTTAAAGAATAGCTTCAGGAACCAAAATAACCATTCTTGGATCTCAATAGGTAAAAGATTCATAGCAGCAATTTTGCTCTTGCTGTGCTTGTGTTTATCTCCTTGAACGTTCGTGTATATATTTTTATAGCATGGACAAATTAATGTGCAAATTAATATAAACTATTAATTGAAAGCAAGTATCTACTTGGATAATTTGTACTCACAATCAGCGTTACTTGCTTTTTTCTTCTTTTTTTCATTTATCTACCCACTTGAAGGCCAGTTTCCTATTATTTCCATATCAGGCTTATCGTAAGAATGGCTAATATACTACGGGAAAATTTCCCCATTCTAAGAAAATAGTCTGTTTCTCTGTGGCTCATTTGGATAAAGAAGCAAGACTTAAGAATAAATAGCCCATTCTCATTGACAGATTTTCTTCCACTGACCCCTCTTACTTTTCTAAGCAACTTAAAAACTGTCCTAATTTGTGTAGAATTCTGTATCAGTTTTGTCCCTAAAAGGTGTGAACAAGGCTGTTAATCTGTTGATTTTGTTGTCCAGGAGGGAAGAGAAGTTTCTTTTTTTTTTTTAAGGTTTTATTTATCTATTTGACAGAGATCATAAGTAGGCAGAGAGGCAGGAAGAGAGAAAGGGGGGCGGGGGAAGCAGGCTCCCTGATGAGCAGAGAGCCTGATGCGGGACTCGATCCCAGGACCCTGGGATCATGACTTAAGTCAAAGGCAGAGGCTTTAACCCACTGAGCCACCCAGCTGCCCCGGAAGAGAAGTTTCTTTAGCTGATGATGTGCGTGTGTGTGCATATACACATTTATACACACACAATGCATGTATGTATAAAGGATGGATACTCCTGAAACATTTTAGGAGAGATTTTTAAATGACCATAGTTCAGTTACACAGCTACTATAGTCATCATAATAATTTTGGTTTAATGTGGCTCATCAGGAATGGAGATGCAGTAAGTGGAAACTAGTATGTATCAACATAGAAATGCATATTAATTTTCTTTTTACAGTGTTCAGATAACAAGACTTTCATAATATTAGAAGAGTATGTCATGATTAGGCAGTTATTAACATGGCTGAATGGCAGAGAGAGTAGTTTACATTTTAAATATTTAATGCTATTTGGGAAGCTAAATTCATATTTCCATCAGAGATGCATTTTGCAAGTCAGGTCTAGCGCTGTGAAGGCAAAACCCAACAATTATGTAACTAGCCATGAATCAGCATGTCATGGACATTTGTTATGTGTGTTTGGGGAAATAAATGGCAGGTGTGTGGAAAAGAAATATCTTTTTCATTTTATTCTATTTTATTTTATTTATTTATTTGAGAGAGACAGTGAGAGAGAACATGAGAGGGAAGAAGGTCGGAAGGAGAAACAAACTCCCTGTGGAGCCAGGAGCCCGATGCAGGACTCGATCCCGGGATACTGGGATCATGACCTGAGCCGAAGGCAGTTGCCTAACCAACTGAACCACCCAGGCGCCCTTAGATTGGTGGATAAGTAGCAAAACTTTGGCTTTACTCTTATCACAATTGAACTTTTGGAGATTGTTGGTTAAATTGAGTTGTATTTGTACATAACAAGTATTAGTTGAACACAGTGACATTATAGATTAAGATTTTTTTTTAAACACAGACTAACTCAGCGCTTAATGGAAGATACCGTTCAGTACTACTTTACTTTCCTACTTTTTAAGGTTTCCTATCTCTTTTTGTTATTCTTAAAATTAAACTGTACATTGAGAATCAAGAGGGTATTAAGAGCATTTATGAAATATGTCAGACTGCAGTGTAAAAAAGTAAAAATGTCAAAATCTTCAAAGTCCACATTCATTAATTTTAAAGTCTATAAATTCAGATCTCACTCAATTTCAATTTTGGTTTTGCTTTATTACCTTTTAATTATGAAGCAGATGATATCTCATTTTTCTCACCCATAGAGGGAGAGGAGAGTTACTAGTCTCTATTAGCATGGTTGACGTGAAAACGATATTAAAATGACAATGTGTCTACAAGTACTCTGTGACTTTAAAGAACTATACACGAGTGTTATTACTTTAAAATATGATATTGACATCTTTCCATTTCAAAGCCAGTGTCACTATGCTTCTGCTGATACAGAAATCAAAAGTTTTCTGCTTTTCATTTTTCATCTTTTTTTTTTACTAGAAATATTGGTTTTTCATCAACATGGAAATTCAGATTCTTAAAATAATGCTGATCAGTGTAATTAGGTGCAAATAAGTATAAAACAAACACATCACTGTCATTTTTGAAGGAGATTTATAAAAGTATACATTTTATTGTTGCTAAATTTGAATACTTTTCCAGGACCAAAGATAAGATGAGAAATAGTCTGCTTAGCTGATGACTCTTGCTTAACTGTTTTAGTTACTAGCCTATTTCTATGTAGAGAACACTCGAAGTATGATAGGTGTTCATGGTGATGTTATATAGTTCTTCAAAGGAAGTATATATTTATATCCTGCTTTATACATTTGGGCAAAAATAGTAATAACACTTTCAAAATACTGATGGGAAATTAAGTCCCAATAAGTATATTGGATCCTCAAGAGAAAGAAGTACAATTCTCAGTCTTACAGCATTCTCTCTATAAAAATAGTGCAATTGGGATATACTATTTTAGTAAGAAACTCATTAAGTACAATTTTAAAGGCTTCTTCTTCCTCTTCTTTTTTTAAACTTTGACATTCCAGTAAACTGTGAGGAAAATGTCCTTCCATTTGCTTTTCCTTTGCTGAAGTGTCTAGAAGTGAGACTACATTCAAATTAAAAGCAGAAAGTCCCTTAAATTCCATTCAAGAAGTCCATCCTGTAAGTGCCACTCCTAGAAGGACTATGGCTGTTACTACTTCTGGCTGGAACGAGATCACAAAAGATTTCAAGAAGAAATGGAAATTATAATAGGGAGTTTCTGTCACTCTTATAGTTCATGACCTACTTGTTCCTTATTTTGGTCCATTACATTCTTTTCACTAAGAACTCCTGTCCCTAGAAGGAAATCTTTGACAGTGATATTTAATCATACTGTGCAGTGAGACACTTACATCCAAATTCCAAAAGATATTTTTAATTTGTATAGTAATGATAGCAGCAAACAAATTAGAGTGAATACTATACAGGAAACTAATTATAATTTTGGGAAGTGTTTTGTTCCTCATAGATTCCTTCCACGCCTATCATATTCCTTGGTATTCTTGATATTTCTGGGCTTTAAAGCATGACTGGTCAATTTGCTTTTTTATGGATAAAGACTTAAGACCCCGGGGAGGTTGGTATGACTGCCTCAAAGATGCACGGCCCCCCTGGGGCTGAGCTGAGATGCAAAGCCAGTTCTCTGTCTTCCTGTGTGGCTTGACATAACCTGTATCATACACATCTAATTTTTTTGTCCATTTTAGGTTTCTCCTCTGCCAACCCCTCCCGGACCAACACTGACTGCTGAAGGAAGGTTGTGAGTCTGCAGCCCGTCTTATTCGTCCTTCTCCAGAGTCCCATGATGAGCTCGCCAGTGCAGCCTGGTCAGTCTGGTTCCTTCTTAAACTATTAACAGATTTTATATGAAAGACATTGCTTTGTGTTGCTTCAAAGCAAGCAGTTTAAGTCATGAAAGCACTTCTTTTTCTGACAAAGATTGGTTAATATGATGAATTCTGAATTTTGTATTCCATAGCTAATCCTCTGTTACGTAACCCGGTTTGCTTTCCAGGCGCTAATTTCATTTGCATTCTTATCTGAGTACCAGGCTTTAATCCTTCTGCTCCTAATGTAGCATTGGATTGGATTTTGTGACGTTATTAATATTTATTAAATATGATGTAGTCATCTAATTCACACCCATAGTCTTTCTGACCTAATACATGTCTGTATGCTTTTAAATTGTGCTGTGGGCTTTGGAAAGCAGCTTGTGGATTTATACCTTCTCCATCTTTTTGACACACAAGGAAGGATATTTCTCCTCCCTGGCCTTCTTTGCCACCACTCCTGTTTCCTATATATGTATTTAATTATAATCTTGACACCTGCTTCCTCTGAGTCTAGTGTAATATGTGGCTCATTTAGTGTTGTGATCAGCAGAGCCAACACCCATTCCTGCAGGAACAGGGTGTCACTTTTGGAGCAAACATAATTCAGGTCTTAGAATGACGGAGTAGGGTAGGATATTATGAGTTAATCATGGATAAATTTTAAAAAGAATTTTCTGCTTGGATCATTATAGGATAATTTATTTCTATTTCTATTTTTTTCTTTAAAAAAAAAAACCCTTTTTTGGTGTGTTGATATCCTTGAGTTATCCAACTCCTGAGGTTGAAACTAGTATACTATTATATTCAGGATTTACAAAAGGAAATCTCTTGCCAAGATTTTCGCTCCATGGAGTGCCACGCCCAGATAGGTTGCTCTGATATTCCACTGTCTCATCAACCTTTCCTCACATCCTCAATGGGCTGCCTGCCAGCTTGTAGGTTGAATATGAAACTGGAAATTACTGTAGGATAGAATTGTGACTGTTGATTCCAAGTGACATAGTAAAGATATTCCAGAGTTTTTAGTTAAAGTCACTATTTATAATTGGCATTGTCATCTGAGTAAACAGATGAAGAGTTGCCTAGGCTGTTTGTCTCTGAGTTCCTATAGCCCAGTGGTTCTCAAACTTCAGCACGCATTAGCATCACTGGGAGGGCTTGATAAAAATTAGCCACATCCCTATAGTTTTTGGTTCAGAATGTCTAGGGTGGGGCCCTAGAATTTCATGTTTTACAGGTTGTTCTGAGTGATGTTATTTGCCTGGAGACTATACTTTGGGAACCACTGGTCTAGCCTGCTATACTTGCTCCTTCCCCCGCTGCTCTCTGCCCCACCTGCACCCCATAGACAGCCCTGTGGGGGAGCTACATTGCTTATCACAATTGTAGCATACTATTATTATCCTTTCTATTAAGATTAACGTAAAATCTAAATCTATTAAATCTATTAACTTAAAATGTTTGCATTTTATATTTGTATATATTGCATTTTAAATATAATTTTATTTTAAATTTAATGTTTCAAAATGGCATAATTTTAAAAAGTCATTTAATTTAGAACCATTGTAGTCAAAATTTTTTTCCCCTTTTCTTGTGATGGAATGTGTTGAAAAACCACATGAAAATCAGTAGGAACAAATTGGCTAAGTACAGAAGTGGCAGAAAACTTCCTTCATTTCTGGAAATTATGATCTAGAATTTATATAGGGGTTTGTCTTTAATTCTCCAGACCAAAAAATAGACTTTTTACATATTTAAAAGAAAGGTGTCATGTCCCTTTATTCTCCATCCACCTCTATCATATCCTCCCCATACTGTTCGTTTATCTCCCACAGTGACTTCACAGAAGAGTGATGGGGCAGACTGAATGATGAGCTATATAGAATTTATGTCAGTGACAACAGCTATATCCAAGCGAAACATTTGAAACAGCAACTTTACCAAGATATGTAATCTTGAAATGGACAAAAAAATGCAGATGCCATCATGGCTAATGAAGGATAAAACTAGACAGGGAAGATTTGGATCCAAATTATAATTACACTCATTTTATGAAACTCACTCACTTTTAAAGAGTGCAAGTGTAGCAATTTCAGTGTCTATGTAGTTTTTATTTAGCATTTGTCTAACACCTTTACACCTGGCCCCACTTGTCTGTAATGAGAAACACATAATCCCATTAACAACATTATTGTAATGGTTAGATTCCCAATTTAGGCCATCAAAGCCTATCTAAAGGTAGCTAGCTTGCAGTGAATACAGGAATATTTTGACGACCATAGTTAAAGAAGATAATCAGTACTATCTAATAAATATTTTAAAATGTTACATGCTTAAAGAAAAGTGGACCCAAGAGCAGGAAGATAAACAGGGGAGAGAAATATTTATACTTAATGTGAGCAATGGGCACCTTAGAGGATTTCTCGGGTTGGTCCATATCACATCTAATTTCATTCTAAAAGTTGTGTTTTTTTGGAATGTTGGTGTAAGGGTGATACCACTTTTAGTTTTCTTGTCTGATATGTGGAGAAGGTGAGATTTTTTGTTGCTGTTGAGATAACTGCTGAAAAGGTAAAGCATACTGGGCAAGAAAGCTACAGGCATGGTGTGGGTATGTAAGGGGCCAATGGCCGGAAGTAACATTACTGAACTTTGTACGGTAAAAGAGAGAAGGAAAACAGAGCGTGCATGTGCCTAACCCCTCCTGAGGGAGAAGAAACAAACATGATTAAAGGGGATTTGAAGTTAAATAGAAGTCGTATTGTCTACCCAGCATCGATTGTTATGTAGAAAGTGGACGTGAATCCTTGCTTCAAGGTGCATGTGGAGGAGGAGGGAATAGGATGTATAGCTCAATTTTTTATATTCAGGATAATAACTTGTAGCATTTTTTTTAAACCCAGAGCATCCATATATATAAAGATATTACAGTATGTAAGATGGACAAATACTTTGGACTCTTTAAAAAAACATAAAGTAAAATAATACCAAATACTTAGATTAATTCTGTATATACCTGATACTGACTCACAACTGGTAAAATTTGACAGTTGAAATCAGCATTCCCTTCAAGAATATTGATCTTATAATATGAAAATACCCTTTGAGGCTGCTGTTTAAATCAGGAAGTTCTTGCCAGCTGTGGTATTTGTTCAGTTAGGAGAAGGGAAAAAGTGGGTGATAAATGAGACAACTACTGAGTGAAGTTCATTGGATATTAGAATCCCTAAAGTTTCCCTGTGTACTTTTTAAAAAAATATTCTGCTCTATTGAGAGCAGCATACAGAGGTCTTAACTCTGGGAAGTTTTTATGAATGAAATACGAGTTGAGGAGTTTCGTTCAAATGGGCCAGGTGGGTGGGAATCTTTTCTATTTATTACAAATGCAAATGATCGAGACCTGAAATGCACTTTGCATATGTAAAAGAAAATGTTCTGGCCATAAACATGAAAACATTGTTCTGCTATTATTAGCCTGTATCTTACGGTGCCGTATATATTCTCCTGGTGAGAAATAACCTAATCTTTTGATTTAGAAAAAGTGTTTTTCTTACATAGTCTTTAAAAAAGAAAAGAAAAGAAAAGCTATCTAAAAAGAGACTTAAATTGCCCCGAGGCAATCACCATCGGTTTGTTTTGCTTTTGTTCTGCAAAGGGCTCTAAGGAGTTATTGTGCACCAGAAAAATAGACTCACGCCGGTTATTCCAGAAATTCTCTAATAGTCAGTGCTTTGGACAGAGTATTTATGTTTGTCTTGAAAATTGGTTCGGGGATCGTGTGAATTCTTGTTTTCCCCATAAAACGTCTCCATCCCTGTTCAATTATAGTTGATATCAAGTACTAAATATTGCCGTCTTGATCATGTATTCAGTCAAACAATGAGTGCTGATTTTTGAATATAGAATTCACTGGTTTTTATTTTAATCTTGGTGCCTCAATAATGTTCTAAGTTAGAGCGCTGGGTGTTGCTTTTTGGGCACTGAAGAGCCTGAATGGAGGGAAGACTGGATAAGACTGGCAGCTAGCTGCGGCAGTTGCGATAGTCAGTCATTCAAAGCTCATTAAGCATTTTGTGCCAGGCTCTGTGTTACTCAGTAGGGATGCAAAGAGTATTAAATCTTGGTCTGCCCTTGTGGACAGCACTCTTTAGTGGGAGACACAGACGAGTAAGTAGTCTTGGTCCATTCACTGTATTATTTTAATAAATATAGGAACAGAAATTAATTTCTTCTGTACAGCAGTATGGATGACATTTCTAGTAATTTAATTTTTATCAGGATTGCCAAATCCCAGAAGGAATGATTTTAGGTCTCATCTAATCTACAGTTTTCCAAACATGTCAGATAATAAAAATCACATGGGACTCTTGTTTTAAATACAGATTCTCAGACTCCTCCCCTAAAGAGAATTTGCTGTCGACTTGGGTGGAAGGTAGTAGATAACAGATTGCATAATGCTCTTCACTGTGACTTGGCAAAGTGTGGAAGTGTTTTTTAATCTGTCTAACAAACACTACAATTTCTCACTTGGAGACTCTAGAAAAACCAAAAATACATCATTAAATCCTATCTCAATGTAGAAATATTATTTCTCCTGTGAGCTAATATATAACTCAGTGATTTAGCTTTCTGCTAAGTGAAAAGCTAGTGCTATTGAAAACTCTAGGAGGTAATAATTTGTGGGGAAATTCTCTTGCCTTTTTATGTATTCTCTGCTGTCTAGGCCATCCTGTTTTTATGTGGAGGTGGCCCAAAGACATAGATAGAGGACATCCCCCCACCCCAAGTCAAAACTGATTTCCATCTATTTTAACCTAGATCAGATTTTTAGTATGATCCCAAGAATATAGAAAACATGACTTAAGCCTGGACATTTTTAAGAGTGAATAAAGAAAGGCTGCATCAACCTTAGAGTAATTCCAGCATGACTTTTACTTTTGATGAATCTAATTTGTGTAATGTAATTTTGACAAAAATGTAGCCAAAGGAATTTTTTGAAACATAGAACACAATGTGTGTGATGTCTCTTGATCTTGGGCAATGCTGTGGCCTTGTGGGCATCTACGACACTTTGGATAGTAGAGCTGCTATAGCTCTTGCAAAGTCCTATAACATTAGTTTTCAAAGCCCTTGCATAAAGGTAACTAATTTCTCTTTTCTTCACCATTGTGAGAACACTTACAACAATTATTCCACCCATATGGAGTGAGAGGACTGGCTTATACAAGCAGAAGTTAAAGGTTTGTGGGAAGATCTAATATTCTGTTCCTTTTCTCATTGCCAAATGTTAGGCAAAAATTAATTGAGTTTTCCCTTCATGCTTCTGTTTTGCTAAGCAGCTGCATTCTCTTATAGAAATGTAGTAGATTTAACTTATGATCAAAAAGTTCTTTGAAATATAAATTGTTATGGAAATGCTAAGTAGTATAAACAATTTGAGGGCAAGCATTAATAAAAGCTTCACTGCAAGCATTTTTAAAGAGGACTAATACAAGTTTCACGGTTCAATTAATACAGCACAACATTGGGTTTTCTAGAAGCATATGGGGCCCAGAAGGCCTGCCCCTGTTTTTAAAATTTACGAACTCTTTAATGATTCACCACTTTTACTCCAGTGCATTGCCCACTGTGGTGCCATTTAGTCCTTAAGTAGGGAACTAAAACCAGGACAAAGCTACAAACAAATATCAAAATGTCCAAGTGGGTTTTTCCTCTACAGTTTGTTCACAATATGTTACTGTAGAAAATGAACGGTAAATGAAATAGAGTCATAGGACAAGTCAAATAGGTTATGGCTTCCCCGGATGAGTCTGACCAGTTGGCTTTTTAATGAAATAAGAGGTCAAATCCCATTTCAATAAGCTCCGTGTAACTAAAATATTTTCAGTCTCTCAGCTAATTATTTATTTCAAGTTGTGTTCAAGAAGAATATTCTAAATCAGTCTCTTGAAGTTTTGTAACAGAGTATGATGGGAGTACGATATTGTTGGGAAATAAGGAATGTTAAATGTATTAAATACTATTTTGGGTTTTCTTTTACTACTTTAACTTCGTAATTAACTGACCCATTCTTTTGCTATTGCTAATTCTAAATTTCTCAATCTGATATTCAAGTTTGAAACATAAACCAGAGAGAGCATTTTATTTATTCTCCAATTCCGAGGGACAGTACTTTAAAAGTGAGGCACAAATCTTTTACCAAAATGTTCAGTTTAAATTTATTTTGTGCATTTATTTCTTCTCAACTTTACTTTTCACAAATAATGTTGGTGGGTAATTCAGTTTATATAATTCTTATTATGTCCATTATATAATTCTTATTGTGTCCATAGCACTACTAAAGAAATCCCCCAAATGTAGTTCAAACAGAAAAGAAGGTTATTTCTTCTTCACATAAAGATGAAAAAGACTTTCCTGAGTGGCAGGCTAGGGGTGATTCTAGTGGCGATTCAGGCCCCAGACAGTTTCTAACTTGTGACTTGTCTTCTGCTTTTGGATTCCAAGGTCAACGTACATCTTTAGATCAAGCTGATGGAAGGGAAATGGAAAAGTGGGTTTATGTGGACGTTTCCATAGGCACACCCACATTTCTTTGGGTTGAATTTAGTCACCTAACCCCACCTCACTACAGAAAAGGCTGGGAAAAGGAGTCTAGCACTGGTCCAGGAAGAGGAAGAAACAAGTTTGGTGAGAGTAGCTGGCCAGTTCCTACCCCATTTGTCTTGAATATTTACACCTGGGAGTGCAAAGACAACATTGCTTTCAAGAGGTAGGAGTATTTCATAATGTACTCTTGACGAAACCTGTGAGTCAAAAACTTAGTATTTTTTTTTTTTAAAGAGATAGAAACAGTGAAATTAGAGAAAATCAGCTTTCTACATTTTCTAAGAGGTGCTTAAGGAAGCCTTTCTTTGTGAATAGTGTGAAAGAGTGAAGCTGTGTAGCTACTGGAAAATTCAAGTTCTTGTTGTTAGTGGAACCTTCCAGAAAATGGGAATAATATGTATGGTATATAATATTATGTGTCCTTAATTAGTGTATAAAAGTCATATCAGCTGCAGCTGAAGGCTGTGTGCAGAAGGGAAAAGTCGCGTCAGTTTATCTGAAATTATAGTTACACATACGCTGAGGAAGAAGTAATTTAATAGTCACCATTCTTACGTTTGCCCTTCATTGCATATTTGCATCACATTTTTGAACAACTTTGTAGTTTCAAATATTATGATGAAAATCTAGGTCAAATAGGCAGTGGTTGATAAACACTTGTTTTACACTGATTTTTCATGAGGACAATTATAAAACAATGCTAGACTTTAGTTTTTGAAGATCCAGGAGCAAATATTAGTACCTCCACAAAACACAAGGGCAACCTTTTGTTTATAACAGGATATTGGCCTTTACAGAATTTTCTTTTTCTGTGTATACTTTGGGGTTTGCTGTTAATGATACCAGGGTTGTGCGTGTACACCTGTGTGTGAAATTGTTTTGCAATGTTCTAATAAGTCTTAGGGAATACAGAGGTATGTAGGACCATATAAGGTCACTAAATACTCAAATGCTTTACCTTCTATGTTTGTGTATTGATATAATTTTTAATTGGTTATCTCTTAAGAATGTCAGTGTACAGAGCAGTCTTCTCCATTTATAATTTATTAGTTCTAATTTGTTGTAGGGTTAGAAAGCAAAGAACCATGTAAATAAAATCGTTAATAAGATAAGAATAAATTCTTTAAGTTCTGAAGAAATGCACAATGTTCTCTGTTATGAACAAAATATGTTTCTTTTTTCTTAAATATTGCAATTACATTTTAATTATCTCCCATCCCCCTTATTTTCTTGGTTCTTTCTATCTTTGTTATATAGATTAATAAAATCTTGAGTTTCTGAAAAAAAAAATCCCAAGTTTCTAATAGGTGAGCAATTATTATGGCTTTGATTTTGTCATGCTTATCTTTGCAAATTATGATGAATACCTCTTATCTACACGTGTCTCATATGTAGGTTTGTACGTTGCTTCAGAGGTACTTTAATACCACAAAAAAGGAGACTTGTGACTTAATTTATTGGTGAGTATTTCCTTAAACTCTTATATTGATTTATAGAGAGTAGAAGAACTCTGAGGTGGTCTATGAAATTGTTTTAAGTCTCTTTTCGTGATGACTTTCTGGGATTTGATTATATGAGGAAAGTTCTTCCCTCTAACAGTGGGTGGTTGCTCCTCAGTTGGCATGGCTTGATTAACCTTGTCTCCCAGACTCTTAACTTCCGAGAAGAGTTTCTCTTTGTATTGATATTAGAGTTCATTGGCAACTGGCCTGGCTGGGGAATTTCCTTTGAAGTTGGAATTTGCCCTAATAATTTTGCCCTTTTTGGAATTCTGTGAGCCCTGAGAGAGGGCAGATAATCCTAGGAGCACCTATGGAGGTGCTCATCTTTTAACTTCGACCTCAAAGAGAGATGTTCTTTAGGAAGAAATGCTGAAATGACATAGGTACAAAGTATTAAGAAAAACCAGGTAGTGGGTTTGGATTTTCTGAGATTATAAGCATGTTAAATGACAGCTGGTGATACCTGTGTCTTTTGTTACAGGAAAGGCTGTTGAATTACCTCACTTGTTTTTTTGATTCTGAGATTCCAAATGCTTTCTGCAGATCTAAGACTGCTGTACAAATGGACAAAGCCAGAACTTTATCTAGAACCCCTCTTTTTAGAATCTTTTTCTGGTAGGAAAAAAGTATAGGAAGTCATTGTAATTACTTGTTGGGTATGTCACTGGAATCTCAAATGCCTGTCTAGTGTATTCATGGGCATGGACATTTGGGGATGGTTACTATCATTCAGGGAGTACTATCTTTTGAAATAAATTATTATCCTAGTGATTGTGAAATCATTCTTCCTGAAAAGCTATCTCCTCTTATCATGTATTAAAAGTAATGTTATGATTAAGGATATTTTGGAAATTACTTTAATTAGCTCAAAGCTATAAAAATTGTTTCTGGGTGGTTTTATGTTTTTAAAAAATGTATCTATGCCACTATTGTGCTTCATTTTTAATGGAGAATTTAATATCTATTATTTTGGTTTTATGTTTAAAGTGGAACAATAAATTAGAAAACAAATTTTAGAGCTAATAGTATTTTAGTGAAAGGAGCTGGAAATTAGTAGAAAAAGTCAGGAAGCCAATTATAGAAAGAGGAAAAATAATACATACCATAACTTGTGTTGGATAACGTGTGCTATCGAATCTCTGAATTTCAATAAAATATGTCAAAGTAGAGTTCATTTCCCCTTCTGTTGGGAGAACTGATAGTCCGCCTACCCATCTGCCTTCTTACCTTAGTTTTCTTTCTTTCTTTTTTTTTTTTTTTTTTTTTTATCCTGCTTAAGTCCAAGAAGGATTTGGGATTTATATAGTGAGTTTTAAAAAATAAAATATATGAGGAGGAAGAGAAAGAAAGGAAGGGAGATTGGATAAAGCAAATGCCCTTGGTACATATACTCAAGTTCTACAAAGTTGCTAAAGAAGGACTAGATTGGCTCTGAACTTCTGGGTAGCAAGTCTGTTTTCTTCTAGGAGATTACTTCTCCTTTAGCCTAACTGATCAAGTCACTGCCTTGTTGGAGAAATGTCAGAGACTCTCCATAACCTCTCCCTGAGGTACGTAAGGACTCCAGACCCTTTTCATGTTTGTCTTTGCTTTCCTCCTCAATAGACCATGAGCCGGTTCTGGTCACGACATGGAGCTATGTGCCTTCCGCAGGTCCTGCTCTTCTGCCTGCAGACCCTTGAATGAAACTGTCTCATGTTGGGAGTGCCCTCTCTTTCATACTGTCACCCCTTCACTTGGTTATTTATCGTTCAAGGCATGGCTCTATCTCGTTCTTTGAACTTCTTATTCTGTGAAGCCTTCTTTGGCAATCTTGGGCTCCTCTGACATCTGTTACCTCACCAGATATGGAGTTTATCTCCTGGAGGTGGAGGTTTTCTTATTCATAGCACAGTAATAAATGAAGCTTTTTGAAAGCAAGAGACCTGTTTCTAAGATTTTTTTAAAATATAAAATAAGACAATTGGTGATTTTACTCATGGTTGCTTGATTAGTTAGCTAATATGTTGCCTAGCACATAAAAGGAGCCAAATCAGTAAAGAACAAAGGGCATTTTGTGAGGAGGTTGATGCACTGTCTTTGGAGGGAAGGGAAGCAGTTGAAAATATCTGAGCCAAAGGAAGCTGCTTGATCTCCATGGTAAATCGTGAACTTTACCTTTGTTTCTCATTTATTTGTTTGTTGACTTTCTTTTCCTTTTACCCCTTCATGAAGGTTTTGAGCTATTCAGTGCTACCCACTGAAATGCTTTTGTCTTTCTAGGTTGGCTTCCCTATCTCTTGAACAATAAACATTGCAATAGGGTGGTTATTGTTTGTGACCTCTGTGGCCACCTATTGAGTTCCCTAAATGTGAAGTCTCTAAGTTTAGAACTACTTTAGCTAGCACAGTTGTAGAGACCGACTGACCAGCCTTTTGCCTTCTAGTAACTTGGACCTCTCCCTGTTCCAATACCTATAAGCTACCTCCTGCCCCATGAAAAATACACGCTGTAGTTAAGAATAGAAGAAAAAGTAAAAGGATTTTGAATTGTGGTTAAGCAGCAAATTGTTTTAAGTTAGAATTCATTTGGTCCTACCTCATTTAAACTTTTAAAAATTAACGCATTTTTTGCAGACTGTACTATTACAGTAATGGTTTTTATGCGATAGGTTTCCAAGGACCTTCTGTGCAGTATGTATAAAGGAAAACAGCTGGTTGGGGCACCTGGGTGGCTCGGTGGGTTAAGCCTCTGCCTTCGGCTCAGGTCATGATCCCAGGGTCCTGGGATCGAGCCCCGCATCGGGCTCGATCCTAGGGTCCTGGGATTGAGCCCCGCATCAGGCTCTCTGCTCAGCAGGGAGCCTGCTTCTCCCTTTCTATCTGCCTGCCTCTCTGCCTGCTTGTGATTTCTCTCTGTCAAATAAAAAAATAAATAATCTTTAAAAAAAAAAAAGGGAAACAGCTGGTTTAAAATTTATGACATGTATATGTTTTCAAGTCTTCTCATTTAAAGTGATGAACTCATAGCACTTTAATATGGTAGTTGAAGTCTTCATAAAGATTACATGAAGATCCTACATTTTCTGTGTGTCTCCATTGAAGATGTGCTTTGGCTTTATTATTTGACATTGTTGCTGCATGATACTGGATAGATGATGTGATCTTTTACTTGGCATTTATCTAGTCATGTGGGGTTGCTTTCATTTCTGCCCAGGAAGTTCATTTTTCTAAAGATAATGAAAGAACAGATGTGGAACAGGTAAGCATGGCATATCTTTCCCTCACAGCTCCCTGTGGAACCTCTTTGGGTAGGCTCTTGTTTGTCACACACAAAAGAAGTATGTCTTTACCCTGAGTGATGCAATGGTCCAGCCTCCTGTGGGGTAACATCCACTGACAATAACGCCATAACCCATTAGTTGATCGCAAACTCCCTGAATCCACAGGGGTTTGCCTCAGTCTAAATGAGTGACTAATTCTTAAACTACAAGTTGAACCTGGGGTCCTTGGGGAATTGGGACATGTTAAGGTTGGATTGTTTATTTTGCTTGTTATAACTCTAGGATCGTTATGGAAATGTTTACATCCTGCTGTGGTTAAATGTCCTTAGCTAATATATAAGGTGAAGAGGTTTGGTCTTTTGGCTTCTGCTTTCCTTATATTCTTTATCTTTCTCTACCTCTACCCTCGCTCCATTAAAAAAAAAAAAAAAAAGTGTTCGCACTCATCAGTTCTAAGTGAATCCATATCTTTTGCATTGAATTCTTGGTTATCTTATCTGTTACTGAGAAATTATACAAATGCATATTTGAAGTTACTGGTAAAAGCCCAAGAACTTAAACAGAAGCTCTGGAAACAAGTGTTACCTGTTATCTATCTGCTGTTCACTAAATCTTTCTTCGTCCCAGTTTCTTTATTTGGAAAATATGTCATACATTTGTTATATCAATACATAAAAGATGTAATTATAAAAGAGATACTAAAACAGATAGTGTTCATTTAGAATTATTATGTACAAATTTGTGCTTTTTTCTCAGCTGTGACCTATAACTATGCTTTTGTGAAATGTCACCATGAACACTGATGTCTGTAGGTCTTTCCACACTGGTGAGAAGACCCATCATTACACGTTTTGTCACAATTTCTAATGTGTCTATCTCAAGCTTGTTCACTTTTGAGCAAATGGAATTATGCCACCCCACTTGTTCCTTCTATGCTATCTTCCTACTTTGTCCCATCTTCAATAGTAAATGACTGTGTTGCCTTGCTTAACCTTTTGATACATTTTTACACCATTTGCCATGCCAGTCTTCTTGTGTGTACCCCTCTGAATCTGTTTTTTTTTTTTTTCCTCTTCTAGCTTTTTTTTGTGTCACTTTGTGGCAGCATCTCTCTAATATCTGCTTTTATGGTCACATTGCCTTCTCCTCTGTCTATGTCTAATATCCCTCTTATAAGGATACATGTGATTGCATTTAGGGCCCACATGGGTAATCCAGGATAATCTGTCCATCTCAAGGTCTTTAATCACATCTGCAAAGTCCCCCCCCACCCCGCCACCTTTTTTCGACCAATGAGATAACAATCACAGATTCCAGGGATGAGAATATGGATATCTTTTGAGGGTTCGTTATTCACCCTCCCCACAACTGACTGAAATAATTTATCAAGTCTTGCTGGTTTGTAGTTTCTGTTCATGCATTTGCTCATTCACTCACCCAGTCACCAGACTTTTATTTCATGCCAGGTATATGCCAAACACTGTGCTAGGTATTAAGAATAACACACTGACCATACTTTTAATAAGTTCATTATTTTGTCAGTAAGATGTACCATACAGAGTAAACACAAAGATACAGGTAAAAGAGATAGTTTGATATAGGCTACAAGATTAATTCTTTTGTATGTCTCCTTTTACAGAATTCTAGAACATAAGTCACCATCACGCCTCAGTGCTCATAAATTATTTCAGTAGTTATAGAGGGTATGTGCAGCCTGTGGACCAGAAAGTGTTTTGCAGGAGGGAAAACATGTATCAGCTTAAATTCAATTCCAAAGAATTTGTTGAGTACAGAATAAAGCATAGACCTTGCCCTCCAAGGAATTTATAATCTTATACAATTCTTATCAACATTCGCTGCATGTCAACATCAACAATAGAGCTTTAGAAAAATATCCCTGCCTGCTCCCCACTGCATCTCATGTTTGATTTTGGGTGGAGCCTAGAGGTCTTTTTTTTAAAGGCTCATAATGAAATTCTTACATGCTGCTAGCATTGAGCACAGGGAATCTCTGGTCAAGCAGAAGTGACACATAACTAGGAAAACAAAGGCACAGGTGCTGTTAAAAATGTAAGACAGAATGCTTTAAGTTCCATTAAGATATATAGAAACAAAATAATTTGGGTACTCATAGGAGGGTGAGTTCATATCTGGTTCAAGGGAAATTTGGAGTAGGAAATATTTGAAATGTCCCTCAAAGATAGATAAGATTTCAAAAGATGAGGTGGGTAAGATTAGGGAAGATGGGTGGTCATGGCTGGAGGCAAAAGCCAAGGGTCCACATTTAGGCACAAAATTTCCTTCTGCTCAGACTTTCTGGCCTGGAATCCAGAAGCACCTGGAAAATCTAAATTTAAACCTTGTCTTTAAGCCATTTCAAAGGTAGTAGGGTACACCAAATTTTATTTAACAGCTGATAGGTTGATGTATACTTTTTAAAAGTTCAGAAACATGATAGCTGGACCTCTGTCTGCAATTTTAATCTATGTCCTGTAAATATTAGAAGAAGGCTTCAGTGAGAAAAATAGAAATGGAGGGGAAAGTTTTATTTTAAGTGTTTCAAAAGAAGAATAGCTAGGATATGGTGATTGATTGGCTGAAAGACAGAAAAGCAAAAATAACTATGGAGTTCAAGAATGATAATAGAATTAGTGCGAGTAAGTGATATTGATAGAAAAGATAGTCAGCTTTTGCTGAATTTTATCTCCAAGCAAGGGACTTCACATTACTATGTTTTCTTTATTTCATGGAACTCTTTTCATAACTGTTGACTTTCTTTTTTTTTTTTTTGAATATTTTATTCATTTATCTGACACAGAGAGATCACAAGTAGGCAGAGAGGCAGGCAGAGAGAGAGGGGGGAAGCAGGCTCCCCGCTAAGCAGAGAGCCCGATGTGGGGCTCGATCCCAGGACCCTGAGATCATGACCTGAGCCGAAGGCAGAGGCTTAACCCACTGAGCCACCCAGGTGCCCCGTGTAGATACTTTTCTTATCCCTACCTTACACATAGGGATGTTGAGACCTTGAGAGGTTAAGAATCTTGCTCTATCAAGGTCTCACAGTAAATTAAGTGGAACAAATCTAGGACTCAGAACTAGGCATCTTAATTCTAGAATGTGTATTCTTTTTTTTTTTTTCTTTTTTTAAGATTTTATTTATTTGAGAGAGAGAGAGCATGCGAGCATGAGTAGGGGGAGGGGCAGAGGGAGAAGCAGACTCCTCGTTGAGTAGGGAGCCAACCCAATCGTGACCCTAGCCAAAGGCAGACACTTAACTGACGAGTCACCTGGGCATCCCTACAGTGTGTATTCTTAACCACCATTCTGCTGGTCATCAGGAGGTTAGCTTGAGGTGTAGAGCTGATGAAGAGAAATTGGTCCTGAAGATAGGAATTTAAGAATCATCTAAAGAAAGGTCACAGTTGAAAAACATGGGTAGGGGCACCTGGGTGCCTCAGTGGGTTAAAGCCTCTGCCTTCGGCTCAGGTCATGATCCCGGGGTCCTGGGATAGAGCCCCATGTCAGGCTCTCTGCTCGGCAGGGAGCCTGCTTCCCTTCCTCTCTCTCTCTGCCTGCCTCTCTGCCTACCTGTGATCTCTGTCTGTCAAATAAAATCTTAAAAAAAAATGGGTAGCTTGAAATTAGCAAGCATAACCTTATTAATTAAAAAAAAAAAGGAAGAGGAGGAAAGGGCCAAGGACTAAGCCACGTTGAAACATTCAGGGACAGTATCTTATCCTTCTTTAAGGCTGCTGGTCACTTAACACAGGATTCATTAAAAAAGCAAAACAAAACAAAAATCCTCAGATATTTAAGGAAACAAATGAACTCATCTTTCCATCCTAAATTTTTCCACTTGTGCCTAAGGTTCTGCTTAATAACTTGAATGACTCAAAAGAGACAAATCTAACCACTTTCTTTTCTTTCCTCTTGTGAGCGTGATTTAGTTTCAGATCCTTGGGCTCTTTGTTGGATTCCATTTTTGCACCTTACTCCGTGTTAGGAGTGGAAGAGGGCTGCTCTGTGGAGACGTTATGCCAGTGTAAGAAGATACGTAGAGTAGTCCAGTATTTCTGTCATTTTAAACCATTGGTAAACTAAGTTATTGAAAGGATAAGTAACACATTAAATGGTGATGTGTCTTGGCTGTTGGATGTCTTTCTCCTCCTGCTTCTCTCAGAGTGCCTGGAATTTCATTTCCTTCCATATTTTTATACGTCTTGCATAAGACAGCACTATGAAACAACACAGGAAAAAACCAAAATTATTGCCGTTGAAATATGTAAGTTAGATTCTTTCTTGTTCCCTGCCAGTATAACCAGATCAAGCTTCTTGTGCTTCTCTGGTTCCTTTAAGCCCCACTGGTCCACAATCTGGATCCAGCATTATTTGTTAGAGGGGTTTCTGGTATGGAATGCAAAGGACTTCAGAATAGCTGTGTGGTTGTGTCAAATATTTTAATGTTATAAGGTTGTAGTTCTTGTGCTGGTTTTCTTAGAATCACATTTTTCTCATTGATTTATAACTTTAGCTACTACCAAATTAGCATCATACATAAACTCTTTAAAGAAATATTACAGAGCCCTCAGAGCCCTAATCTGTAACCCGCCTGTCTTGTTTTTTTTTTTTTTTTTTCTAGTGCTGTGTATAATGTGGTCTTACATAACTCATCCTACCTAACTTTATTAGGAAAATTAATGGAATGGGACATTCAATTAGAATAAAGGGAAATCTAACTTGGATTAAAAGTCCAGGTTGTCTTTCAGAATAAGCAGTATTATGATTTGAAGTAAAACAACTTATCCAAAGACAGCAATCAACAAGGCAAAAAAGTCCATCCTGTTTTAAAGATATTGGGCAAGCCAGTGATTCTTGGTTTGGGCTATGCCTTAAAGTCATTGTAGAGCTTAAAAAAAAACAAAAACAAAATCTGAACTGGGACCCTCAGCCTCAACAATTTTGATTTAATTGGACTTCTTATTATCCCTGGGTGTGGGTATTCATTTAAATCTCTTAAGTGATTATAATTAGGAGATGACATATACCTCTTAAGAAAGGAAATAATATCTTATTAGTTATGAAAACTGAACTGTTACTTCTTCTATTTTGAAGAGATGCAAATTAATTTCATTTAGATATTAATTGTTACAAGATACATGAGGATATATATTTATATGCTTAAAAAAAACCTTTTTCTGTGTTTCTAAACTCACTGTTTTTTATGTTTAAGATTTTTGAATCTCAGCTGTGGGTCTAGCTACTCTCTCCGTCATTCCAATTTATGAACTGAAAATGTACGTTAATTTACAAATGAATAATTCAAAGTTGGTGGAATGAATGTGGCAGTTTTAGTCAATGAAAAATTCATTGATTATCTTGTACACTTTTTTCTCCATGAAGAAAGCATAGTTACTGTTACAAAGTCATGTTTGGTTACTTTGTGCAAAGTATCTTGTACATTCTGGGCCTGAATAACTTTCTGTGTAAGACTAAGATACCACACCTTGGTGAGTAAAAATGACCATGTAGGGGCGCCTGGGTAGCTGAGTTGTTAAGCGTCTGCCTTTGGCTCGGGTCATGATCCCAGGGTCCTGGGATTGAGCCCTGCATCGGGCTCCCTGCTCAGCAGGAAACCTGCTTCTCCCTCTCCCACTTCTGCTTGTGTTCCCTCTCTTGCTGTCTCTCTCTGTCAAATAAATAAATAAAATCTTAAAAAAAAAAAGACCATGTATTGAGTGTTCATTGTAGTTCAAATTCTAAGTGTGCCAAAGCTTTATATTTGGTATTTCATTTAATTATAATGAAAACCCTATGGAGTAAGGGCTATTTTCTAGAATATCCATGTTTTAAAGATGAGAAACCACTCTCAGGGACATAGATAAGATAGATGTCCAAGATTGTGCATCTTAGGGATAGGACCAGGATATGAATTCAAGCAGTCAACATCATGGGCAATGGTACAAAGTAGTAATAACCTAATGTGAAAATGAATTTTTCTGTTTAACCAGCTGGTTAAGATCAGACTTAAAGCTGTGTCATTTTTACAGGGAAACTTTCCAAAGAGTCAGTCCTGAAATTTCCCAGGAGAACAACAGATTTTTTTCTGTTGAAGCCAACAAGGAACAGGTACACTGCCATCTTAGCAATCTTGACAGGCAGTGGCCTCGCAGGAGGGTGGGTGCTCTTTGGCGCTGGCTGGGTTTTGAGGAAGGAGCAGTATTCTCACAACTTCCTCAGGCTCACAAGACTCTTCCCCGCGCTTCACTTCCAGACTGTAGGAGGGAAAACAGTGTGGGAGGAAGCATGGAAGAGAGCGCTTCTGAAACAACATGAATGGGCTCAGCAAACCTGTGATCCAAAGACCTCAGTGTAATTCCTGCTTCTGACACTCCTGTACTCAGGCCCTAATAGTCACTTAACCTTCCCTGATTCTCAGTTTTCTCTTCTTTAAAATAGAAATGAAGACAAGTAGTAACTGAATTCTTTAACTCAAGGGGCTGAAGATCAAATGAGATCATATACTGTAAATTCTAAATAAAGGATAAGGTGTTCTTAAAACTGTTAATGTTAATAAAGCAGACTTTTCTAACTGGAAGCTTTTATTGATTTAACACGCAGAATGAAGAAAAACCAAATGAATGAAACTCGAAGAAACTTTTGTTCTCCAGTACCACTTGATTTCAGATGTCCTCACCAGAGCAAACACTTGGACTTTTATTTCATCCGAGTGTTCAAAACCCCTAGGCATTTAAGCAGTCTCTGAGTGCACCAATTATCATCTAATGGCCAAATCCCATGATCGTTTTCCAGTCTTCAATAGAATTGCAATAGCAGTAGTAATTCATTCATTCAACAAGTGTACATAGAGTGCCTACTGTGTATCTGGAATGGTTTTAAGTCATTGAAAGAAAACGTCAGTGAAAATAAAAACAGGCAAAAACTGAAATTGTCTGTTGAGCACAAACCTAAGAATCAAGTGTTACATATAGTTTCATTTACTCTCCACCGCGATCCTACAGAATATGTTTTACTAGCGTTATTTATGAATGAGTTTACTAGGTTTAGAGAGCTTTAGAGATGTGTCTAGCACCTCCTAGCAAGGAGATGGTGGAACTGAGGTTGAAACCCTATTCCTGCCCTTGCAAATGGTCTTTCTTTTAATCACACATTTATGAATTCAAATACTGCACCTAGTCTAAATCCTTTTGACCTTCTTTCTTTCTATGACCATCATAGGTATCTCCTTAGCCACCTGTGCTTAAAACAATGGTGCCTTTTTTGAAACTCTTTCTCTGTTCCGCTCCACATCAAGTTGGCTTGGATTTTGACTGACACTATTTTCCGTTTTTGTTGCCAACCTTTAGCATTCATTGCTTCTGGCTACAACTATTGTCATAGGCTTCCAGCTGGTCTATTTTTAGTCTCTACTTCATTCAGCCTAATTGTGCAATGCTGCCTAGTAAAGTTACTGCTACCAAAGCACAAATCTAATTATTTCCTTCATCAAAAATCTCCATGGCTCGCCATGGTCTGTAAAAAATGGCAGTACTTGTAAAGCATTTCCAGAGTCCATGGTCTAGGGCAAACCACATTTCTGGCCTTCTCTCTCAATGTACCCCTTCCTCCGTGTGATACCAGTGTTTTTCAGGCTTGTCTGATAAGAGTCACCCGGGAGGCTTATTAATATACAAGTTCTCAGGCCCCACTTGAACCCACCTAGCAGAAGCCTTAGGGGTCTATGAGGCCTGGTGGGGCATGGTAAAACTTGTCCTCTGATAGTCTCAGAGCACAGGTGCGTAGTTGTGACTACCTTGGGACTGTTGTTACCACTGACTGTTTAGGAAAACAGCCAGTACTGCCTGACATTATGACACTTAGTTATACCGGGTTCTCCTGGCCATCCTTTTACACACATTACTTGGTGCAAACCAAGAGCCAAAAAACCCAGACACAAATTAATTAAAGTGAATTCTTGGGAGAGGTGAATTTCTCATATTTGTGTGAGCTTGAGATATTTTTATGTGAACACGTATAGAATATATAAAGGAGATTAACTTGTAAATAAATGTTTAGTTAATGTATGGATTATCTCATTTTCAAATTATATATAAAATTTATGTATATAATTTTATTATATATAACTTCTAATTTATATATGATAATATATAGTTTATATATAGAAATTTCTAATTTCTATATATAAATTTCTCTATATAAAGTTATGTGCATGTGTGTGTATGTGTGTGTATGTATATATGGAAGAGAGAGGGAGGGAGAGAGAAAACACACCCAGGAGAGAGACATATACATATATATTGTATATAATTACATATATGCATAAATGATTATGGGCATTTATATAAATATATGAATATATATGTGTGTATGTGTATAGGCTCATATATACACACATTGGCTTGTCTTAACAAAAAATGAAAATCTTTAATAAAAAGATTCCCAATATTAAAAGATAAAAGACATTAATAATAAGATTGTGAAGTAAGAGGAAAACGATGACCAGAACCTAAGATGGAGTAGAGATATTTTCTGTAAAACCTCTACATTATCATTGAAATGGCTGTTAAATAGTATGTTGAAATAAAGATCACTGCTTTTCTTTTTTCTTTATCCTTCCTAATCTACACCACAAATAGGCAAAACTACCTGTTTTTAAGATTTTCTGCATTATTACACTGCATAGGTACAGATTTCTTTATTCTCTTTTTATGAACCCCAAATTTCAAAAATCGCATGTGAAATATTAGCAGGTAGTTATTTGGTTTCAGAAAACAAAAAAGTCTAGCTCCTTTGGCTCTTGTACACATTAGGCTTGAAAGTAAATATGGGTAGACATTTAATTGGAAGGTGAGGAAATAATTTCAAAATCCCCAAGTACAATGGGATATGGAATTACACATTCTGAATGTGACCAATTAATCTGAATCCTGCTTCACTCTTTCTTGCCTGCATCCTTTCATTCACAGCATATTTATTAAGTACCCACCATGTAAAGTTCCAGAAAAGATGTATACCCTTAAAATTTTGCTACAGCCTTGATGTTCACTGAGTCATAGTGATTTTTTCCAGAGCCGAAGAAGGATAAATAAGATCTGTGTCTCCACCCTAGGTTGGTCTGCTTCACCATTAAAATACCTTTTTGTATTAATTTAAACTTTCAAATACGTATGTATCTTTATTCTCTTGTTACTCAGCTTATGAAATATTTTTAAGAATTATAGTGGGTGCTATGTCTGCCATGAAACCAGTGGCTCTACCATTTACTAGGTAGAATGTTCTCTTTTACAGGTGCGACAAGCTACTTTAGGATATGTGCCCTTAATTAGTTCCCTGACCTGCTTTTATTGTATCATCATTCAGGCCTTAGTCATCTCTTCTTCAGCGGGTTTGTACATGCTGTGTGTGTTTTCACCCGGCTCTTGGAGCTGTTCTCTTTCTTGGTAGGGAGAGCCATACTATACACATCCTAGAAGAGGCAGTGAGGAAGGCTGTGGTTGCCCTTGGTTACAGCTCTCCTGTTGGAGCAGAAAGAGGCTGAGCTTTGAAGCTAGGTAGATTCATGTTTAAATTCAGTCTCCCTCACTTGCTCACTTTTTGATTTTGGACAAATTATCATTTCTGAACCATAGTTTTCTCATTTGTGAAACATGAAGGTTATTTATCTCCTGGATTTCATTCACTGTCAAACATTTACTTCCCTTTCACCATCAATAAATATTTATTGAATATAATTAAGTGATTGTGTTTGTGGAATTACATATATCAAACTGATCATGATTCATTTTACATGTTGGGTTCCTGTTATGGGCTGAATGTTTATGTCACCCCAAAATTTGTATGTTGAAGCTCTAGCTCTCAATGTATTGGTATGTAGATGGGGCCCTTTGGGACATAATTAAGTTTAGGTTAGGTCATGAGAGTAGGACCCTCATGATGGAATTAGCACCCTTGTAGGAAGGCCTTCCATGAGCATGTACCAAGAATGGCCATGTGAGCATGCAGCAAGAAGGTGGTCATCTACAAATGAGGAAGAGGACACTTACTAGATACCAAATCTGCCAGCACCTTGATCTTGGACTTCCCAGCTTCTAGAACAATGAGGGGGGGAGGAGTATACACACACACACACACACACACACACGTATATATATATATATATATATGGATGAGCCAGTATTTTGTCATAGCAACCTGAACAGATTAAAACAGTTTCCTTTCTAAATTTCTTACAAACCGCTTAGAGTAAGAGCTATAATTTACATTCTTGTTTAGGATCCCCAGTATTTAGTGTACTACATGTACTAGAACATGGGACTCAATAAATAAGTGTAGAACACAACTGAGGAGGTAGAATCCAGCTTCACATTCTTCTCATCATCTACAGCCTCAGTGAAGGCTCTCCTTCCTGTTCAAACACAAAAACCCGCGATGGTTTAGACCAATAGGCTAAAAAGACCTAAAATAAAAACCTACAATTTGATCAAAAGGTTCATCAGGAAAGCAGTAGGATATAATTTCTGCCATGAGGTTGGGTATGAAATAGTGGATTTAGATTCCAGCTCTGCCATTTATTAGCTGTGTTGGTGAAGGGAAGTTGTTTAACTTGGCAATTCAGTTTATTCTCAAATAACCTGGGCAGACTTGTTTTGAGGATTAGCACATAATAAAAGAAATGTGAAGGTTTTCCGAATAGTTTTATCACTCTGCACCGTTATTTAAATATGTTTACATTGTTTCTCAATTCCTGAAAGAATGACTTTGGAATCACCCTAAGAACTCTCTTTTGAATATCATTCTTTGTTTCAAACGTATTTCCTTGTGGCAGGAAGCGATAAAAACACATGGCACAGACAGCTAGTGACTGAAGAGGAAGTTAATGGTGTTTGTTTTTCCTCTAGAATTAGTAGTTCAAAAATTAAAAATAAAAATGTGTCTTGCCAAGTTTGGAAAAGACACAGATTGCTTTGATTACAGGATTACAATGGACCTAATTTTTTGACATTAATATTTCTTTCATATTTATGAATTGAAGTGTTTTTTAAAGTTAAAGCTTTGAGGTTTTCCATTTTATTTTATAAACTGTAATGAATAAAATATCCAAATACTACTAAATACATGTGGAATTTCTTCTTTACTCTGTGGACTTAGAAACCAAGACAAGGTTTACAGAATAAAGCATTTTGAAGTCAATGACAAGCTATTAGCATTCCATGTCTAGATTGTAATGCCTTTGAGGAGACAATGTTTTAGATGGTTTTCAGCTATAATGGGAAGAAGTACACACGACCTTTCCCTAGCTATGTACAGAAAAAAACCCAGTTGTGATTGGGAGGTACTGTTTGACTCAAAGCCAGCTCTTTTTTCACCAGAGATCCCTGCACACCTGCAAGTTTGGGGCATTACTAAAGATGGTGAAAATGAGGTGGGATAAAGTGGGGGGTCTTACAACAGAAGGCATCCAGTTAAGAAAATCTACAAAAGTGACAAAGATGCTATTCTAGAAAGTTAGAATAATTTTATCTCAGGGAACAAATTCTGTAGTTTTGAAGGGAGAATGCAACTACTATGAAATATCTTTCATTTAATTAAAATCAAGATTTATGTGGTTTGCTGCTGCCACCTGAGTTCCATTTTGACTTTTGCTTAGTGACTGGTGGTTTACAAAGGTTCAAATGTATTTTATTATGAGTTAAGAGAGTTCCTTTGGTAGATGTCTAACTTTTTTTTTTTTTTTTTTTTGGGCAAAATCCCTTGCAGTCACCTCTGCCATGAGGTGTGGCAGTGGTCATACACCCCGGAAAAATCACTTAAAGACTTTTGAGTGGAAAGGGTCATGGGTATTTATGGTGAAGAGGAAAAGGAGGCAAAGATGTTGCAGGGGTTATATCATTTCATTCAGGAATTAGCTTTAGAAAGATCACTGAGGAACTAGTATTTAGGAGTGGTAGATATTTTTAGATTGCTTCTAAGTAAAATCATGATTTTTCTTTTAATGAGCTGGAAAGAAATCATCTAGTCCTGTGTTTTCTGCATGTCACGAACTCTTATTGGGCGATGGAATCAATTTCATAGGTTGAGTTTAATCAGTGGAATAGAACAGACCATATTACAAGATACCAGGGTGCACACGTGTTGTAAAATTCAGTATTAACTTGGGAAAATGATGTTTGCATTTTGTATAGATAAGTATGTTTCTATATATGTATAAATATACTTCATTTAATATGAAATACATTTTTGGTGTGAGTAGAAGCTGAGGAAGATTGGAAGCCACTGATGGAGTCCTCTCATTTCTTAGATAGGATATTAGAAGAGGTTGGCTTCCGGTTTATTTGAGTGGATCTCTCTGAGGTGGCTTATGTATTATCAGGTCTGTCTTCTGTTAAAATCTTTGTTTTGATCACCTTTGCATCATTTATGTTTCACTCCTGTACTTAAACATTTCTGTATTTTTGTCACTAGAAAGTGAGTCAGAGATGCTGATTCTGGGGAAATGAATCTCCAAGGAGCCTATGAGCACAATGCTGGGGGTTGGTTGCTATTGGGCATGCCAAGTGTATGTGAGTAGAAGCTTTCCTGTTTGCTCTATAGACAAAGCCTGTATTCTCCACAAGTTACGCCCAGTGCAATTAGATTATTATTAAATAATAATTATTAAATTATTATTATTAAATATTATATTATATTATATATAATGTATATTATAATATATTATATAATAATAATTATTATTATTAAATAATCTAATAAATGTCATCAGTAGATACAGGTCTTGTTTATTAGCTTCTACCACGTGTGTTAGTTCAACAAGTATTTACTGAGCTGTTTTATACCATGTAGTTTGCCATCTAAGTACTTCCTCCTGTATGTAGCTAATTAAAGTGATCCCTCACTTTGCTTGTGGGATATCCTAGCAGGACATGGTGGTTTGGGGTCGTTGGTCAAAGATCACAGAGATGGAGCTCCATGTCTTGTGATGCAATATGCCACTTTGTAATCCCATTATGCTTGGTCTACAAATGTTCCTGAACCCAGCCTTTCGCATGTTTTGACGTCCTGCAGTGATCAAATCCACGTGGAAGGTTTTTCTCTCTCTTGCTTTCATAACACATTGATTTTTACTGAAATTTCTCTCTGTTGCTCTTTATAAAGCATCCATGCTGGGGGTTTTTAATTTTTCTTCCGATGTCTTGAGAATCAAGGCAGCAGAGCCCGGGGGGCAGACGGTCTGGATGCTATGTGTGGTTTTGTCATTCCCACACCGTTACTGCCTCTTGCTTGTTGCAGTTTCTGCAGGAGATGTTCTGGTTTTTTGCCTGTCTCTTGTTTTTGAAAGGCTTGTACAAAGGGTATTATTTTGTTTAATTTGATTGTTAGTTGGGTATTGGCTGTACCAGTCATTGCCCAATGCAGGTGGGGTGTCAGGGAGTGATGCCCCCAGAGGGCACCATGAGCCTGCTGTCCTGATGGCTGTCAGTATGAAGAGGGTTACCCGGGAGGCTGAAGCCAGTGGAGGGCAACATGGAAACAGGGCCCCATTTTGTTGGTGAGTCTAGAAAAGCTGCCTTTTTTCTTTTTTCGATTCTCAATCATTTTAATCTTCATTAATTTCATTAATTTGAAAGATGACACGTGATCATGTGTCGTCATTTTCACTTGCATTCTTCTTAGTGGTTTTGAACATTTTCCCATGTATTTTTTGGATTTTCTTCCTCTGTTTTGAATTTGTTTGTGCCCATTGCATATGTTTCCTTTAGACTTTATTTTTTATTGATTTCAAGAGCTTTTTGTATATTACGGAAATTGTATTTTATCACAGTAAAATATATATAACATTAAATTGACCATGTTCACCCTTTTAGAATGTACACTTCAGTGTCATTAAGTGCATTCACATGATTATTGCACAACCATTTGCCACTGTGTCTCCAGAACTTTTTCATCACCCCAAAGTAGGGGAAAAAAAAGAAAACCCAGCCATGATGAGAAGCCACAAAGTTGATGCAATATCTTACTGTACCTGTGGTGTACAGACCCAGGGACCTTGGCAAGGGGAGTGCTAACCTTTTCTCCTTTCATTCAACAGTAGGAAAACTGGTTGAGTAATATAATCCTCTCATTGTTTTTCTGGATCCAAAGCTTCCTTGATTATTGCTACTTCACTTTAAGAGATGTATTCATACATTAAATAAACGGTGAAAAGCTGTTCTCATAGGACCATCTTACTGAGCAAATTCTGTTTTGTTGAGTCTTTATAGTTCCTACACTTTTTATTTAATCTACTGGTGTTTGATGTTTTCTTCGCTTGCCAATGTGGTATTTCCAGCTGTGCATGGAAATTAATTTTCTGTTTGAATAGACAATTCCAGGAAACTATCTATTAAGGTTATAGGAGGCAAAGAGAATGTTGTTTTACAATTTTTTTTCCTGGTATTCTTGGCATTATAAGGGGAGTAAAAAGGTTGATGTAAGAGTCCATGGTTGGCAGTTTGTTTTCTGTTTTTAACTAATATTATGTAAGTAAAATAAACTTTGTCATGGATCACAAAGGTGGTCAATAATAGAATGTGTTTAGCACTGAGAACTTATCCTCCGTTTAACAAAAACAGTTCTAAATGGATCTTCCAGGAACTCTAAAACCTTTCTTGGGGCAAGAGACCTCTTTGTGTATCTGACTCATTCTGTGGAATCTCAAAATCTAAGGTCCATAGAATCCTATCCAAAACCCCAGGGGCCAGGTGTGTTTTGGAGTTGAGGATTTATCAGATTTTTAAAAGGTAGTATGGAACATAATCCCTGTGTTAATGTCATGTCACTTTTTTTTTTTTTTAAAGATCTCTATTATTTATGGGAGAGAGAGTGCGCATGAGCAGTGGGGGGAGGGCAGAGGGAGAGGGCAAAGCAGTCTCCCCACTGATGTGGGGCTGATCCCAGGACCCTGAGATCATGACCTGAGCCCAAGCAGATGCTTAACTGACTGAGCCACCTAGGCTCCCCTCATGTCATGTCACTTTTAATGGATTTGGGACAGTTCTTTATAATAAAATCGTTTAATGTTTATTTCTGCAGTGAAATTCGTGGATAATAATACTAAATGAGATAAAGATAATAAATAGCTTCCTATTTGTTGAGGACAGTTTTTGTTGCCAGATGAACTTAGAGTTGCTGCCAAATGAACTATGAAAAATCTTTGTTCTTTATTATCGTGGATAAGGGACAAATAAAATTTTACTTATATTCTAGGGACTTCCAATTGCCCTGGTTCAAAGTGGTGTGGCTCCATGCTCCAGCCATGCCTGCTTCTCCTCTGCTCCACTCAAGATCTGGACTTAGCATTCTCAATATTACAGATATTTTTGTTTCTGGGGCTCTGTTCCTATTATTCAGTGATTCTTTTGCTGTATTTAATCTCTTGTTTTTCAGCAGTTCTGTGCCTGGGTTATGATCCTGAATATCTAGTTTGTTTGCCATCATGGTAAATGTCTCATCACACCTTACATGAATATACATGAATATATGTGTGTGTCTCTCTCTATATGTATACATATATATGTATGTGTATATATTTATATGTCTATATGCGTGTGTGTGTGTGTGTGTGTGTGTGTGTGTTCTTCATTGTTTTTATTCTTCTGAATGGGTTATTTTCAATACTTGAAGTGCCCTTTCCTCTACTCTCATTGAATTTATCCCGTACCGCATCATTGACTAAGCCAATTTACTTTCTCCTTCTGTTATATTCTCTGTCTTCCCTTAGAGCTTTGATCTACCTTTGTTCTAGTATGCAATACATTGCTCCTTAATTATTACAATAATTATCTCTCTTATCTTAGACTGTAAGGCTTCTGGGAACAATACCTCTTGGTATGTCTGCTGCCTTACACAGTACTTGGCACAGCACAGATTCCAAGATTTTTCAACCCAAAATAAATGGAAGATGTGTATTTGGAGGTGATTGGGTGAGACTGGGGACTAGGGAGAAAGGGATGTGCAGTCGAAATAAATTAGTGAGGGGGACCTGGGAAGCTCAGCCAGTTAAGTGTCTGACTCTTGATTTTGGTTGAGGTCATGATCTCAGGGTTGTGAGACCAAGTCTGGTGTCAGACTCTGTGCTGGGGATAGAGCCTGCTTGGGATTCTCTCTCTGCCCCTCCCTCTAAATTCGTGCTATCTCCCTTTCTCTTTCTCTCTCTCTTCACTTTCTAAAAAGAAAGAGAGATAGAAATTCGTGAACAAGACAGAGTAGTTTAGAGTAGCAATGCTTATGTTCATCTAAAATGAACCCGAGGATTAGAAAACTAAAAGATTTATATAGTTTGGGGAATTAGGAAAACTTCAGAAAGGAGATGTAGCTGGAGACAAACCTTGGCAGGTGGATGGATGGAATTGAGGTAGGCAAAGAAGAGAGCACAGTGCTTTCCAGAGAAGGTGGGTGCACTGTGGAGGGAGTGGGTGTGGATAAGTGGAAAAGATATTTAAGTTATTGACCAGTTACAAGATAAGTTCTAAATTCGGAGAGTGATAGAAGGAACAGGTCAGTAGGGCAAGTAGGGCTGGATTATAGAAAGCAATATATTGAGCAATATATCCAAATAATTGGATCTATTTAGAATAAGATGTCATTGTAAATTAAGTAATAGAACAGGAATGATATGTTAAAAACAATTCTGAAAAAAATGTGTCCACAGCATATCCAGTGATGTGGGAACTAAAGGATGAGGAGGGGCTGGTTAACATCCTTGTGCTGAAAACCAGTAGGAGGTCATAAAGACCTGAATTGAGAGGATGGGAATGAGACTGTGAATTGAGAAAAAGGAGTGTGACTTTTGAAAAGTAAAACCGTGATGTGACGGTTAATTTGACATCAATTTGGCTAGGCCACTGGTGTCAAGATAGTTGGTCAAACATTATTCTGGGTGTTTCTATAAGGGTAACATTTCTATTACTCTGTTCTGTTCTGAGAGTAACATTTAAATTTGTAGACTGAGTGAAGCAGATTGAGCTTCCACAATGTGGGTGGACCTCATCTAATTCGTTGAAGACCTGAATAGAACATGGGACTGACCTCCCTCAAATAAAGGAGAATTTTGCCCTGGAGCCTTTGAACTAGAACCTTTGTTCTTCCTGGTTCTTCTAAAGCCTGCTGACTTTTAGCTTCAAGCTCAGGCACCAGCTCTGCTGACGATGGACTTACCAGCCTCCGTATTGCGTGAGCCGGTTCCTTATAATAAGTCTCTGTTTCTTAGAGAGCTCTGACTAATACACGTAGGCTAGGGAGACTGATTGGATCCAGATGCTACAGGTGAGGGGGGAATTAAAGATGACTTAAGATTTGGGGCTGAGAATTCTGGAGGATCATACTAGTAGCAACAGGGAACTAACACATTTCCTCCTAAATATTAAACGTGTGTTTAAAAAACTCTTTATAGGGGGCCTGATCCTATTTTATATAACTTTAAATTAATATAGCTGTAAAAAAAACAGAAAATAAAACACACAAGTAGAATTTTTCCTTAAACTCCTGTGCTGTAAAGAAATTTCAGTTCTTATGGAATTTTTATTCTATTACAAAGTCTTCTAACTTTTAAAATCTTCTCATAGAATCAACTTATTGAAAAAGAAGAATCACTGGTTAAACGACCCTGTGTATGATTACCATGCCTTACTCAGCATTCTATTGCAACTCCTCATATGTTTCTAGATGTGTGCTATAATCTCATAAAATCTCACAATACCTGTTTTTAATCAGTTTTGGGTATTTGATCAATGTGTGATATTTAAATTGTAGTTTATATCCTTTAACAATTTTTTGACTGTACAGTTTGAAATATGAATTTCTAAGAAGTTCGAAAAAATATCTTTCTATTTAAAAATGTACAGCGTGTATGTTGATATAATATATGTGATACAGAAACTATTGAACAGATGGGGATGTCATAAGCTTTAATCCAAAGGCATTAAAATACTAACACAAGAAAGACATTTTCTTTATTAAATGGAACTTGTGCCCCCAGGATATGCATTGTGGGTTAGATATGGTTTATAATTCTAATTGTCTGCCTTCGTACTTTCTGGTATATAAGGGCGTGCTGTCTGTGGTCATTCTTTCTCAGTGACCGTCTCTGTGCAAATTCCATCTGGAGACAAACCATAAGAGACTCTTAATCTCACAAAACAAACTGAGGGTTGCTGGGGGGAGGGGGGTATGGAGAGGGTGGTTGGGTTATGGACATTGGGGAGGGTATGTGATATGGTGAGTGATGTGAAGTGTGTAAGCCTGATAATTCACAGACCTGTACCTCTGGGGCAATTAATACATTATATGTTAATAAAAATAATTAATAAGAAAAAAATTCCATCTGGAAATAACCTGCCTTTAACTAACAAAGTGCTGATTCTTTTTGGTATTTAATGTCTCTTTTGTTTGCTTTGCTCTTCTTAATTGAGGACAGTTAATAGATAAGAATTCTCTCAGGAAATAGACAATGTCACAACAATAATCAGATATGTAATTTTCTGATACAGTTCCACTACCTACAAAGTAATATCTAGAAATATTGCCTATTTCCAGTATGATACTTGAAAACTATTTATTTTTACTTCCCAGAGATCCCAAATTTCTAGATTTCTTATGAAGGTGAGTAATTTATCCTTGAATTTATTTTACTTTTGTGTGTATTTATATGCAAGTCACTTAGTCATTCTTGTTGGTCAGCTGACATCTTAGTTCTGTTTGTGTTGTGTATGGGCATGACGATCTGCTCTTACTGTTTGCTCTGTCGTCAGATATAGAAGAGATTAAAAAATAAAAAATATATATTTGGGAACATAAAAAAGCATAGCAGAACTTTTGTGACATCTCTGCTCCATTTATAAGTCACACTAATGACTGCTTTGCTTCTCAGTAATTTTCCATTTGTAACATTTTATACCTGGATACACAAATGTAATGCAATTGAACAAGAAAACAATTATCTGTCTGGTGGAAATAATGTACTTATCTCATTGAAACAATTGACTTGTTTAAAAATACACAGAAGTTCTGCTCAGACTGCGGTTACCTGTAATTTGTAGAGAATTTCCAGGAAGAATTAAAATCCTCTGATATAATGGGATCAGCTATTGAATCCATTCGTTGTGAAGGATAAATTTCCATTCAGAATTTCCCTGCCATGCAAACCTCTATTTGGAATCATTTTGGTTTTGAGAGCTTTTTTCAATGATCTCTGAGTTTTGGCTGGATCCCTGGAAAACTGCATGCAAAGGCTGTATCTTCCAGTGAAAGCTTCATGTTGACTTGTGGGTTCTGTGTCAGTGGAACGTTTCAGCACTTTTTGGCCTGCCTCAAATGTTTCTTGGCATTTTCTGAGGAGTTTGGCCCATCCCATCTATAGGATCACACTGGATTCTGGATAAATTCTTAAAGCCATCATTCATCTGCAAGCTAATTTGGGATTTTACTGGGTTTTGGAAGTGGGCTAATACCATTAGGCAATTGAGGATTCAGTATTTTGAATAATATTTCCAAGGACATACCTACTTTAAAAATAATACAAGAAAAGACTACTTTTCCCTTAGTCCAGTACTTACTCTTCTTGTATCTGATCTTTTCACAGAGGTCAATGTTCTGTTTTAATTTCTTAGTATATTATTTCCTCTCTTCACCAGTTTCTGAAGTTACCGTAGATCAACATTTTCTTCTTTCTTTTTTTTTTTTTTTTAAAGATTTTATTTATTTATTTGACAGACAGAGATCACAAGTAGGCAGAGAGGCAGGCAGAGAGAGAGGAGGAAGCAGGCTTCCCATTGAGCAGAGAGCCCGATGCGGGGCTCGATCCCAGGACCCTGAGATCATGACCTGAGCCGAAGGCAGAGGCTTTAACCCCCTGAGCCAGCCAGGCGCCCCAACATTTTCTTCTTTCTGAAAGAGAGATTTCTCTGCCTCTGGGCTGACTTCAGTCTTATGATGTGGGACTGATGTGGGTTTTCATTTTTCATGTTGACAGTACTGCCAAAACTAGTTAATTTTAGTTGTAACATCATAGAATGTTGATGCCTGTAGGTGCCCTGAAGATGGCCTTGTCTGGTCCTCTCATTTTACACTCAGGGGAGCTGGGCCCGGTTACTTAGTTGGCACAGGAAGCTTTGGCTGGAACTTATGACCACTTTATAGCACAGCTGGTCTATGGAACCATTTCTCTGCCCCAGGCAATGCTTAGGATCCGCCCCTCTTCCTGTCTCAGATTTTGTATCTTTAGATAGTTTTCCTTAATTCTTTTAAAATAACTTCATACTTCCTGTGAATTTGGAAGACCAGCAAAAAAAATAAAAATAAAAAAAATAAATTAAATTAAATTTTGTTTTACATTTGGTTGGGATTTCAAAGTGTTGTGTACTATGCCATTTGCTTTGCGTTTGGAGCCATCAAGAAATAAACATAGGATAGAGAAAGGGAACAAAATTACTGCCTTCTTACAAATAATGTTGGACTTTGGACCATATGTTGGACTCAAGGCTGAAGCTGGCTTCCTGAGCCTCCCACAGCTCTGTCCGGAACTTAGACACCCAGTCACAGATGGAGAAGTGTGGAGCGCAGGTCCCCGTCCTACCCCTGGCAGGACCACTCTCAGGAAGGGCCGTCTGGGGCTGCACCTCTGAGAGACCGCACTGGAAGCCAAGGCCTGCCACCAGGGTTCTTTCCGAGGACTCTGGCCAATGAGAGCAGCCCTCCACGATACCTAGGAAGCCCCGCTTTTCAAGTAGGTCACTTTCTGGCATCATTGTCTTCTCTTCTTTTTTTCTTGCCTTTCTACTCCTGTTTCCCATTCTGACACCAGTATCATTTACATTTTTTCCTCTGCATTGTGAGTCATGCTCCCCGTTATTCTCCTGAATAGAGTTGAAAAAGCAAGGGTAGTGAATTCAGCCTAGGCAACTGACCATTTTCATTTGAGGAAAATAAATGGGAATTAAGCAGGGCTCGTGAGAATGCTTTAAACATGTGCTCAGAATATTCTCAATAACAGGAAATGAAGAACTCTTCTCTTCTGTCATCACCAGGGTATTCTTCTGACATTTTTAAGAGAAAGCTGGGGGAAGACTTTCACTTGCCGATTTGCTGTCTTTGCTTAAGCTCTGCAGCACCCACCATTATATTTTAATAAATACATTCCCAGGTATCTATAGGCAGAGTCAAATGATCTTATTTTGTTTTGCTTTTGTCTTCTTCCGGGTCTGAATTGAATAAAATTTCAAGTCGTAGAACTGTCTTGGCATTTTTAGTTGAGTTTTAGTTTTATGTAGGTTAAGTAGCTGCTAGATTTCATGACTTTTTTTTCCCCCCAGATATTTGTTAAGTGATCATCTCTTCTTTACCTTATACATTAACAGTTTAAGATAGTTACCTGCGGCAGCCTAGAGAACCTGTAACAGTATCCTTCCTACTAAGGGATTTTTTTCCTTTAGGATTTCTTGCCTTGTAAAACATGTTGCACCTGTGTGTAGACACTTTGACTCCATTCAGAGGTCAATTAAATATAATCGAACATGGTAATGTTCTGGACACTTGCAGATTCCCCCCCCCCCCCCCAGTCTGATGCCCACTTGGCTTTAGCTTCCTTTCAGTTGGTTGGAGGGCATTTAGATGAAAAGATACTGAGTGGCATAGTGGATTTCAGATTTTATGTTTTAAGATGTTAAGATTTAAGATGTTTTGGTGCATTCTTGGCATTGAAACCATCAACTGTAAAATTAATTGTTTCTGAAGAAGTGGTCGAACAGACATTGCATGAATCACCATATTTTTGCTCAGTGGGCCTGACAAGTATCTGTTACAGTGAGAACTGAGAAGTCGGGACACAGGGAGTAGGTAGGACAGAGATAGTCAAGGTGCACAATGGGAGGCATTGGGCCAGAGGAGACTCACAGTGGAGACCAAAGGACCTGGCTTGAAACTCTGTTCCACCAACTGACTTTCACAATGTCTCTGCTGCAGTTTGCTCGTCTCTACAATGGCCATACTAATTAATGCTGTCGCCTTCAAAAGTCTGGTGAGAAGTAAGTGAAATAAATACCTGGAAGGCACTTTAGAGCAGTGTCTGAAACATCGTATGTGCTTTATATATCTTAGCTGTTGAATAGTCTTCACATTCCTAGTTGGGTTAGTGGATCAATGTTTACCTGTATTTTTAAGAGTTTTTCTTAAAACACTGTTTTTTAGGAAAACTGGACTACAAAGATCTTCTCTGAGGTATTATTCCTGGCTTGCATTTTTAAGGGTGAACTATGCATCAAAAGACTATGAACCTTAATTTTGTATAATTTAATTTTAATAAATAAACCTGGACTCTTGTTGTCTGTGTGAAATCAGCTGATGATTTCAGGCAATTTATTTCCCACTGCCAGACTGTGTATAGTTGACTTCACTGTTGTCCCTGGTTTTGGCACTAAAATTGTTTTATAGTCTTAGTTGCTCAGACTAGAAGGGAAATATTGAGGAAATAGTCCTTCATTTATTAACAAATAAATAAGCATTAAATAGTTGGGTATTTTCAAGGAATGCAGAATAATCTAATACCAAGGGGGCATAAAATACCCCAGGGAGAAAAATTTTCTAATACAGTGTGTATATGTTTGTGTGTATGATGTGTTATATGGACATGTCATGTAAAAAATAGTGAAGGAAGAGTTTTGGGGAAACCTAAAAGTTTTACTTTAGTTTGCATAATAATTAACTTGGCTACATCAATATCAGGAAAATAATTAGAATAACAGATTATGTTGAGTGCCTAAAGAAATATGTTTGACAACTTTTAATTTTCTTTCCTCCTACACACCACTTCCTAGTTTGTTTCTGGCACACCAGATGTGTCTCAACACAGTGGCTGATCCTGGTAGAGTTGTGTGAATACCCATGGCATAACAAATTTTCTCATTTTCATTCCATTTAATGAAACTGAAATGAGAAGCAGCACTGTATGTTGCAAATGATGCTATACAGACTTAAGGTGTAGCTTGCCCTTTCTCCAGACCTCTGCATCAATGTTCCCTTTTTCTTTTTCAGTGTTCCTTTTTAAAGCTAATATTAAAGTTTGTATGCAAATGATGAATGTACACAAACAAAACTGATTGTAACCTTGCTTTTCATCGTGGGACACCAGTGGGCTACTGTTGGTGCAAAGGAGTTAAGAGGGATTGACTGGTGGGGGAAAGTGAAAAAAAATTAGTCACAGGGAAATTTTATTTTGTCTTTTTACTCTTTTCTATTTTCTAGCTTCTTTGAATGGACCAATTAACTAGAGTTTTTTAGCTTAAACTCAGCTTTAGTCCTTGATCTCCATGGAACAAATACTTTCCATAGGCATTTTTATTTTGTCTTTCATTTACTTACTGTAGTAATTTTCCCATTATTTTTAGCCTTTTCTCCATTTAAATGCCAGGGCATGTACTACATTTCAGAAGCTGTAATTTTCTTTCAGAGAAATTAATTTTGTTTTTAGCTTTGGCCTCATATATGATCCTTGTGTCTTCTAGTTTTGAACATCTACCAATAATTTATCTAACCATTTTTAAAAAATGTTTAATTATAGAATAAATAATATCACCAACAGAAGGGAGATATTTCTCACCATACCAACCTCTGCAGTTTGTTTCCTTTTGGTTTCAAGTCATATTCAGCTTCAATTTATATTGCCTTTTTCACGTATTATAGTCTTTAATGAATGGTTTCCATGAGTGGTTTTCTGATAATCAGTAGTTGACTTAATCATTTCTCTGATGTTAAAGATTTAGACTTATAATGTTTTGCTACTATAAACTACGTCACCACAAAAATCTGTTCGAATATGCCCTTTTTTGGTGGGTGGTTATTTATTCGATTTAAACTTTCTGGCTTGACATTATGAGGTTTAAAGTTTCAAATAATTTCATGGATCAAGCGATATGATTTTTAAAAAGATGCCTTTTGAAGTATTTTGTCAAGTGCTTTCTACTGTAAATTGCCAACTGTAATGTATGGGTTTATCAGTTTTATTTTTCTAAGAATTGGGACAGTGTTGTATAACTTGGATAATTCTATTCTTAGACTTTTTATATTTGTTAGTTAAATGTAAAATGGTATTTCAGCATTGCCTTAATTTGCCTCACTTTGGTAAATAAAATGGTTGAATGCTCTCTTTTTTTAATGTGCACTTAATAATTTGATTCCCATGTACATGTCCATGTTATTGCTTTATTTTTCTTCGGAATTTTGTTTTTCTGTCAGATTGTTTATCCCCTCTTGTAACATAGAAAAAAACCTTTGATATCTTGTATTTATAAACATTTCTGCAATATGTTATTTTCCTTTTACCACGACTATTACTTTTCTTAGTAAAAGTTAATTAAACTGTTACAAAAAATTTACATCTTTTTCTTTCTTTCTTTCTTTTTTTTTTTTAAAGATTTTATTTATTTGCCAGAGAGAGAGAGAATACACACAAGCAGGCCGAGGCGGCAAGAGAAGCAGGCTCCCTGACAAGCAAGGAGCTCGATGTGGGACTCGATCCCAGGACCCTGGGATCATGACCTGAGCCTAAGGCAGCGGCTTAACCAACTGAGCCACCCAGGCGTCCCTCTTTTTCTTTTTTTTGACTCAAGGTTTAGAAAGCTATTATTCTTTCAAAAATACTCAATTTTATTTTTTGCTAATTTTTATAAACTAGATCATATATTTATACATATATATACAGTCACACACATACAAAATGAAAGAGGAGACATTCGTATTATGTATGTGTATATATATATATTTTTTTAAAGACTTATTTATTTGTTTATTTGACAGACAGAGATCACAAGTAGGCAGAGAGGCAGGCAGAGAGAGAGGAGGGAAGCAGGCTCCCCACTGAGCAGAGAGCCCAATGTGGGGCTTGATCCCAGGACCCTGAGATCATGACCTGAGCTGAAGGCAGAGGCTTTAGTCCACTGAGCCACCCAGGTGCCCCACATTTGTATTATATTACATGGTATAAATTTTGACCCATTTTCCCCTCAAATCACCAACTGGTTTTCTCATTATCATTTATTAAGTACTTCTCCCACCCCTTATTGTTTTGGATTTCCTTTTTATTTATATTCATACATATTATTAGATATTTTATACTGGATTTCTATTCTTATTTGTTGATATATTTCAAAATAAGTATCAAAGCCATATTATTTAAACTATTAACACTTTAGGGTCGCTGGGGTGTCTCAGTTGACTAAGCCTCTAACTCTTGATTTTGGCTCAGGTCATGATCTCAGTGTTGTCAGATCAAGCCCGCCTTGGGGTGTGCCCTCTGCTTGGAGTCTGCTTGAGATTGTCTTTCTCTCCCTCCCTCTGTACACCTCACCTGTCCTTGTGCCTGCATGCTCTCACTCTCTCTCTCTTTAAAAAAAAAAAAATACTGTGGCTTTATAATAAGTTTTAAAATGTAGTGGGCTCTGACCTTTTTTTTAAAGAAATCATGGAGCTTCTATCATATACCAGAAAAAGTGTGGAAAGAGAAATGAAAATTACCTAGTTTCCCCACCTCTGGTAATCAAAGTCTTTCCAGGAAAACGGACATGAGAAAAAACCCTCAGACACATTTATAATGTGATAAAAACCATAAAAGAGAGATGAATACAGGACTCTGGTAGCACAGAGGAGAGTAGTATATTTTCACCTGTTTATTTTTAAAACTAATGAAAGTTTTATTTTAATTGTAATTGCTATTGTATGTCTATAAAATAACTTGAGAACATTTGATTTTTTAATCTTATAATCTCATTTAGGATTACTGTGTGTATCTTATTTATTTCTCAATTAAGTTCTATAGTTTAATATGAAATATTTCTCAGATGAAGTTCAAGTTCATCACATATGTGTTATGAATATTATTGGGATAGTCTCCATGTAATTCTATCTTTGATTTATTTCTTTTAAAAAAGCATCTGTTTTTGGTTTAGCACTCAAGGAAAAATTGGAGCACATACTCCTTCCTCTTCTGGGGGGGGGAGGCTCTCAAACATTCATTGATAATACTTCTGAGATTTGATTGGATTTAGCATACACTTAAAACAAATGTAGATGGGTTATTGATGTTAATTTTTGAAACTGATGATAGGTGGTTGAGAAATTCTTGAACCAAGAAAACATATTCTTATGAAAACCTGATTGAAATTGTAGAAAACAATCCGTGTTCTATAGCCATGGAAACTTCAGACTGATCATCTTTGGCATGTGAATTATAGTTTCTGTCACTGCAGCTGTTAATTGGTGACAAGGAGGGGATAAAAGGCATTCAGGAGTTTTGGAAAATAAAACATAAACACACATCAAAGAGTAGTCATTTCTGGAACTCTATGTACATCAGTTGTTTAAACCCTCCTATTTAAATGCACAATAAAGCTCATTTCATTATTTCTATTTTATAATGTATGCTTTATTTAAAAATATTTTTGTATTGACAGATTAGTTCAGGAATAAGCAGGACCTCAGTGACGTAAATAAACTAATCCCAATGGATGACTGTCTTTGGACTTTCTCTTTTGTGTAATTCTTTTTAACGTACGAGAACACTTCTGGCCAGGATCCCATTATAAAAAAGAAAAGAAACGTGGGGGGATAAATATTCCCAGAGAGACTCCTTGAATTTCAGCCCTTCCAGTTACATGATTATTCTTGTGGTTACACGAGACGAAAGGATAATGAAGAGTTGGTTTCCTATTTGAATCATAAAAAATAATTTAAATATACATAGGACCGTTGACTTGAATAAATGGATGCCTTCTAAAAATTCTCTTTTGGGAGGCATGCTGAGATGATTTTAGTGGTCCAAGTTCTGTAACCTCAGAGCAAGTTCAAATGTAGGGAGAAGAGTAGCAGACACTTGATAGTAAATTTAGTCCAAGTGTTTATATTTGATTTATGTACTTCTTCATTCAAAAAGATGATCTGAGACATTTTATAAGAATGTATCCAATTTAATAATGAGCAGAAGTATAAAGAAGAAATTATCAGGAGAATGTACATAAGTGGGAAGTCTTAACCACAAAAAAGAAAGTAAATGTATTTATTATTCAAGTCACGTCTCTTATTACATACACATATGCACTTATTATAATTGTTAGTTGTGTATATTAAATCTTTATATTTGTGTTTGAAAAACACAGTTTAGGGCGCCTGGGTGGCTCAGTTGTTAAGCATCTGCCTTCAGGTCGGGTCATGTTCCCAGGGTCCTGGGATCCAGCCCCTAGTTGGGCTCCCGGCTCAGCGGGAAACCTGCTTCTCCTTCTCCCACTTTCCCTGCTTGTGTTCCCTCTCTCGCTATGTCTCTCTCTAATAATTAAATAAAAATCTTAAAAAAAAGAAAAAGAAAAAGAAAAACACAGTTTAGTTGTACCATTTAGCTTTGTAGTACTTTTAAGTGATTCCCTTTAAAAGAACTAATGATTTGCCTGTGGGTGATTTCAGATCAACCTGTGCAGTTTAGTACCTAATTTAAGAGTGGAGGGATAAGGGACACCTGGGTGGCTCAGTCAGTTAAGCATCTGCCTTCAGCTCAGGTCATGATCCCAGGGTCCTGGAATTGAACCCCACATTGGGCTCTGGGAGCCTGCTTGCCTCTCCCCCCTACTTGTGCGTACACTCTCTCTCTCTCTCAAATGGATGAATAAAAAGTCTTAAAAAAAAAAAAAGAGTGGTAGGTTAAGATTGTTTGGGAGAGAAGAACAAGTATAATAAACATGTAGAAAAGTTACTGAATCCTCCATTTGAGATAACTTCAAATGTTTCTTAGTAGTTACCCAGATCACAACCTTTCATATTTTCTATCTCAATGGCTAGCTCTTTCTTCTACTTTACCATCACCTGCAGCAAACAAAACAAAAAATAACTCCCCTAATCTGAAATCATGTGTGGTAGGCTTAATGATTTGTATCCAAAGTGTCCTAGTACATCCATTGTAAGTTGTAATGAAGTCATCATTGATAACATAGAGTATGGAAAGAAAATTTAGAGAAATTTGATCTGGATGTCAATGAAAAAGGGGAGAAAGTTGAATAATGAAATAGCATGAGTTAATGAAAAACGAGAGACTGGAATTTACCATGTAAATTATGTAGCATGTAAATCCTGAGTAACAGTCTTGAAATACTGAGTCTGAAAAGGACCCTTGCCTTACTCAGATGTGCATTTTTTGCATTTGTTTTTTTAAAAAGATTATTTATTTCTTTATCTGAGAGAACGAGAGAGAGATTGAGTAAGGGTGGGGAGAGGCAGAGGGAGAGGAAGAAGCAGGCTCCCCGCTGAGGCTGTGGGGCTTTTGGGGCTTGGGCTCTATCCCAGATCCTGGGATCATGACCTGAGCTGAAGGCGGATGCTTAACCAACTGACCCATGCAGGCCTCCCTGCATTTGTTTTTTATTGTATACAACTTAATTTCCCATTAATTAAGTCCTAATCCATTGAATATGCAAAAGTAATTATTATCATACCTTCATTAGCTTCTTTTCCTCTCCTTAAATCTTATTTTCCTTACTTATGAGGAATTATTTCCAAGCTCCATTAGTCCTTCTGGTATGTTATCACCCACACAGAATTGTAAGCATGGGTATTTTAATGGGAAGAGGTAGGTAGTGATATTTTGGTTTTGTGATCTTTTACATTCTGATTCACTACAACTTTATTGATCCCCTACTGTTGTAATAGGTGCCAGGCTAAGAGCTTGATATCTTATCATGCATAACTTCCCATAGTAACTTGACGAGTTAAATAGTTTATGGTCCTCATTTAACATAGGAGAATGCTTATTTTAGGGAGAGACTAACCCAAGGTCACATTGCTAATAAGTGCTGAATTTTGGTTAAAACCCAAGTCTTTGACCTTGAAAGCAGCATTCTTTCCAGAGCCATATCTCTTGCTTAAGCATTTCTGACTTTTACTTAAGATACATTTGCCCTCTCTTTATTAATTATGTTTGTGTAAAATGTAATCATCTATTATGTGAGCTGAATGTAAGGCTGCTTTTATTATCTGGACCACATTGTGGAATTGAATCACTGAAATGCAGCTCTGATCATTGTTGACGGTATGCAGTAAGAAGAGTTAGTTCAAATTTCCTTCAGTTCAGATCAGAAGGGGGAGCAGTTTTTTAAGGGAAAAAAAGTATGTAGTTTTTTTTTTTACCCTGGTGTTAGTTCTCTTTTTGCCTACTAAGGACAACTACATGCAATATATACTGTAAACATTCTATCTGATATAATGAGAAAAGTGAGGCATAGAGTGGGAATTCTTTCACACTTAATTGTGCTCATCAGACATTTTTTGAGCACCTTGTAAAATCCAGATATTCTGCTATGTTCAGTGCTCCCCTTGAATAAGACATAGGTATGACTCTAGAGGAACTTACAGTCTAGTGGAGAAACTCAATGTATAATGAGATAGCTACTTTTCAAATAATTCAAATTCAGTAAATTGCTTATGAGAACCATCACCTTTGGGCAGTTATCATTTACCTAATAAAGAACATAAGTGAGGCGACTGGGTGGCTCAGTTGTTAAGCCTCTGCCTTCGGTTCAGGTCATGATTCCAGGGTCCTGGGATCGAGCCCCGCATTGGGCTCCCTGCTCAGTGGTAGCCTACTTCACTTTCTCCCACTCCCCCTGCTTGTGTTTCCTCTCACACTGTGTCTTTCTCTGTCAAATAAATAAGTAAAATCTTAAAAAAAAAAAAAAAAAGAAAAAAGAACGTAAGGTCTGGCTAAAAGAGTTTCTTATTTCAGGTATTGCAATGTAAATCACCTTGTAGCATCATTTTAAAACCTTTTTCAAATAGAACCCACATTTTACCTTTAGAACCAAAGGATGTTGAAAAGAGTTCAATATAATCTAATTGAGTCACTTAGCAGGCCTATTTTAAACCAGTCACTTCCTTTTCTTTCTTTGCAACCTATGACACACAGACTTCCAGAATCAGGAAAGTATTGTTTTGTTTTTTGGGAGTTGCTTTATTATGTGGAACCAAAACTAAGTTAATATGCGTAGCGTTTGTCAGCTCAAGGTAGTAAATTAAATTGAGATTTTCTTCCTTTCGCCTTCTAAATTTGGGCCTGAGTTTTCATGTTATAAATTGACAATTTTTATTTATTCATAATGAAATGATCCCTTTTATTTGTAGCCAAGTTCATCATCTTAACACTTAACCCTCCATGACAGTCCGGAGGAGAGGAAACTTGGCAACCATTCATTATTATCTGTTTTTACCATCAGAAGGTATTTATTTGTAAAGAGAGCATGGCAATGACGTCAAGGATAGGAATGAAACACTCCCTAACATTTTTATACAGGGTGGCCTTTCCTTTGAAGTCATGATGGTGAAAATGACCATACTTACTTAAAATGCATGCAGCGTCCCCTGGAAACACAAAAGCATGTAACTATAGCTGTGGAAGGAGAATGTCTAATAATAAAAGGAGAAAATGTCAGTCTTGGATTAATGATTTGAGAATCCCATCAGTAACCATCTACACAACATTTCACCTACATTTTAAAGCAGCTTGCAAAGCCCTTAATGAGCTGTGCTTTACCACCTTTGTGCCTGTGTAAAAATCCACTCATCAGAGAAGCCCACTGACTCCAGTCCCAATATTACAGATCTGAGACATTTTTTAAATGATTAATTTATTTGAGAGAGAGAGCAGGGGCACAGGGAGAAGGAGAGAGTCTTAAGCAGATTCCTTGCTGAGCATGGAGCTTGATGTGGGGCTCGAACTGATGACCCTGAGATCATGACCTGAGCCAAAAACCAAGAGTCTGAGGCTTAATCGATGGTGCCACCCAGGCACTTCTGCAAATCTAAGACTTAAAGGAAAAAAATAGATTTTCAGGCCCTCATGCTGTACCTTGAATACAAATATAGTACTTAGTGGATGAGTTTCTGGTGTTTGTTTTGAGCCTAAGAGTGCTGGATATATTGAGGGAAGTCCAGTGTCAAAGACATCTGAAATTTTTTTGAGTTTTGCCTTTGTACGTGAGAATGTACGCGGTGAAGCTGTTGGCATCCTCATGATTTCCTTCTGATACAGTCATAGTATCTGTGACTGTGATTGGACTTGGTCTGTATGACAGAGTTACATAGAGAGGTCTGCTGGTGTCCGTGGACGACGAACAGAAATACCTACTACGTCTGTGCCTGGAAAGAATGAGTTTGGTGGTCATGCATTCAGCGAGCAGTCCTGAGGGCTAGTTACTGGGCTCAGTTCTGAGGATGAAAAATGTACAGTGAAGACCTGGCCCCTGTAATGACGGACACTGAAGTCCAATTGGAAGGACATCAATCAACAATATTTAAAGCAATATAAAGCACAGATTTGATCATGTAAAGTATGGCCCTTGTGATTATTTCTGTTTGGGTGGGTGCAGTGTGTTGTGTGAGGATATAATGGGGAAGGAGTGAGGAAAGTCAGGAGAAAGCCTTTAGCTGAGAAGGAAGAGTGAGGAGGAGGCATGGAAAGGTGTGGAGTTATGGAGGGAGTGGATATTTGAAGCACCAAAGATTCCTGCAGGGGAGGGAGCAAAGGGGAAAGTGGCCTGAGGTAAAGGTTTAGATTCAAGGATTCTCTTGGAAGAGGATCTTTTAGTTACTAAAAGATTAAGCTGTTTACTGAGATCAGTGATTCACTGACTGAGTTTCTTTAGACAGAGGAATATAAAAATTAGAATGCTTATCTTTTCACCAATCTTTTTTTTTTTTTAATGTTTTTATCTAGCATCCAAGACCGTCTTTGTCCTAATTTGATGATTAGGATGATGATGAATAGGATGATGAAGGATACTGCTATGGAGATTTAAACGAAAGAAAACGGGTGCCTGGGTGGCTCCGTCAGTTAAGAGTCCAACTGTTGATTTCAGCTCAGGTCATGATCTCAGGGTTGTGAGATCGAGCCCCATGCCAGGCTCTCTGCTGGGTGTAGAACTTGCTTAAGATTCTCTCTCTCTTTCTGCCTCTGCCCCTCTCCATCTCTCTCTAATCCCCTCTCAAAAAAAGAAAAAAAAAAAAGAAAAAGATAACTATTTCCTTATTTATTATTCATCATCTTTATTATTATTATAAGATTCAGTTTTAGAGTGTCTAATGTTTCTTCCACTAACATTTATGATTACTTCATTATACAATATTATTAAATTCTATTATGATAAAGTGAATTACTGAAATCTATTGTTAACCCTGTCAGTGGTGAGCTCAGGCCCTAGAGCCAGAAGAGACAGGGATGAGTCTTAGTTGCATTATTCACTGCAGTTTTTTATACTGAACATGTTATTTTGCCTCTCTAACCTTGTTTCTTCATCCGTACAATGGGCTAATAATTATACCAACTTCTTAGGATAAACAGGATAATACAACCAAATATCTTACTGAGCTATCTTTTATTTTTTTAAGATTTTATTTATTTAGTTGAGAGAGAGAGAGTGCACACACCATGAGTGGGGGGAGGAGCAGAGAGAGAGGGAGAGAGACAATCCCAAGCAGATTCCCTACTCAGCGCAGAACCCGACATGGGGCTCGATCTCACGATCCTGAGATCATGAACTAAGCCAATATAAAGAGTCAGACACTTAACCAACTGAGCCCCCCCCCCCCCCAGGAGGGGCCCTGAGCTGTCTTCTTTTAATTATTTCATAAGACACTTGAGGTGTCTTTTCTGTGTTCCTCTTTTGGAACATCCAAAGAGGAGGAGGTTCTCAAGATTGGGTTTTAGACTGCCATATTCAACTTGTAGCCCATCTTGTACAGCTGAAGACCATCCATGGTTTTATGTAAACCTTTTCCTTATTGAAGGTAGTTGTTCATTTATTAATGCAAATGTCTTGTGCCTTGGATGTGTGAGCCCTAAAAATATACTTCCAGGGATAAAAATAGATCCCTTGGAGTTCTGAGATGCTGCTTAATCAGAACCAGCTGCAAGCTGTCTAGAAAATGCAAGTTATATGAGCCAGATGGCTTTTGCCCTTTTTACTTTAGACAGCATGTAATTTGGATAACTACAGCTACAGTAATACATTTTGCCAGTCACACTGTTTGATAAACATATTTGTTGAGAACAGCCACTTCCAATTAGAGACCCAGTAAAATGTTAATTTATTTTAATAATTTTTCCCTCTAGGGTAAGACCAAGAATACTTTCAAAAGAAATTCCTATTCACAGGAGAGAGTACTGTTCAAGGTTTATTGTATGCCAGTGGTTAATTTTTAAGTTTGGCATTTAAATAATGATGAGGAGTATTCATGACCTACGCTTCCATTTTTTAAAAAAATATTTAGGGTATATGTGAAGGTCCATAATTTTCCATATTTTATAAATATGTTTGTTTTACTTGTGGAAAGATGGTTTGGCTAGTTTAACTTTCTTTTATATAGCTCTAATTACTATAAATTCTAATAATAGTTATTGAATTATTGTTTGTCCACAAACTGTTATTAATATGGTATTTCTGAGATTTTACTTTTATGACTGGGATCTTTAAGAAGGAATTTTCTTTATTAGTTGATGTAACCATGACTGATTCTCATTGACTGAAGATTACTGTAAACATGGTCACTAATATTAGCTGGATTCTAATTTCATCCAGTTCTTACTCTGATAAAACAGTAAAGCTAAATGTTTGGGCTATTCACACTCTGAAGACCTAAGCTCAGATACAGCCTGCTTTTAAGAGATGTGAAATTAGCAGTTCTATTTTTCTCTGGTGGCACCACTTCTTGGAGAAGCATTTTGAGGCCTTGATCATCCATTACATGTGATGAAGTATTCACTATTTCTTGGGACATCTACCAGCCTCAAATAATAGATTGCTGAGCACCTTGGAAGGATCTCTTGTGTCATAATTTTTCCATAGTTCAAAGCCTTCCAGCATTGTGAGTTTAGCACATAATTGGTTTTTTTCCCCTCACCTAGCTTAAAGAGGAGAGGATATTTTATCTATAGGATTAGTGATGTTAGAACATCAATTTCATTATAATAGTAGCTGCAGGTTTATTTACTCCTACTGTAGTACCAGGAACTCTGCTAATCACTTTATACATTACTGCATCTAAGCCTCACAACAACATAACATTACAGGGTATATATATTTTTATCCTGTTTTACAGATAAGGAAGCGGTGGCTTTGGAGTATAATTATTCACATCATAGAGAAAGTGTCAGAGTCAGAATTTGAAGCTACTGTTGTTTTAATGGTCTGTCTGACTCATGCTCTTTAATTCCACCCATTCAGCTATGAAAAGTGGCATTTGACTTAGCCATAGCTGTTCTTCCAGAGATAAACACATGCCTCTGTCCATTCTTATATAACAGTGATGCTTCTTAGAATTTATTTTAAGCTCAGATTAATATGTGAAAAGATCTCATCTCTCTCACTCCACTTCATTAGATACACTGTAACTAATATACTTTAAAAGTAAAAGTCCTATCAATAGGGAAAATCTCATTCTGGTGCTTTTCCAATATGTAGTTAAGAATGATACTGACACGTAGTGCTTTGAGAAGCTGGTAAGTTCTTGGGTGATATGATACAGCGTAGGAAGCCAATGGTCACCATATTTACCAAATCTGCATCCTGCTTTTATGTGTTTACAAACTAAGCAATAAGATCATGAAATTCAGTAATGAATGCAGCCATTCATACCTATACACTGTGTCACAGACAGCAGGAAATAAAGCAAAGCATTATTTGTAAAGACATTTGGGTTGAAGTTCTGTCCACTGAAAGCAAACTGAGGATCATGGAAAACATTTTATTATTTCTGGCCATTTGGGGAGATTATACTGTTATAATTATTTACATATGGAACCATTAAGTATTTTCTTGAAAGGTAATGTAAAATGATAGGAAAGCTTGTACTTAAGTACTATGGCTTAAAATAGGGCTTATACTATCTGTTAGCAAACAGTTGATGTTATTTGCCGTTTCCTGGAAATGAAAGGTGGTTATGGATCAAAAATTTACTTGGTAATCAAGTGGTCATTTCTGTTCTCTTATAAAATTCTATATTTAAGCAATGACTTAACCCCCCCCTTTTTTTTTCATATCTCACATAGTATAGTTAGTTAAGATATAGATTCAAATGTGCAATCTGCTATTGCTTGACCCATTTGAGCAAAGCATTTAACGTCATTAGATGGGAGACATAAACCATTTAGAGTTTCAATGTTTTCTTTATGTGGACAGATATAACTCGGAATGATGCAATAGGCTGATTTAGTCATCAATATATTTAAGTTTTCTGTTAATGTGTGCGATCCTGTTGTTGATGCCATGGAATGAAAAAGGATAGGTGGAAAGCGATCTCTGTCACATGTATCTATGTCTATAATGTGGGTGCATTATTCCTTTTTCCCTATATGAAGGTTTAGTAGCTTAATAAATTGTCTGCTTTGCTTAAATGATTTAATAAGGAAGTGTTAAGGATTGAAAGAAATGACTGTGTCCTTGTCCTCAAAGAGCTTTTGACATTTGGCACCAAAAGGGTACTTTATTCATAGAACTTAAAATGTGGTCCCAGAATATTGTAACTTTTGGAGGTTAAGACTCCAAAGAAGGTAGATGAAGGGAAATCTTCTGTTCTCTTTATCCAATGAGGGACTTTTTTTCTTTTGTCTTCTGAAAGAATAGATATGTATTGGGCTGAAAATACATGTTATAGACCCTTAGGCTCTACTGGCATTTTCCAAGCTGTTATTGTCAGTCATATAAATACATATTTAGACAATTTCTGAAACACATCTTTTCCTTGAAAATAGAGATATCACTCATCTTGGTATATCAAATTAATATATAAGATGGCTATCTAGAATTGTATAATTTCTTTACTAAGGCTTCTTTTGTCCTGTACCTTTTCACTTCTGAAAAGTTTCTTTCTTTACTAGATAACCATAATTTTATTTCTAGGTGTATAGCAGTATGAAGTGCCTGAATGTATGTGTGTGTGTGTGTGTGTGTGTGTGTGAGAGAGAGAGAGAGAGAGAGAGAGAGCATGCAAGGGGAAAGAAGAGGAAGAGGGAAAGAAAGAAGCAAAGTAAGTTAAATCTCTTTTTTAAAAAGATAAGCCACCACATTATGTGCACATATAAGCTTCCTTTATACTATTTATAAGTCTTAGCTCTTTTCTTATTGCATTGGTAAGACATCATGCTGTCATTTTAATGTTAGTGATGGGCGTATGTACATCTCACACTATTGAAAACAACTCTGTTAAATGCTGAATAGGATACTAACTCTACATTAAACTATCCTGGTTTGCTAGCCCAGGGACACATATCTAAATAGTTGTATTTTTTTATTTTTGAGGGAGTGTTCTGTTTTAATTGCTTTTGACCTATTGGTGTCATAAATTTATTAGTAGGTTTCCTAATATTAAATCATTCTGGAATTCCTGAAATAAACTCAACTGGACATGTTTTATTATTATTTTAATACCCTGCTGTGTTTGATGTATATTTCATCTAACACTTTTGCTTCTGTGTTCATAAATAACACCGGTAGTTTTCTGTTTTGTCAGCTCTTTTTCAGGTTTCGGTGTCAGGGTTATTGGGCAACTCATTTATGATCGTACAATCTGCACGTTGTCACCTAGTTTTGCAGATGAAGGTAGTGAAGTATCTTGAGGAAGGGACCTTTTTCAAACACACAGGCTACCATATCAGCTAGCAGAAAGATGAGGATTACTGGAACACCCTAAAATAGATTTTTTTTAAATCCCCGTATTTTTCTATGCCCTCAGTGTTTAAAGAACTAGCATATTAAAATCATCATGGCCGGGGCGCCTGGGTGGCTCAGTGGTTAAGCCTCTGCCTTCGGCTCAGGTCATGATCTCAGGGTCCTGGGATCAAGCCCAGCATCGGACTCTGTGCTCAGCAGGGAGCCTGCTTCCTCCTCTCTCTCTCTCTGACTGCCTCTCTGCCTACTTGCAATCTCTGTCTGTCAAATAAATAAATAAAACCTTTTAAAAAAAAATCATCATAGCCTGGAAACTTTATATGGCAATAGTTGTTTACTTCCATTTTTTTCTAGAATTCTTGGTCTCTTTTGATATATATTTCTCTTCTGGGTGAATCTTTTAATTTTGCTGAAACTTAAACAAAATTTTTTTAAGGGGTGCCTGGATGGCTCAGTCAATTAAGCATCTGCTTTCTGCTCAGGGCATGATCCTGGGGTCCTGGGATTGAGCCTGTCATCGGACCCCCTGCTCGATGGGGAGCCTGCTTCTTCCTTTTCCATTGCCCCTCCTCCTGCTTGTCCTCTCTCTCCAATGAGTAAACAAAATCTTAAAAAAATTTTTTTAAACATTTTTGTTGTTTCGTCCTTTGTTTTTTAAAACACGATTTATTTATTTGAGAGACAGCATGCTTATGGGGGTGGGAGGGGTACGGTGGTGCAGGGGCAGAGGGAGAGGGAGGAGAATCTCAAACGGACTCCCAGCTGACTTAGGAGATTGGAGTGGGAATCCATCTCAGGACCCTGAGATCATAACTTGAGCTGAAATCAAGAGTCTGATGCTCAACTGACTGAGCCACCCAGGCACTCCAAAACTTAAAAAATTTTTTAGCAATAAACTATATATAGCACTCTTCATAATTCTTCTAATCTTTTCTGTAGATTTTTTTTTTTTTAAAGATTTTATTTATTTGAGAGACAGAGAGTTCACAAGTGAGAGGGAGTGGCAGAGGGAGAGGGAGAAGCAGACCCCCCGCAGAGCAGGGAACCCACCTTGGGGCTCCAAGTGGGCTTAACCCACTGAGCCACCCAGGCGCCCTCTAATTTTAAAAGTAGTACAAGTTATCCAAAGAGTTTTGGAATATATAGAGAAACACACTTTATTAAATACCACTACTGGATACTCTAAAATTGAATAATTTAAAACAACTAACATTTATTTTCTCACAGTTTCTGAGAGTCAAAAATCTGGGAGTGCTTATCTGGGCTTTTCTGGATCAGTGTCTTACTAAGTAGCAGTCAAGCTGTTCTCAAGAGCTGTTGTCACCTGAAGGCTTGAGCAAGACTTGAAGACCCATTTCCAAGATGGTTCACTCACTTGTCTATTGATTGGAGGGCTCGGTTTCTCACTGGCTATTGGCAGAGTTTCTTTGCCATGTAGACCTCTCCACAGGGCTGCTTGCTGCTCCCAGAGAGGCGTGATCCCAGAAACTGCAGAGACTGAAGTAGAAGCTCTAATATCTTCATGAACTGCCCTTAGAAGTGACATACTATCCCTTCGGGATTCCACTGATTCCACTTTACCAACCTTGATACACTGTGGGAGTTTACAGCCCAAGGGAGTGAATGTCAGAGATGGGGGTCCGTGGGTCTCCCTGAAATCTAGTCATCACACCGACCTCAGGATATAAAAATTATCTTTAGTCTACCATCCACACAGAGTGGATCTTCCAGGGTCTTATTTTTTTCCCCTCTCAATGAAGATATGACCTTGAACATCTTTAAAAAACAAATTAAGATACATGTTATTTTTAACTTTTTCTCACATAACAGCAGATTGTAAACAATTTTCATGTTATGAAATAGTGTTTCTAAAATAGGATTTTTATATATTTGCTTAGCATCCATTCTGTAGGCATGCTGTAATTTATTTCTAACAATCTACTGATGTTGTTTTATAATTAGGTCATTTTGAGTATTTGACTATTACAAATTCTTTATTAATTTTTTTGCCCATAAATTCTTGAGCACATCTTCTATCATTTACCTAAAATAAGTTCCTAAAAATGTTATTGCTGGGTTGAGACATATAAACATTTGAAGTCTTTATATACATATTGCCAAAATATTCTCCAGAAGTTTGTATTAAATCTGTGCTCCTGTTGATGTAATAAAAAATTGTCTGTCTTCTTATCTGGTCATCAATACTAGCTGCTATGTTTGAAAAATAAAAGGAGACTGATAGGGAACATAGTGTCTAATTGTAGTTCTAATTTTTATTATTGAATTACTTAATAAGGTAGAATTATTTTGACAGCCTTCTCTTTGAATCTACATATTTTTCTCCCGATTTTTAAAAGTAGATCTTCCTTATAATTACTTTTAAAGATACAAGTAATTTTCATTAAAAATGTTGTATTTATTTTCTTTAAAAATATATTTCGTTGGACTTTTGCTTTAGGGCTGCACAGTGGGACTGTTCTGTACTGAGCTTGGAAATATCGGAAAATAATTAGATGACTGAGCCACTTTGAAAATACTGATGACTTTGTTTGATGGTTACTAAAGTTTCCTTAACTTATATTTTATTGTTTGAACATTTGCTGGAATAATGGGTTAAGAGTGAGAAAAGATGCTTTTTTTACTTTTGTTGTCAGCCATCTGCCAAAATTTGGTGAGTGTCGAAGAACATTTGTCCAGGGCTAAAAGCATAATTGAGACTTGTCTAGTCTTTTTAAAAAAACAAAAAACAAAAAACAAAAAAACAACTCTCTCAGCCTTCTCATGGCTGTTTTTACTTGAAAAGTCTTCCTGCCCAGCACTTGCATATAACTGGTGTTCTCAGTGATATACAAAAAATTGGACCCCACGAACAACTTTCCAGATCTCAAAAAAATTTCCTTTTGATAATAATTGGTTTGAGACTTTAAATGTCATTAAGAGTTTGAGATAGTGAGGTAAGGTCAAATATGAGGCAGAAGCAAAGTATAGGGGTGAAACCATGCAATCCCAAGGGCCTTATTAGATGGGCAGGTCTCTTTCTTGCTCTGTGACCTTGGCCCTTTTAGTCTCCATCTTCTCACCTGTAAAGAAGGAAGAAAAGTGCCTCCTTTGCTAGATTGTTTTCAGAATTACATGCTATCTGCATAATGCCTGGATGCATAGTACCTGGTGCATGTATGGAAGTAACAAGAATAAGTATAGAAATGTAAACTGTTCTTGGAAAGTGCTATTTTAACAAGACCTAAATAAAGAGAAAAATTCAGTGATTTGTGGGTGAATATTATATCTATGCCAATTCTGACCAGGAACATATGTGATAGCTGAGGGGAGACCTGGACAAATACTTATTTTTTTGTACCCATGAAGAAATTTGCTATTATCCCTATGAAGGTTTTCTAAAGAATTCAAAATATAATAGTATTAGCCACAACTGTATTCTGAACTGACCATGCCAGGCAAAGCAAGTCATAGACTAATACTATGAACAGAAAAATAAAACTGGTAGATGTGATGAATTCTGTGGAACTGGCTCTAAATGTAGAAATCCATACACATCCATGATTTTGTTGAGGGAGGGATAGGTTTTGAACTGGATTTGAAGAATGGATTGGCTTGCACAAAACTAAGTGACAAGGGTGGGGCGCCTGGGTGGCTCAGTGGGTTAAAGCCTCTGCCTTCGGCTCAGGTCATGATCTCAGGGTCCTGGGATCGAGCCCCACGTCGGGCTCTCTGCTTGGCAGGGAGCCTGCTTCCCCCTCTCTCTCTGCCTGCCTCTCTGCCTACTTGTGATCTCTCTGTCAAATAAATAAATAAAATCTTTAAAAAAAAACCAAAAACTGACAATACCAATTCCAGGTGAGTCTGCAGAGCAGTCGTACCTCTTAAAAAACAAACAAACAAAACAAAACAAAACAAAACAAAAAAAAACAAAGAAAAAAACTAAGAGACAAGGAGTGTTCTAAATCTGGGGACGGTATGAATCCTGCCCAGAAACCGATATCCATGTGGTGTTTTGCTGGGAGTAAACAGACCTAACCTCAGCTAGAGAATCTGTGTTTGAGATTCAGTAGGAGAGGGGAAGTGTGATTGGAACCTTGATTATCAGGCAGGAAAACTTAAGCAGGAAAACTTCCAGAGTATCACTGGAAGCTTCTGGAGCGGGAGAGAAGTCATGGTTCTAGGGCTTGAGGGACTTCAATCTAGACGTGATGCAGCAGACAGGAAGATGCTCGCTGAAAGCCCAATAACCCAGGAATGAGGTGATCAGATTCCAAACACTGACTCCATCACTTCTGTCTTGTTCAAGATCTCCTGGTGGTATGTTGTTGTTTTTGTTCCTTTATGAATTTACTGTTATAAAAAAGAAGGGAAATTAAACTGTGAGGTGGTTGGTCAGTGGCCACTTACCTTTGTGTGACTTCACTTTCATTTTTTTAAATTTAAGTACCTTCTTTTTCAAGTAGGATGAGAAAACACATTCTTCGAAAATCACAGAACTATAATTATACAGTTACAATTACTGTAATATTTCACAATTTTTTCCTTCTTTCTCGGGATGCTCACTCTTAATTATCCTGGCTACAAATAAGCTGAAAAGGAAGTAGCATATTTTGAGCCCTTCTGTTGTATTTTGCATTAACATTAGCCTCAGCGTCCCATTTAGTTTTCACACATCCTTACACAGCAGGTGATGTTTTCCCATTTTACAGATGTGTGCATTAAACTTTCTCAAAATCAGGTATCTGGAAAATGTTGGTGTGGAATGCTCTGCTTTGCAACACGAGGCTTCCTAAGAGAATCTGAGGGACGTACAATTTTTGGCAGGAGGAATGAGTTCTAAACTAAGAACAAGTAATGTTCATTTTTTATGCCACAGAGATAGGGAAGTTAGTCTCTCTCGGAGGAATCCAGCTTAATTCTTTGTAAGGGGTATAATATCCAGTCATATGGCTGTTCCTCTGCTTCCTGAGGAAGTGAAATTGTTCACTAAATTGGGTGGTGGCCTTCCATATTTAAATATAGTTAGAGCTTGCTTTAGTAAAAAATTTAAAAACCATGGAAAATGCAAAATATTTGCTTTCCAGAATATTCGAATACTCTTTATTGATAAGAAAGAGTATCTTGTTTCTACTATCCTAATTATGAATTTTTCACATAACTCTAGTTTCTGAAAGAAATGGATTTGTTTACCATTAATGAGAAAAATTATTTTTCTCCTAAAAATTACGCTGCAAAGCACAGGTTTTATAGGCTATAGGGAAGTCCTTCACTTCTAAAGTATAAAAAACAATTTGAAAGTCAGATTAAATTAGACCCCTTCTTACTAAGATTTTTTTAAAAAATGTCCTCCCTGCTATGGATTATAATTCTCAGTTTCAAGTCCTAGTGGAGATATTACTTGCAAGTTAAACTCTAAGAAACATGCTTGTGAATTCTTTTATAAGTGGCTCTTCTAATTGTAGTTCTTTTAAAGAGGAAGTTCCACTTAAGTATCTATTAATTCTTGACAAGGATCTTATTGAACCTAAGCAAAAAATGTTTTAAGAAGTCAGGTAGCTGTTAGCATTATGTGAGAATCTAAGACTAGGAGAATAATTATTAAGAGTTTCTTAATCTTTTATTTTTTCCAAAATGGAAAGTTCTCTTTTTTTCCCACATTGTAAAAGCAATTCTTAAATATTGAAAAGTGTTCAAACAATACTCAACAATATAAATTAAAAAATGAAAGCTTCTTATAATCTTATCCTACTGAGATGACCACTGGTTACAGTTTAATTTGTATTCTTCCAGAATTTTTCTTTGTAATTATAAACCTATATTGCCACTACATGTTTGAAATAAGATTGATTATACTGCCTATGCTATTCTTCAATTTGTTTTTCTTACTGAATGTTGACCTATTGATCTTTTTCTGCATTAGTAATTACAGATTTACCTCTTACGTTATTGATTTGTTTGTTTTGCTATTTTAACAACACTGTGAAAAAAATACCTGTTTTGTATGTTTTTGTACTTCTCTGTTTCCTTAGGCAAAATTCGTGCCAATAGAACTGTTAGGGAAAGGTAGTGCATATTTAAATTTTAAATATTTAAATGCATACATGTTTATAAGGCACTCTCTAAAAAGGTTTTATTAATTTTTATCATCTCATCATATTGCATGAGAAAGTTTTTTGGCTTTACTCTTTTATAGTATTATGAATAATCAATTTTTGCTGATCTGTGAATAATCAATTTTTGCTAATCAGAAGAAAAAAATATTCTTTGATTATTAGTGATATGTTTGTGGGGCCTTTATATTTCTCTTGGGAACAGCTGGCTTATGACATTTCCTGTAATTTTCTGAAGGTGCTTATTTTTCATATTGATTTAAAGTGCTTTTTTGTTTTTTTTTTTAAGAGAGGGAGGGGAGTGGTGGGGTGGAGGTGGTGGGCATAGAGAGAGGGAGAGAGAAACTTAAGCAGGCTGTATGCTCAGCATAGAGCCTAACACGGGGCTCGATCTCACCACTTTGAGATCATGACCTGATCCAAATTCTCTTCAAGAGTGGGACGCTTAACCCACTGAGCCACTCAGGGACCCCTTAAAAAGCTTTTAATATATCCTTGATATACATTGTAAATCATTACATACTTCAAATTTTACTTTTATTGTGATATTTGTTGGAAAAGAACCTTGAAGATTTGATATATTCATATTTATCATTCCTTTTGCTTATGGTTTCTGGTTTTTGTTTCTATGCTAAGAATAGAAACCACAAGTAATGTTTGTTGGGCACCTAAGCATTTGATGAGCCTGTTCTCATTCAATCCATGAATAAGATACTGTTAATCATTCTTTTATAGATGATGGATAAACTTATTCAGTGTTATACAGCTTCGATTGATGACATCACAATTCAAATACAGGCAGGCAGAAACCTCCCTAACCCCAAGATTTCTGATACAAATAAATAACAACACCTCCTACATTGTTTCTACTTTTTGTTTTCTTGATAAATTTTTAAATACAACAATTCCTGTGGAATTCACCATTTTAACAGTGTGAGGAATAATAGAACAGTTTGATTTTATTTTCATTTTATGCTAAATTTGTATATACATGTGTGTTTGTAGACTCTATAATAATGATGTTATTTCTCTACTAGCGTCATACTACTTAAATTAGTCTAGTTTATTTTTTCTCTTTAAAACTCTTCTTGATTATTCTTACATACTTTTTCTTCTGGAACCAAGAGGTTAAATTAAATTTATAAAGTCTTTCTTTAGAATAGTTTGCAGTTGTACTGTTAACATCTTTATAATATTAGTCATCCTATTCAGGAAAATAGTACATCTTTTAAATAAACCTTTTTAGTAAAGTTGTACAATTAACTTCATTTAGGTTTTGGACATTTTTTTTTAATTTAATTTTTTAATTTTTATTTTTTTATAAACATATAATGTAGTTTTATCCCCAGGGGTACAGGTCTGTGAATCGCCAGGTTTACACACTTCACAGTGGACATTTTATTTAAGTACATTTCTAGGTCAAATCTTGATTATGTTGGTTATTCAGATTTATAACTGCATGCCAATTTGACAGTGGTGTATGTTACTGGTCATTAATATTTACCAAGTTGATTTCCACTTTATGATTATTAGGTTAGTTTGTGTCCTCTTTTTGTATATTCAGTGTCAGAGAGGAAGGAATGGTTTTGGTATCTTGATGGTCAAAGACTCTACTTAATGAGCTGTTTGTATCTGAAAATCCAGTTTCATTCATATGCTGATAGTTATTGGTTGATTTGGATTCTGTAAATCCATTTAAAGTTAAATTTGAAACCCCAATGATCTTTAGAAACCAGAGTTCTTCAAAATCGAACTGAATGTCATGTAGCACCATTGAAATAGGCAGAATTTCTTGTTTAAATTGTCAGCACAAATACGGCTACCGAAAGGTGTGATTTTTTTTCTCCCTTGTGGATGCTTTTGCCATATAGTCTGTAGGTTGTTCCAGGAAGAGTTTGGTATTCTCTTGAGACTGAGACAGCAACATCACACACACATCACAGGCAGAATCTCTTTGCCATTCCTTCCGTTGCTGCTGTGTCTTAGATAAGCAAGAGAAAGGAGGCCTTAGTTTACATTTTCTTTACAAAGTGTGGCCAAGAACTGTAGAAGCAGCAGTGAATGGCGAATGTTTTAGAAATTGAATTTCTAAAAGAAATATGAGGCTATATAAATATAATATAATTATAGTAGTGAGAGAAGGCCAGAGGGAATCAGAAAAAGGAGAAAGGATAATATAGAGGAGATGAAATGGAAAAAGAGTAAGGATATTGAGACACCCTCCCCCAAAAAAGCTTGAAAGGAAGTTGGAGGATGTAGGGGGATAGAAGAGGAAGAGAGGGGCATGACAGCATGAAAAAAGTGCAGCAAAGTAAAGATGATGAAAATTCAGTAAAACTGACTGATCCTTGCAGACATAGTTGGCTTCAAAAATAAAAAAACCCAAACCCCCACCGATCCTTTCCTTTAAACTGCTTAGTATCTAAATAAAGAAGTTGTTGATTTCTCCTTAGCAGGCTATTTTAGCAGTGCATTTTGAAGATTTCTTCATGGAACATTAGGATATTTTACTACCTGACTGAAAGTGAATAAACAGAACTGGAGGATTTCTGCTTTGCACATTTCTGAAGCTTTATTATATCCTTATATAGGTAAAGAGAGAAGTTATACACAGCGTATGCCAAAATGACCACATGCTTCACACTTGCACTACCTCTTTTTATGAAGCTAAATTTGGAGTTTTCAAAACCTCCTGTTTAAAAATACATGCCAAAAGACTTCTGCTTATTTGCACATTTTGTTCCTGTCCTGTACAACTTAGATCTTCATTTACAATTCTTTTTGGAATGTTTTCCCTTTTGTCATAAATACAAAAGGAAGTTATTGACATATAATCCTCCACTATGTTTTATGCAGTAGCATCATAATTCTCAAATTTTGAGAATATATATTTTTTTCTTCAAGTCTAGAGACAAATCTTACAAGAACGTTTAATTATGTATTCATGCATATACATGGACTTTTAAATATAATTGAATGAATAAAAATGAAGTTGCCACAAATTAGTTTATGCAGGCATTCTTCACTTAAAATAACAGATACTTTACAAGAAAAAAACATTCTCTGACAGATTAATTCTATTATATGATTTATATTTTTCTGTTAAGTTTCATAAAAAATTATCGATTTTTTTTTCTCAGAGGGAGAGCTTGTCCCTTTATTTTATTTTATTTTATTTTATTTTGTGTCCCTTGATTTTTAAATAAGAAGGCATGTTCAGGAATATACCAGTCCTTTTAAAATAATATATTTAGGCATTCAATAATTTATAAAATTTATGAGCAAGCATATTTAAAATATTAATAGCTGTTCTTATACTCAGTAAAAATGTTAAAATTACAGGAGAGTTCTAGAAACTCTCAGAATATAATTAATCTACCCTAACTTGACTCATAATATAATTCATTAACCCATTAATCTACTTCCCAAAATGCCCATTTGCCTCTTTTTAACTATCTTGAACTATATTTAACCATAACATGTCTATACTTTATTGTATGTTCCTGGGTAGGATAAATTTAGAGTATGTGAAGTTTAAGGCTAAAATGTTGCTGAAATTGCTGTTTGAACTATTTTTTAAACGTGTGATTTTTCTCCAATGAACTAATGGATAAAAATGATCTGCAAATTAGTGAATTCTTAGTGTGCTAGCTCATCTGTTTCCAATTTAGAGTTTATTTCAAAAGAGTGCTATTAATAAAAATTTTTAAAGTATATCAGATTGATGTCACAGGTCTAGAATTTATTAGATTGAAAATGCTAGATGGGATTTGGAAGTAAGACATATTTTAAGAGTAGCTACAACTTCCCGGGAGACAATAGTTGTGCCTGAAGCGTGGATAAGACGGAAGGATGGCATCTAATTGTTTATTCATTTATTCAGTAAACAACAATTTTTGGAGCACTGACTATTGGCCAGGCACCTATTAGGTTGTGAGGACTACAGTAGTAAACCAAACATGTATCCCCCATCTTTCAGAGCTTATAGATTATTACCAAAAACAGTCCATAGGTGTTATAATTTTGGGAGTTTGATTGTTCTCAGTAAAAATCCCTCCTTGTCCCTGTATGATTTCTGAGCAAACTGAGAAATGAAAGGAAAGAGTATGGTGGATGAGAAACAAAATTCTCATCTTTATGCTGGTAGAGATGATCTGAAACTATGTGGCTTGTCTCAAGGGGCAAGTGGGCTTCCTGATCTTAAACCCTTTCTAATACTAAGAGAAATTTGCTCACAGTGTTCTGGTATTGGGGGCAACTACAGGCTCCTCTATGGGGAGAAATACCTGGTCTCTGTGACATTAATAGCATTGAGAAGCGAAGCATATGCCCCCTGTGTGTAGAATCATTCTTTTCTCCTGAGAGAATGACACTGGGTTGCCTTTTTAAAATTCACCAGGTCAGTCACTCCTTCTTTGGGGGAAGAGTAAGAGTGTTACACTAGTAGCTCCTCCCACGTGAGAGAAACTTCAGGAGTGGGGAAAGAAGCATCCCCCTCCTGAACAGTAAGAGCGTGTGTGGTAGGGTAGGGTTTATGAGAAAGGAAGTACGGAATGCTGTGGGAACATAAGCTAGTTTAGGGTGTCAGAGGAAGTGAGATTTAAGATGCAGGAGTAGGGGCTAGTATTGGGAAAGAGTTTTAGGGCAGGATGAGAGACATTTTTGATCCATCTATAGCATTCAGAACAAGCCAGCATGGTGGGTCACAGCCTAGACTATGAGACAGAGTGGAGAGGTAGATGAGCTGTGAGCAAACCTCAGTGAGTGTTGTGAGCCAAATTCAGGTGAAGGAAGGGCAGTTGGAAACATGGTGAGAGTTTTAAGCAGAGCCATAACATAATCAGATTTGTGGATTGGGAATTTCATTCTGACCGTAACTTGGAGGGAAGCAAAACTGGAGAGAAGGAGAGACCTGTTAGGAAAGGAGGTTTAAGGCTGAGAATGTGTAGATTAGCCTAATTTTGTGTGTTTTGCACTTGAAGGGCAAGATATTCAAGTAGAGATATTTAAAAGGCTAGTTGAGCACATACACACAGATCTGTTAGGAATGCCTTATATTTGGAATATTGATCAATAAATTTATGTTTAGGGGTGCTGCAAATTTATTTAGATCTCACCTTCTGATAGAAACTTTTTAATACTTGAGTATTTTCCTTAGTTTTCTGGTGCATCCAATTATTTGAATAAAAAGACTTAAAATTTTTTGAAAGAACATATAAAAATTCACTGTTTAGCGTGAGATGCTATTGATATCTTGTGAGTGTCCTGGTATATAGGAGAACAAAGGAAAAGCTTATTTTTGAGAAGACGTATTTTCATGGAAACTGAACATGCTAAAAGTACATAGTCGTACCCAAAATGCATTGTACAACCAGTTTTTCTTAGATGCTGCCAAAATACAACTATTTAAAGGCTGCACTATTTCAAAAGATAATAATTTGCTATCAACTTTGTTCTTAGGTGCAAATAAAGAGCCTGGAACTATATCTGATAAAACTGCTAAGTCTACATGAGAAAGTTCTTTGTAAAGATACTCTTGTACCACCTAGCCAAAGGTCCCTCACCATCAACTAACAATGCAGCCTGCTGTCATTTTTCCTTTATTAGAAGTGCTATCATATTATTTTTACAGCTTTTATGTAATGTTATAATAGCTTTCAAAGAATTTTTCCTAATATTTTGAGAAATTTTGTTTGCACTCTTGATACGAAATAGTGTGACCTGCTAGTCTTACTGGATGAATTATATGCTTTGAAAATCTCATTTCCTAAGCCATTGCACTAATACATTTTTATTCACTTTCCCTTGTGTTATAATAATTATATTTAAGTCTCATGGCAATCTTCTTTAATCTATATGTGTTCCAAAGATTTATTTGCATTTCTTTCCAGAATAAATCAAAATAAATTTTGCTAGAAGTGGCATCATGTGAATTAGTTTCTTGAGCCTGCAGTTCCTAATCAGTGTGCTTTATCTGGTGGAAATGTTCACGTTTGGTGGCAAAAGAACTGCAAACACTTTTTTTTTTTAAAGATTTTATTTATTTATTTATTTATTTGTCAGAGAGAGAGAGAGAGAGCGCGCGAGCTCGTGAGCACCAGCAGGCAGAGTGGTAGGCAGAGGCAGAGAAAGAAGCAGGCTCCCTGCTGAGCAAGGAGCCCGATGCTGGACTTGATCCCAGGACCCTGGGATCATGACCTGGGCTGAAGGCAGTGGCTTAACCGACGGAGCCACCCAGGCCTCCCAAAAGAGCTGCAAACACTTTTAAACCCACCTTTAGTCACGTACAGTTACATAGAATAAAGGTGACTGCTTAATACTCAAAGATTTCACTATTTCTATTCTGATTTTGTGATTTTTACTGTTTCTAAGTGACTTTCTATACAGAATAATTATGTTTTTAAGTAATTTCCTTGTAATTTGTGGATAAATTCATTGTTAAATAAAGCAGATGAACTTATGAAAATGAAACTTAAAACCCCCTTTTTGTGATAGGTTCATAAATCCTTTGATTAAAAGCCATTTTTTTGGTAACACCACATCCCCCAACATACAGTTTCACCAGTACAAGAGTCCTGATGCTCTCTCTCTGTTAGAAAGGAAACCCGTGACATTAGAAGGAAATACTTCTAGAGAAAAAAAAGGCCAATTATGTTTCCTTCCCTCCAGTGAGGTTGTCTAGAAAGCTCAAACTGGCTGTGGGGTGAGACCAAGAAAGGAGAAGCTCTCCTTCAAGAAAGGAGCTGCAGTCTCATGACTTTTTCCTCCTCAGCACACCTTCTTCTTTGACGCTTTCCCTCTCTTTGGTTCTGGAAGCGACATGAAAATGTGTGTGCCTTCCTGCTGTTATCTTTATGTTTTTACTAGGAGAAGGCTGGAATTAACGCAAAGACTTTGAGCTCAGGAGGAGAGTTTCGTCTGAGGAAATTAGACCGATCAGGATAAAGCTTGCAGCCTACTAAGCTAGTCCTGTTATCAGTCCCTGAGTTCGTAAGATGGAACTAATGTTAACAAACTGTGTGTAGTTGTGTGAGCCTATCATTCTGAGAGGAACTCTGGGGAGAGTCAAAAATCAACATGAACCATGCAGAGGAGGACCTAGGTTTTGTGGGTTGGGGTGGGGGTCGTCCTCTTTAAGAGAAAGGATACAAAATTACAAATAACAAAATGAGTGAAGGATTCTTGGAAAGTGCCTAGGCAAATAAGGAGCCCTGAGCTTAAGCTTCATTAATTCATAGTTAATGCACCGCTAGCCTCATACACAAGCCTGCACCTGTTACATTAAATTATGAGTTGATAATAAAACCAAATATTTTTTAAAAAGTCTGAAATGTCACATTCTTGAAGAAACCTTCTCTGCTTCTTTCCATTGTGATTTCACCCCATCACATATACATGACATGGTGATGCTGCCCTTGCAAAATGCACTTAGATTCTAAGATACAGGCACCCTGAGGTGTCTTGCCCAGTGGTATGTCTCGTATCTAGCACTGTGCTTGGAAGGCTGTGGTGGTTTAAGCTAGGAGGGAGGGCTGCTGGGATCCTGGTACCTTGGAGCAACGTCCAACAGCAACAGTTCTGGTGCTGAACTTAGTGTGCTAATAGAGGCCTTTAGTGCAATTACATGCAGAAACAGTTTTCATCAGTCATATGGACAGCAGCTGCCAAGTTCTGTTTTTCTTGATGTGTTCTACATGGGAAAGATATCTTTCAATTCTACACCAAAATTCATAAAGAATAGGCTAAGGGTCCATCCCTCTGGTAGGAAGGAGTAATTATAACAGATCAGAAGGCAGAGTAAGATACAAAATGCCCTCTGAAGATACTTTACTTCTCTATGAATACCTTAAAATTGTATTTTTTAAGATCAAGAAGATCAAGGGGAGAATCATGGAATGTACAATTCAGAGAGAAAACTTTTTAATTTGATGAAGTTATACTTCATCTAACTGGGTGATTGATTTTAAACTAGAAGTCTGTTTACAGATTGAGCTGAGACATGTAACTGCATCTAAAAAACATCACAGGAAATAATTATTTCTGTTGAAAGGTGTCTTGAGCTTAATATAGGAAGGGAGAAAAATAGTGCCTTTTCTTTTTTCTACAAAATAAAAAAGTCTATTGTTTATGTTTAGTATTCATAAGACTTAAGTTTGGAGGTTTGTTGGGGGGGGGTCTTTATATATCCATGCGATTTATTTTCAATACTCGGAAGAATGTAGGATCAACTCTGCAAGTACTGTGCTTTATACTGCCAAAGGAGGAATATCCTCAAACAAGAAATTTAGGGGTTGATAGAAGAAGCTGTATGAAAGATAACAAAATGGGCTGTGTAGTTTGCAGTGCTCGGTGCAAAATGAGAATGTGAAAACCCTTGTTCTAAAAAATAAAGGATTTCAGGACAACAACAGCAGAGCACTAAAGCAGAGATGGGGCTCTTCTAGTCTTGAGGTGCTGTGCAGCTGCCTGGGTGATATCGCCATGAAGCTGACCCTGCAAGATGCCTTTGCAGGACTTAGGAAAGCTGCTATTAAAGACCTTACTCACTATGTTGCCTGGTGAATTATACAAAAAGATTTATGTGATAAATTCCTCTTTGATCACAGCACCAGAATGGTGTTCATTCTAAATGACTTAATAGGGTTTTTTTTTTTTTTTTTTGAGCTACCCCAGTTATGTGTTGTGCTCAAATGGGGTTCTACAGTCTGGGTTTTATGTCATTTCTTCTTTATTGTTTGACTTGAGTTTTATAAGCAGTGTTAATGGGTTTTGGTCTTTTGTGTTTTAAGCCATCTCAAATTTTCTCTTGAAAGTAGGTAAAGATCTTGCACAAATAAGCAAAACTCTTAAAAGTGGTTTTAAAAGTTGGTTTAAAAGGCCTGTCATCATCAGCATTTTTACTGGGTGCAGTAATAGCTCCATTAATGAAATCAATGCATTCCCACAACATAATTATTTGTTAGAGACTTCATAACCTCAGGCAGAAATAATCTGGGAAGCAGAAGGATGCGTTCCAGATAAACAAGAGTATGTTACAGAAATTTTAAATGGCTGAAAATATCTTAGTCTTGAGCAAAAACTTCAGCAGTTAAGGTTAAAGGAGATGAGGGCTGGGGCTTGGTTTATACTTGGGAAAGGAAAATCCGCTGGGGACAAGCGTAGAGGGAAGGGACCTGCTGGCAGACAGCCCTTTGCTGGGGTGATGTAGACTCACTTTACATGTAACATATGCTCTTCTATTCCCTAAAGTTTCCAACAGCCTCAGCCAGTGTCCCAGAAGAGCAAGGAGCCATTGTGACTTATGGAGATGTGCTCTGTGCCTCCCTCCCCAAGTCACCCTACAAGAATTAAAGTAGGTTGTCCTTCAAGTGGGCCTACCGTGTTCAGCTGTGCAGGGTTTTTCACTGCACAGATCCATTGGGTAATTCATTGGCATCTGAATTTCTCCATACTTTATGATGATCAAGCTATATCCCCTCACATGGGACTGTGCCCTCCTCCCGAAGAAGGAATATCGTATAAGCTAGTGTTGAGGACAGCCTATGAACCTGCTACGTAGTCTTAGTAGATTGCCTAGATTTTCAGGTGATCTTTAAAATGAGAAAATGCCTTTCCTTCTTAGGAATAAAAATTATTTCTGACTAAAGACCTTTAAAAATCAAAATATTTTGAGTTAATTTCAGTGAACGGGTAATAGTTAAAGTGGAATGGTAAGAGGAGTGATTCTTAGTTTTTGGATGGGTGCATGATGGATGAGGACCCAGAGCCTCTGCATATGCATTAAAAGGTAGAGAATGGGAGAAATGGATGCAGAAGGAACTACAGTGTTTTTCGCTACACTGGCTTTGGTTTAAGTACCCTCTTCCAAGGGTGTTTGTTAATTAACTATTACTTCTATGTGTTAATTAAAGGACTATTTGATTATAAACTATAAACTATAAACTAAAGAAACAATAAATTTTGTCAACAGTTTAGAACTTTTGAAAGATTATTGCCCAAAGCAGCCTTTTAATTCTGAGAGAAGTGTGTCTAGAGGCTTCTTATCAAGCTTCAGAAAGTACATCTTTCAAATGGCAGTGTCATAAATGATGCCCACATCTATATATCAGGGGATCACCCCAGACAGAGCTTTTTTTTTCCAGAGCAACAGCGGTGTCTTAATAATTTGCAATGAAATTCTAATTATTTTAATGGGATTATTTTGCTTCTTGGCACATCAAGCAATTTGTTTTACACCTTTCCTCATTATTTTTCATTTTAAAAGACTTAAATAGAGGAGACATGACAGAACAGGAGTCCCGTTTCATCTCTTGGACCATTATTTATGCCATGGCAGTTTCAGTACTGATGAGACCCCCAAGACAAATGAATCTTGTCGGGTCATACTTGGTTTAACGGATTTCATTCTTTATACTTCAAACAAGTTTTCTTAGAAAACCATTAATCACTAAACTATGGATTAAATGGTGACAATAATGGAAATATAACCAACAACAAATTGTTCATGGTTGGCTTCTCCAAGAATTTGACAGCTAATTCATAAAACAAGTTATTTTTACATAGTAAGATTTTGTGACTAAAGTGAAATTGCTTAGGCAAAATGCTCAGCATTATTCTGTAGTCTGTGGGGGAATGATGTATGCACAGACCTTCATCCTTCTCCCCTGACCCCTTTCCCTGCCACTTCTTGCAAGATTTCAGTTGGTCCTGACTCATTGCCAGCATGTGCCCTTGAAACAGTTGCTAAGTTTGCTAGTATAAAAGGCTATGGAATCTGTTTTATCTTGTCAACTCAGGGTCCACATTGGAGAGCCTTCAAGCTATATTGTAGGAAACCTGGCAAAGAGATAAAACAAAATTCCAAAGATTCTCTTGTGGGACAGTGATGGTACCTTTTCAGTTCAGGACAGGTTCACACTGGGGAGCAGCGGGAGATGAGGAGAGGGAATTTTGTGAGCAGGTGGTAGAGGGCCTTGAAAGCCAGAATGTGGGGTTTGTGTTTTGCCTATAGGTCTGTGTGACATCTCAGGACCACCTGTTTGGGATACCCCTGGAGCTTATAAAAAAATGCCCCTTTGGGATCCTTATTCAGACCTTGTGTTCTCATTACTGAGGGGGGTAAGGCCCTGAAATTTGCCTTTTAAACAAATACCCCAGATGATTCTTATCCCATTTTTAGATTGAAAATCAATGCGGCAGGTAAAGAACTTGGTAAAACATCATATTTGTATTATTTTAATATATTTTGTCCAAATGATAACATTTTTATGTGGCATAAAAAGGAAAAGAAAAATACATGTTTATTGCTTTTTCACAAGCTGACACTGGAAATATACCTCGCAAAGGCCCAGTGTGTGTGTGCTGTAAGCAGTGGTTTGCCGGTAAACGTTGAACAACTAGCTCTCTGAAGACAGAGCTATGGCAGGGAAGATAATATCAGTCTTATTTAACAGATGAGAAAACAGAGCCGATAAATTTAAAAAAACTTACCCAAGGACACGTGGCCAGCTATTAAGAGGTAAAGCCTGACTTAGAAGTTTCTGGACTCTGGTCAAGTCATTTTCCTTCACTCGACACTAATACTTGAAGCTGTAGAATACATCCAAGGGGAGTACAGTGCTGAGAAAATAACACTATAGATGTAGCAAAATGATAATTTTGAGGTATTAGTTGAAGTGCTCCTGCAACTCCACGTTTTCTTGTGTTATGCTCTTTGACCTGTGCACAGGTCTAGATGGCTAAGGCATTCATTCCACCCTCATTGGCAATTGTTTTCTTGTCACATGGAGCGTTTGAGAGTTTTGAGAGTTCCCAGGGAGACAATTCAGAGAATGGAAGAAAAACTAATGCGGAGCTGAAGTCACCCAGAAGACCTCTATATGGATGGCAGTAGCTCTCAAAGTACGGTCCCTGAGACCAACCATGTCAGCATCATCTGGGAACTGGTTAGAAATGCAAATTTTGGGGCATCCCACCCCAGATGCACTGAGTCTGAAACTGTGGGGCCATTGCCAGCGATCTGTAATCAACAGGCTCGCCAAGTGATTCTCTTGCTTGCTGAAATTTGAGAGGAGTTTAGGTCTTATCCAGGAACCCCAGAGGGTTCAGAAGATCTTAAAGAAGATCTTAAAGAAGACTGACTGTCTCATTCCAGGTTGACAGACTTTAAATCAGAAATAATTGAGTAATCACTAATTTGATTGCATTTACTTGAAATGACTCAATTACATTGTTTGCTATTAACTGGAACTGGGGATTTAAAGGAGAAATTAAGTTTAGTTTAAAAGAAATTAAGATAGTTTACACTGCATACACACCTGGGTTTGTGGCTTATAAAATTGAGTTTTCTGTGTGCACTTTGGATTTGCCTGGAATTTTGTCCTGGAATGAACCAAACAGATGAGGTGAACACACAGACTTGGAACCTCGTGTGGTGTCAGATGGCAGTTCATACACTTGACTGAATTAAGACTCACTATGTACAGCTGTGGACTGGGAGGGTAAAGCATTTGACATAGTAAACTGTGCCTGTATATGGTCCATGTGACTGGTCCTAGGCCTTTGCACTGTAACCCTGGCCCTCTATCCCATGGCTTTGACTCCCCTCACTTGGTTGATTGTGCTTTGTGCTGCTTCTTCAGCATCAGTACCTCACAGTGTTCTTTTTTTTTTTTAATTTAATTTTTAAATTTTTAAATAAACATATAATGTATTTTTATCCCCAGGGGTACAGGTCTGTGAATCACCAGCTTTACACATTTCACAGCACTCATCATAGCACACACCCTCCCCAATGTCCATATCCCCACCACCCTCTCCCATCCCCCCTCCCCCCAGCAACCCTCAGTCTGTTTTTTGAGATTGAGTCTTTTGTGGTTTGTCTCCCTCCTGATCCCATCTTCTTTCATTTTTAATTTTCCTACCCCCTAAACCCCCCACATTGCATCTCCACTTCCTCATATCAGGGAGATCATATGATAGTTGTCTTTCTCCAATTGACTTATTTCGCTAAGCATAATACCCTCTAGTTCCATCCACGTCGTTGCAAATGGCAAGATTTCGTTTCTTTTGATGGCTGCATAGTATTCCATTGTGTATTTATACCACCTCTTCTTTATCCATTCATCTGTTGATGGACATCTAGGTTCTTTCCATAGTTTGGCTATTGTGGACATTGCTGCTATAAACATTCGGGTGCACGTGCCCCTTCGGAGCACCACGTTTGTATCTTTAGGGTAAATACCCAGTAGTGCAATTGCTGGGTCATAGGGTAGCTCTATTTTCAGTTTTTTGAGGAACCTCCACACTGTTTTCCAGAGTGGTTGCACCAGCTTGCATTCCCACCAGCAGTGTAGGAGGGTTCCCCTCTCTCCACATCCTCTCCAGCATCTGTCATTTCTTGACTTGTTAATTATAGCCACTCTGACTGGTGTGAGGTGGTATCTCATTGTGGTTTTGATTTGTATTTCCCTGATGCTGAATGATGTGGAGCATTTTTTCATGTGTCTGTTGGCCATCTGGATGTCTTCTTTGCAGAAATGTCTGTTGATGTCCTCTGCCCATTTCTTGATTGGATTATTTGTTCTCTGGGTGTTGAGTTTGCTAAGCTCTTTATAGATTTTGGATACTACCTCACCGTGTTCTTAACCAGGATGACCACCTTATCCCAGTTTGACTGAGATTTGCAACCCCCACTTTTTTTTTTTTTTTTAATAGGCTGCATGCCCAGTGTGGAACCCCACGTGGGGCTTGAACTCATGACCCTGAGACCAAGAGCTGAGCCAAGATCAAGAGTCAGGCACTTAGGGGCACCTGGGTGGCTCAGTGGGTTAAGGCCCCTGCCTTCAGCTCGGGTCATGATCCCAGGGTCCTGGGATCGAGCCCCGCATTGGGCTCTCTGCTCGGCGGGAAGCCTGCTTCCTCCTCTCTCTCTCTCTGCCTGCCTCTCTGCCTACTTGTGATCTCTGTCTGTCAAATAAATAAATAAAAAAAAAATCTTAAAAAAAAAAAAAAGAGTCAGGCACTTAATCAACTGAACCACCCAGGTGCCCTGGGATTCCCCGGTTTTAAAGTTGAAAGCCCCTTGTCCCGGGAAACTGTTAGCCCTGGACAAACTGGAATAGTTGATCATCGTAATAGTAATTTACTTAAGAGCAGAACTAGGTATTCCCTTTGCTTATTCTGTTGGTACATGTTGATCTCACAACTCTGATAGGCTGGTAATCCCAGATTATGCTGCTTTCAGGAAACTCCAGGGAAACTGTTTACTATGAGTTCCTGTGAAACAGTCACTTACGCCTTGTACACATAAATAATATTTGTAGAAGCCACGATTTGCCGTTATTTTTAGCACGATGTTAAGTATTTTTACTGATTTGGAGATATCTAGTTACATATTACTGACATAGCCTAAATGCACTATATGAAAGCTTAGAAACATCTTGCTGTTAAGTGACTTCAATTAAGGAAAATCACTCCGAGTGGGACTCTAAAGCTTGCCATGGCACTGGGGAATTGATTATTTGTGTGATACCTGAAAGTGGGGTTTCATAAGAAAGTTAATCCTGCACTTAGGAATAGGATATGAGGGTTCTGAGATGAAGAGGAAGGAAACACATCTATTAGCCTAGAAGTGAGATGATAAAGGCACACCGGGCAGTCGATGGCCAGAACAAAAAAAAATAATGCATGGATGATACTTGAAAGAAAGAATGAAGTCCTCACCTGGGTGACTGCGAGATTGATGATGCCACCAAAGAAAGAATAGGCAAGTCTAAGTGTAGACAGTTGATGTGAACTCGGTTTTAGAACAAGTGTCAGGAACTCAGGTGATTCCAGGCAGTTTGAGAGTTACAGCCTACGAGAAAGGAGTGGGCAGCATATGCCCATTATTGTTTTCTTATTGGAGGTAATGGTTGAAACCTGGGAGGTGGCATAGTATCCCTGAATCAGTGTGGCGGGAAAGCAACAGGAGCAGACAGCTGAGTTGAGTAATGCCACGGCCACAAATTCTTTTGCTTATTCCTCGATACATTTTGATGCTTTGTAACTAACATTTATTCAGGATTTTATTGTGGTTGCTTCCATGTTATTTTAGCAACAGAAATTTTGGTGAGCCAGTTAGAACAGTGAACTTGACTGCACATGCTAATGAAGGTCTTAATTAACTTTTTAATATAAAAACATCATCAAGTTCTTAAGAGCTGTTTACTGCTACCATGATAAGGAAATTAGGTTGTGAGAATACCAATAATACCCTAATCCCTCAAATTCTCTAGCATTTGTAGTGTGCAAAGCATTTTACCATTTATTATTTCATTTTTTCCCTGACTAAAACTCTTCAAAGTAGGTGGTTTCATCCCCAACTTGTAGATAAGTAAACTGAGGGAGGCTTAGAGTGTTGGCATTGCCTACAAAAATATTTGGTCAAACAAATTGTATCCAAGTCAGGGCTTTTGCCTCTTTGACCAGTGTGTTTTCCAGAGCTCCATTAATACCTTAACTCTGGCCTTGTGAGTGGTTCTTCTGGTACTTCCCCACACTCTGTAGACTTCAGAAGCTTGCTGAGATGTGCCTTCATTAATCCCAGAAAGACAGCCCCTCTAAATATAGAGGTTTTAGGTGGATAAATACATCTGACACTGCTAGAGGAGTTGGGTGCCACGATTTTCAGTTTCGGTCATCTTCACCTGGGAACCCAAGAATAAAATCAGGCTGATTGAGGGTAGAAGGTGGCTGAGCCAATTAAAGAAAAACCCTAGGAAGCCGGGATTAAGTGGCAGGAAGACGCAGATGAGTGAGCTGATGAAATTGCACCCCTAGCTGAAAAGCAGCACACTTTCAGTAAAACCAGACACTGTTCCGCTAACTTCTAGCAGTGGGAGTTACATAATCTAATAATTAATTGTCTGTAGCTTCTAGGCCTATTAGAGAGGTGTGGAACAGACTCCAGAGGCAAATCACTGGCTTGTGTGGTGGTCAGGAACATTGCTTTAGGCACTCAGCTTCATAATGGTAATGCTTACAAGTTGTTTTTCCCGTAATTTCTAACCCTGGTACGATCCTTCTCCTGCTAATGGGTATTTTAAGTGTATCTTAAAGATTTTTCAGTGGCCTTTCACTTACAGTTGGAAATTGCCTACTTTATCAAAAAGACTTCCAACTGTCAAATTTGGTACTTGGTGCCCCCCCCACCCCCCGCGAAAGACAATGCCCAAAATAAAAGGTAATGGAATATCCCCAGCACACGGGAGGAAAATGAAAATTATTGCAAGCAGAAGGATAACATCCTTTTAAAATTGTTTAAACTGCCATGAGAACTAGAAGGAACCCCATTTTATCTGGGTTACTTTGAACAGACCGTACTGTCACAAAGGAGGAATATGAATTCTGACTTGGAAAGGAAGAGCCCCTGGAACCACGCCGCATGAAGGGAGGTTAGAGAGAGGCTGTGAGCCTGTGAAGGCTTTCAGTCACCAGGAGCCATACGTTTCATTTTGATGTACATAAAAGCTGACCAAGGACTTTGTGAAAACTTTGAGCTGCCTTTCTGGCCACCTTGGTTTCTTCCCTTCACCCATAGATCAGCGTCATTGACAACCCTGCTCTTTTCAAGTGGTAAAAGAAGTTAAAAATAAAGTTCTATTTTAGATGTACCTTTGATTTTCTTCAAAAACATTTCAGATGATAGGAAAGAGAAATACAGTGATAAATTTTTGTAGAGACCTGGCAGAGTCTTCCTATAGTTTAATCAAAAATGGGCTCAGCTTCAAATATATTAAGTTGCCACAGGAGAACGGGAGTGCCTTTTGGGAACAGTTAATAGTTCCCGGAATTTTAATCTCCTTTTATCATAATACAGGATGAAAGTTCCAAGGTAAATAAAGATGAACAACGTTTAAAGGAATATTGCATGAAATGTAAGAGGTAACATTTTTAAAAGGAGTACTCTTTGTATAGTTTGCCTTTCCCATGATATGTACTGTGTATTTTCTCTGGATAATTTGGACATCTTCCAAGACAGCAAATTCCAGTGATTCTAAAGTCCATGTTCTGGTCTCATCTCCTTAATAATGCCACAAGAGGTCTTTTAACTCAGAAATTCATAAAGGTAAAAATGAAAATGCAATTTGGGATCTAAATGGGCATTTTGGAGTAAATTATTTTTAAAATGTTTACCTATTTCTTGGATTTGTAACTGCAAATACTGCACAATCAAAACTACCACGGTATTCCTCACCATTCTTCCTACTTGGGTACTGATGGAAGCCTTGGCTAGGTTAGACTCTTTGGTTTCAGTTGTGTTTGGGTATTATCTTTTGTTTTCTGGGTTTGCATTGTGAGATGATTTTCTATTCAATGCTGCGTGTTCTGCTATTGAAAAAGGCCTTTCTTTGTATTGAAACTTATTAAAAGATTGGAGTCATTTGTAATTTGTAATGTGCCGGTTATTCATGTATCTGTTTTTACTATGAAAATATGAAGAATATTTTATTCCATTCTCTGAACAGCTGTTGGGAGAATTTCTCTGAGAAAAAAATATAACCTGGACTCTTGCATTAGTCTCCTAACTTAACTTTCTGTTTCTACCTTTGCTCCGTACGGTTAATTTCTCACACAATAACCAGAGTGATCCTACTAAAAGTCTTTTTATGTTATTCCTCTGCTCATAACTATCCAGTGGCTTTTTATTTTTTCAAAACAAAATCTAGGCTCTCCCCTTCTTTCTACAGTGCTATACGTGATATGCATCATGCCCCCACCTTTTTGATTTCATCTCCTAAACCCTATCCCTTGTTCATTTTACTGCACCCTAGCCTCCTTGTTGGTGCTTGCACCCCGCAAACACACATCTACTCCACGGCCTTTGCATTCTTTTCCCCTCTTCTTCTAGATATTTGCAATACTTGCTACTCCTCTTGTCATCCAGATCTTGGCTTGTATGTCACCTTATCTTGGAGACCTTCCCTGACCATCTGAAATTCAATAACACACTACTGTAGGAGGATATAGGGTCCAGATCATGAAAACTCTACTCCAGGAATTAGGAGATATCCTTAGGAGACTTAGGACATTAAAAGAGAGAGAGAGAGAGAGACTGACTAAGGGCTTCCAAGGAAAGGCCTGGAATGAAGGAAGGAATCCCATCTGGTCTTAAGGGCCTGTGAGTTCCTTAGCTAGGGCTAAAATGTGGGAAACTTCAAAATACAAATTCTTCCTGCTCAAGCTATACTGTTTATCAACTATGTTTCTTTAGTCATTTAGTTTGTTAATTGGTACTCTACAAAACTAAGTATATACTGAAAATTCAGAGAGAGCACATCACTTCTTGAATGAAAATGTGATCAACTAATATTCTCTCTGGGGATTCCTTCTGGGGAATGTCTTGTTATTGCCATAGATGGGTTTATAGTCTTCCCTGGTGTTAAACAGAGAGAAGGTATCTTTTCCTTCTAGGCATCTTCTCCTTCCATTACTTAAAGCTCTTTTTTTTTTTTTTTTTTCTGTATTGTTTGTGTTCTCCCTGACTTTTAGCTGTTTCGGGTGTTGTTTACAGCTGTCTCTAGGAAATGAACTGTGGCCTTCTCACAGGCTGCTGCTTTGTGGTCTCCACTACAGGTAGGCCTCAGTGTCATAGTAAGACAAAAGAATAAAGAAAAACTGCTTTCTATTTTATTAATGATTTCAAATGCAGTGTTATCTTTCAATTAAAAGCCCAAGTCAACACCATTTTTGGTATTATTTGCTAATTTTTTTTTTTTTAAAGATTTTACTTATTTATTTGACAGACAAAGATCACAAGTAGGCAGAGAGGCAGGCAGAGAGCGGAGGAAGCAGGCTCCCTGCAGAGCAGAGAGCCTGATGCGGGGTTCGATCCCAGGTCCTTGGGATCATGACCTGAGCCGAAAGCAGAGGCTTTAACCCACTGAGCCACCCAGGCGCCCTATTTGCTAATTTTTGGTTGCTTGGCTCACCCATGTTTACATGCCAACCCTTCATGTTCCCTGACATTGAATTGCCTGAGTACTGTCATGGTTATACACCTGACTGGATGCTGTTGTTCGTTGTACAGACCACACCAACGAAAGAGTGGAACTTGCTTCTTAAAATCCAATAGCTTTCCAGTCTATGCCATGAAGGGTGCTAGATTATGGAGGAGGGTGAGGCAGAGTATGAGTCTGTCAGGAGATTGGGCTGCTTCTATTATTTAATGTCAGTTGAGTTCTGGGATTTTAGCAAATTTTTAGGCATGGATTGAGTTTTAGGTTATGGCCGTTGAAGAGTTGGCTTCCAAAGACGAGAATGCTCTACCCATCTCAATTCCTTCTAAATCTTGTTTCTCCTCCAGGCCATGATAAAGGAGCCATTGGGGTATCTGCTTGTCATTCCTCAGTATACAGTGTTCTGTCACATTCTCTGACTTAGAATTTCCTGATTCCTGTTTTCTCCCAGTAGGCTGTTGTTCCTTGCGAAGGTTTCTGAACATATAGCCCAGTTTCTGGTATATGTAGTTATTTGATACAGCTTTAGGAATTGAAATTGTAGTTTACAGCTACTGTTTTCTTGTTAACCCTTATAAACTTTTTGCATGGAAGAATTTTATCAGATATTATAAGCCCTAAGGTCCTGGAAGAAGCAGGAGTCTGATTGACCTGAGGAAAAAAAAAAGACTGGATAGAAAACTTAGGGATATTTAAACCCCTGAAATGATTTAATCTGATAAGGTATCACCATTACTCTAGTTCCTCAATTTCTCTGGTGTTCTTCCTTTTCTTCTTTATAGAGGAATTTATGGTAGATAGTTGTGTAATTCTCTCTTAAGGATTAGGGCCAGTATTAAGTATTTTCTTTTTATTTTGTGTTTTAGAGTAACATCAAGTAAAATTGTACTTAATGTGTATATACTTCATAGCTTTGTATGTTTTTTTTAAATTTTGTTTTAGCCTTCTATTTTTCCCATATATCCTCATTTTGGGCACTTACCTCATATTTCTCTTAAATGTTTCTGTTGGCTCCCACATCTGTGCAGTTCATTTTCTATGAACTTCTTGGTGTTATGTACCCTTAGAATGGAAAAGTCTCATTAGAAAAGATAAATTTATCTGTATCACATTGATTGTTAAAGAAGGTCTTAATGCTTTATTGTTAAGTGAGTAAGGGAGCACAGAACAATACCTCCTGGGTGATTCAGTTTGGGGAAAGCAAATATCATTTTAGATATTTGCATATGAAAAGATGTGGACGGTTAGACACTGAAGTACTGATTGAGATATCTTAGTTAATTTTCAGATTGATTGGAATTATGGTGATCATAGTTTTCTTTCCTTTTTTCACGGTTTGATTCATTCATTTTTTTTTTAAAGATTTTATTTATTTATTTGACAGAGAGGCAGAAAGGTAGGCAGAGAGAGAGAGAAGCAGACTCCCTGCTGAGCAGAGAGCCTGATGCAGGGCTCCATCACAGGACCCTGGGATCATGACCTGAGCCAAAGGCAGAGGCTTAACCCACTGAGCCACCCAGGTGCCCCTCATTCATTCATTCTTTTAATGTGTGTTTTTATTTTCTAATTTTCTGTGTTATCAGTGTTAAAAACAAACACCAGGTGGGAAAACATACATAAAAAAGTTATATGTACATAAAGAAATGTGGACTCTTTGATGATCTGGTTTTACTGATGGTGGTATAAAATTTTTCTTAACTTTCTTTTCTCTAGTTGTGAGGACTAAAGTTCAGTGCCTATTTTTTTCCATTTTATTTTATTTTATTTCTTTTCAGTGTTCCAAAATTCATTGTTTATGCACCACACCCAGTGCTCCATGCAATACGTGCCCTCCATAATACCCACCACCAGGCTCACCTAACCCCCACCCCCTTCCCCTCCAAAACCCTTAGTTTGTTTCTCAGAGTCCACAGTCTCTCATGATTTGTCTCCCCCTCTGGTTTCCCCCATCTCACTTCTCTTCTCCATCTCCCAAAGTCCTCCTATTTTTTTAAGCTTTGAAGTGCATGGATTGTGTCATCATCCTCATAGAGTTAGAATGACTCCTTTTTTTTTTTGTCAAAGTGATCAGGGAAAGAACCCATTTTGGATATCCCTTGTAACTTTTCCTGGGCAACACAAAAAGGTCCAATTAAACAGCCATGACTTCTAGCCTCTGGGCAAATCTCAGTAGAATGGCAGCACTTCTTCCAAACTCAAGGTGGGGACGATTTCTTTGCTGACTGAGGAGTCCCCCCATGGAAGTGTCCCATTGAGTCAGTCCTAAAGCATAGGACAAAAGCCAGAAAGGTAAGACTGGAGGAAAAAACACATAGACCTAGGCTAAAGATCAAACCTCACTGTCACCTCCACCTTTATTTTGTTTACTGGAATGAAATATGGAGCTATTTTAAATTGCTGTATAACACAGTGGTATCAATAAATGCAGCCTAGTTAAAAAATATATTTTATTTTTCCATTTGTGATTACATTAAGCTTCTGTGAAAATGGAACACACCAGTTTCACAGCAGGAGAGGATAGCTATAGCAAGATTCGAGAGGCAAGATGTTCAGGATTAGAAGGATCTGTATGGCTGCAAGTGAGGTAATGATAATGATTATGTGATAATAGGACTGTTGTGCTGTTTTATGAGGCAGTAATCCAGCTCCCGGAGCAGATAAACTATGGGGTGAAGGCTGAGTTTATCCCATGGAGGGGAATAGATTGTTGCTGAATAACCCAGCATGACAGTAAGGCTTTTTATTCTTTGAGGCAAGAGCTTTAAAGTAAGTTTTTAAAATAAAATAAGTAACGTCCTAAATATGAGCAAGTGAAGAGCTAAACAAGGGTAAAAAAATTTTTTTTTTAATTTTTGGAAGCAAATTATGAAGGGGGGAGGGGTTGCTGGAGTAGTAGGGATGGAATTGTTTATATGCAACAGAAACTGCAGTGGTAGTAATAGGACAAAAAATTTCCAGAACCCAAAACAAAAACAAAACTCCAAAACATACATATTGGCAACTGAAATTAAGTGCTGTTTTCCTTAGAAAAGTATTAAAACTACCGCAAAATGCAAATAGATTTCCATTCATCTTATTTTAAGTCACTCTTCATTCATTTCTTGACAAGTTACTTTCTACATTCGTTACAGCAGCAGTTACAGACAAATGGTATAATATCCTCGCCTTCTTCCTGCTTAGTCAGATGTTGAAAGAGTTCTGTCTTCAGTTTTTCTTTCGTAATCAAGACTGACCAGAAAGCGAATATCACTTAGTTTCGGAGATTCTCCTTTCTTCCTACATGTGTTTGAGCGTCTGGAGGCTTACTTGCTTCTAGCAAATGGAGATGGGATGAGACTCAATCCTCAGTCCATGTTGGTCACTTCTCCTGGGCTCCTCACTTAGGCATGTGGTGTCAGTTTGGTTTGGGTGGCTCCACTGGTTGCTGGTTTCACTCAGGGACAGCTGGGGAAATTTTGCTTCAGCTTCCAAAGCTTTAGTGCTTAGTATTAATTCTTTTTCCCTCATAGCTGCCAGCAGGCATCCCCTTGAGGTACTGTCTCCTTAGAAGCTGCACCGTCAAATGCGCTCATGTATCTTATACCCTACAAAATTGAAATCCCTATCTCTTCAGAGTGTCTGGAAACCCCCTGCCCCCCCCACCCCACACAGACTCCGCCCCAAGGGATGGGGCCACTTCTAACTGTGAGACCTCAGCTGCTCCTCCATTTTCAAACAAAAACTAGTTCAAGAGCCCCATGGGGTTTGGCCTTACTTTGCAGAGGTCCCATTAGGATTTGTCTTTGGGGCAGTCACCCAGCTGAAACTTCTTTTCAGACTCATCACTGGAAAAGGCCAACTTTAAGAATACTGGGGTAGCTTTTAAGGTTAACTTCTAAGGGTTGCACAATGAAAAAAATCTTTTATTCCTCCTTGGCGACACTAAATTTGTGAAAAAGAAGGCTAACTTAAATTCTCAGGGGGTTATTCTGCCACAGTGAATTCGCCATAAAATCCCCACTATACTTAAGAAGAGGGAGTATCGTGCCTGTTTGTTCACTGTTGAATTCCTAACATCTAGAAAATTGCCTCACTTAGAATAGGCCTAATATATATATTTTAAGTAAATAAGGGTAAATTGTTAATAGTTTTTTAAAAAAATAGGTATAAAAATTATAAATAGTTTTTTTAAATAATGGTTTTGGGTTTTTTCCCCTTTTTTTAAACGTGTGTATTTTCTTTCAGTTTTCAGTTAAACAGTTTCCAGAAATTAATTAATGACCACAACTGGTTCAGTCCTTATCCATCTCCAGGAACACTGAAGAGCATTTATTCACAGGAGATTTATGGGCTGCTTACATGCACCCGGCACTTACCTGGGCACTTGGAATCTGTCCCTAAACATAATAGGCAAAGACCCCTGCCTCTTGGAGCTCTCATGCTAGCAAAGAAGATAATAAACAATGTTTATATTGAATAAGTATGTGATCTACTATGTTAGAAAGTAAGTATTGTGGGAAAAAAAATTAAAAGTTGAGTAGAGTAAGGGAGATACAGAGTAAGGAGCCATAGGGAGATACAGAGTAAGGAGCAGTTTGCAGCATTAAATAGGGTGATCAGGGTAGGCCTGATTGGGAATTTGATCTTAAACAAAGACATGGATGGAAGGGAGTTACGCAAGTGGATATTTGGGACAATAGCACTCTGGGCAGAGGAAGCACCTACTACAAAGGTTGGAAGTGTTTTTTTAAAATGGTACAATCCACATAAAATTTATCATTTTAACCATTTTAAACTGTATAATTCAGTGGCACTTAGTTCATTCACATTTTTGTATAACCATTACCACTGTCTAGTTCTAAAACATTCTCATCACCCTGAAAGGGGACCATATACCCATAAAACGGTCATCCCGACAATTTTCCTCTCCCCACCCCAGGCCCTGACAACCACTAATCTGCTTTCTATTTCTATAGATGTGCATGGCATTTTGTGGGTAGTGGGTTGGAGCATAGTAATGGAGCAACCCATTGTGGGTTGGAGCATAGTAAGTCACACAGGTTGGTAGGGGAGAAAGTGATGTGAGGGAGAACTGAGTCCCTTTTAAGCCATTGTAAGGACTATGGCCTTTACCCTGAATGAAGTGGAGGACCATTCCAGAGTTTCAGCTGAAGAAGGAAATGCTCTATGGGAGAGTAGATTGGAGGAATGTGTGACACGGGTGGAAGGAGGAAGATTGATTTAGTTATGGAGTGAGTAAGTTACAGGGATGTAAGGAATAGCCTGGGGAATACAGTCAGTGGTATTGTAATAGCGCTATATGGTGACAGATGGTAACCACACTTGTGGTGAGCATAGCATAATATAGAGAGAACTTGAAGCACTGTATTGTACACCTGAAATGAATGTAACATTGTGTGTCAACTGTTCTCAAAACATTAAAAAAAAAAAAAGAAGTAAGAAGATGGTGGCTCAGATAAGGTTGGCAGTAGTGGAAGTGTTTAGGAGGGATTGGATTCTAGAAATATTTTGAAGTCAGGGCCAACAGGACTTGCAGATGAACTGGACTTGGGGTGTAGAAAAGTGAAGTCAAGTATTGATCCAGTGATCATGGCTTATGTGACTGAAAAGATGGAAGTGCCATCAACTGAGATGGGGAAGCCGGCACAGTTTTTGGAGGAATGCCAGGAAAACAGTTTGGGCAGATTGAGTTTGAGATATCTGTTCATCCAAACAAAAATGTCTAGTAGTTAGATGTGTGTGTCTGGCGTTCTGAAAAGCAGCCTGGAGTGGAGATAAAAATTTAGGGGTCATTAGCATAGAGAGGGTATTGAATGCCATTTAGTGGGAGCAGTCATTGAGGGATTAAAAGTGAACAGGTAATGAGAAAAGGCCACGTTCTGAGCGCTGGCACATACCCTCCTTCAATGGTGAGGGGTACAGAACAAACCAGAAAAGGAGGAACCAAAGCAGGAGAAAAATCACGGATGTGTAGTAACTGGAAAGCCAAGTGAAAAGACTGAATCAAGGAGGAGAGAGAAAGTGCTTAAGAGACTGGTGCTGCTGAACTGACTATTGATCTAGCAGGTTGTGGGCAGCTTATGTGGAATGATTAGCTTGTAAGTCAGACTAGAGTGGGTTTAAGGGAATATGGGACAAGAGAAATTTGGAATACTGGGCAGAGATAAGTATTTGGAGGATTTTCATGCCAAAGAGTGGAAGGAAATGGGGGCAGTACTCTGTCCTTTAGCTCTTCACTATCATTAGAAATCTTACTATCTCCTGTTTTAGGATGGTGTGGTTAGTTCATGTGAGTGATACTTGCCTTTGCAAAATATTGTTCCATTTTCTTTACCAAAGATTTGCAGAACGATCCCTATCGTTTAAAAAGAAAAATATGTCGGCAAGATAGTGAAGAGTAAGAATCTGATCTGAAGAGAAGATGATTCTTCTGAACCACTAATAATAAACCTAATGCTTTAAAATATAAATAGTTTTAAAGACTATCCAGTAAATGTTTTGTTCATGTGCTTCTTGTAGGTTAGTTGATTTCTATAAAAACTGAGAAGATTTTGAAAATTTAAATGTTGTGGAGACTTTGAAGATACAGGAAGAATTTGAATGGTCTGTCCTTCCAGACCCTTGGAAACACAGGAAATTGTATTCCGTGCTTATTTTAAGGCCTTTACAATGCTTAAATATATTTAGGTACATAAAAATGTATTATGTATAACTTAGCTAATAAAGTTTTGTATGGGATAATTAAATTTTTAAAATATGGAAGATTAAAAAAGCAATTGCAGATTTACTAATTGAATTTGCTGTTTGCTGTTTTTAATTTTTTAAATCACAAATAGGTTCTAAAGTTGCTGAGGTGAAAAGAATTTAACTTTTCTTCCACGTTTTAGTAATGGAGAAGCGTGTAAACACCAGACCACTAATATTCATGTTATGAGTAAACTGTTTTAACTAGTTTTGTGCTCTGACAACATTGAAAAGTTTTAGAGAAGAGTTTTCTGAGAAGGAGCTGTATGATAAAGAGGAAGGAACACTTGCATTCATTGGATATGGTATTTTAATGTGGAACTTGGCTGATATTGTGTGCGGTTTTTGAGCCAACAACTTCCAGAACATCTTCTGGCACATTCTTTCATGCTTAGCTTGTTTCTTTACCTTTGTAAGTATCAAATGAGTGTTTATAAACACTAATGGATAATTTCATGGGTGCTCGAAAGTGTAAGATTTCATTGGATTGAGGCATGCTACTCTACTCTCATTCAATAACTGTTTTACAAGCTGAATATTTCTAATGGAGGTCAGTTTCTGTCATGCACTACATGAGATGAGTACGGCTGAAATATGAGATGCTAGTAAAGTCTGAGAGAAATGGTTCTGAAGACATCTTCTTACCAGGCTGTGGAAGGGAGAGTCAATCTCAGTGAACATTTGTTGGGTATCTACTATGTGCCAATCATTGTGTTAAATGCTGTGTTTCAAAGAGTTAGATTAATTTATTCAGTAATTAATTTATTCATTCAGTCAACATTTATCCAGCATGATTTGGATTATTTAAACAAATATCTAAAGGCAATCATTCTGCAACAATTGAAAATAGAAATGACTTATTTTTGCTTTGTAATTAAGTCAAATCTCACTATTCTACCCCCATATCATCTACATTTCTAGTTTTGAATCTAAAATTCAGATTTCTTTTTTTTAAAGTCTTTTTTTTTTAAGATTTTACTTATTTATTTGACAGATAGAGATTACAAGTAGGCAGAGGCAGAGAGAGAGAGAGGAGGAAGCAGGCTCCCTGCTGAGCAGAGAGCCCAATGCGGGGCTCGATCCTAGGACCCTGGGATCATGACCTGAGCTGAAGGCAGAGGCTTTAACCCACTGAGCCACCCGGGCACCCCTAAAATTCAGACTTCTTGCATCTGGAATCATACAGATTCAGTTGGGTTAAAAGCTCTTATATTTGTTATCACAAAACTCCCAAGACATCTTAATTTGTCTTTAATATTTTATATTCTTTATATTTCCCTATTTAGGATATATTTCTAAAACAGATAAAAATTTCATAAACCCACTATTATATGGTCAATATTGTCAATTAGTGTTTGATAAAGGAGGAAAGAATATGCAATGGGTGAAAGATAGTTTCTTCATCAAATGGTGTTGAGAAAACTGGATAGCTATGTGCAGAAGAATGAAACTGGACCACTTTCTTATACCGTATAAAAAAGTAAATCCAGAATGGATTGAGGACCTAAATGTGAGACATGAAACCATAAAAATCCTAGAAGAGAGCACAGGCAGTAATTTCTCTGACATCAGCTCTAGCAACATCTTTCTAAATATGTCTCCTGAGGGAAAGGAAGCAAAGTAAAAATAAGCTATTGGGACTACATCAAAATAAAAAGGTACTGCACAGCAAACAATCAACAAAACTAAAAGCTTACTGAGTGGGAGGAGATATTTGCAAATGACATATCAGATAAAGGATTAATATCTAAAATATCTAAAGAACTTATGTTCAATAGCTCAACACCTGAAAAAAATAATACATTTAAAAATGGGTAGAAGACACGGATGGGCATTTCTCCAACGAAGACATCCAGATGGCTAACAGACACATAAAAAGATGCCCTACATCACTCATCATCAGGGAAATGCAAAATTACAATGAGGTATCACCTCACATCTGTCAGAATGACTAAAATAAAAAATGCAAGAAACAATAAGTGTTAATAAGGATGTGGAAAAAAAGGAATGCCCATGCACTGTTGGTGGGAATACAGACTGATGCAGCCTCTATGAAAAACAGTATGGAATTTCCTCAGAAAGTTAAAAATACAACTACCCTATAATCCAGTAATTGCACTACTATTTATCCCCCAAATACAAAAATACTAATTCAAAGAGATACGTACTCTCCTGTGTTATTAAAACATTATTTACGATAGCCAAATTATGGAAGCAGCCCAAGTGTCCATAGACAGATGAATGGGTAAAAAAAAAAACAATGGGGGTATATATACACAGTGGACTATTATTCGGTCATAAAAAGGAATGAAATCTTGCCATTTGCAACAACATGGATGGAGCTAGAGAACATAATGCTAAGAGAAGTACATTAGTCAAAGAAAGACAAATACCATATGATTTTACTCATATGTTAGGGAAAAAAAAAACAACAAAGAAGCAAAGAAAGAGAGAAAGAGAGAAACCAAGAAACAGACTCACAGACCTAACTATAAAGAACAAACTGGTGGTTTTCCAGAGGGGGAGGTGTGGGGGGAATGGGTGAAATAGGTGACAGGGATTAAGGAGTGCACTTAACATGATGAGCACCAGGTAATGTATGGAACTGTTGAATCACTATATTGTACACCTGAAACTAACATAACGTCATAGGAATTAAAATTAAAAATCTTAATTAAAAAAAAATAAAACTTAGGGACACCTGACTGGCTCAGTCGAGGGAGCATGCAACTCTTGATCTTGGGGTCGTAGATTTAGCCCCATGTTGGGTGTAGAGATTACTTAAATAAATACATAAACTTAAAAAAATAAAGGACTAATCCTTTCCTAAAAGAAAATTTAATAAGCTGTATGTTGACAAACCTTTCAGTGTTTCCTGCTATTTACAGCCATCTGTCCTCCCACCCCCCATTTCACTCTTCGTTATCAGTGAATGATCCTTATATTTTTTTGGGAGAAAACACCAATTAAGTCATTAAGAATTAGATGCCTAGTGCTTTAATATTTCTTTTTTATATCTGTTAATCATTCTTTTAATGAATAGGTTTTAGCCCTTTTATAAGTAGAAAGATAAGATGAAAGATTGTAAATATTTTTAAAATAAGGATTTCATCCATTATGAAGATGTCTGCTAACTGCAGGCAAGATTCTGCCCTAGGAGCTGAAGAAATGCAAAGAAAAATAATGTTTTTCCAGCTCCAAAGAAAGTGACAATCTCCTGAGAACAAAAGAGGGAACTACATGTTATTTAGATGGAATTGCAAGAAGAAGCCTGTGCCAATAAGATTTTAAGAATGGGAGCAGCAGTGGACTATTGAAATAAGAAGGAAAATCTCCTGTATTTTGATAAATCATACTTGTCCAACATTTGTGAAAAGGCTTTCTATCTCTCTAAATTATCATATTATTGAAGTTGGGTTGGGTTTATGTGAGATAAATCAGAAGGAACAGAAAAACAAACAGTATTGCTTTTAGAGGCAACATCAAGAAGGAAGTGATTATTTCTCCCCCAACAGAAAGTAGTGTTTTAGTAGAAGAGAAAACATTTCCTGGGCAACCAAAAATACATCTTGCATTTTCTTCCAGTACAGTCTGAATCCTCAGCAATAGGCTGAGAGAATGAATTAAACTCAGCAACCTTCCAGCTTTTGTGTTTCTGAAACCTTCTGTTGCTATTGGTAATTGTTAACACTTGTCTTTCCATCATTCCATTTTCTCTCATTGTTATGCACTTAATGTGCCTATTCCTTAAATCGGTCCTCAAAGGGAGGGCAGGAAGGTTAGTTGACTACTCTGTGGCTTTAGCACTTAGCTAAGGACCTAGCACACAGTCAGTGCTCAATAAATATTTTTTAGTCAATGAGTTACCACCCAAATATCAAAGTTTTTAAGCTCTAGGGTGGAATTTGGGTCAGATAGAGGTTCTATGAACACATTTTGTGACACTGATGGAAACAACATTAGCACTTGATCCTTCAAACTTTTTCAGGTGAGACCTTGCCTGCAATTTAAAAAATGATGGGTAGCTTTTAATATTGTGTAAGTCAATGCTGTCACTCCCATTCATAAAATTTTCATTAGGTATATGTATTTTAACTCTCTGAGTGATAATAACTGAAGGACTTTATAGGTCTGTGTGGCTTACAGATTTGGTATTTACCAATTCTGCAAGTTACTATGAGGTTAGCATAAGGAACTTGCTTTGTTATCATTGAGGTATGAGTTAAAGGAAGGAAATTAGGTGAGGCATATATCCTTATGTCCCTTGAGAGTGTGCTTTCCAAAAATGATGCGCTACATTTTCATATTCCTCTTGAATTTTACTTCTGTCACTAAAGAAACTATCTTTTACATATTGCAAATAGTTTCATGTACCAATAAGCTGGTCTTGAGAATATTCAGTATTTGCTACCCCAGTGCAATATCTAATACGTAGAAGTTAAGATTTTCTGCCTTAATGAAGTTCTTGTTTCAATAGGTAAGTTAGACTTAAAAAAAAATTATGAAATATCCGTGGGCAGGAATGGGAGAAATGTGTAACTACAACTGTTTGCGTTGATAACTCAAATCCACAAGGGTGGCTTCGGTCAGTGCAGTGCAACCAATTCCAGGAATAATCTGGAGAACCATAGATCACTATCTGAAAGTTGGGGATGGTGTTACCATTCTCCTGTCTTCATGGGTGACAAATAGTATTTGCTTTGCCATTAAAATGTGAGCACTATCCATATAAATCTTGGGTTTTTAATAGTTTTTTTTTTTTAAGATTTTATTTATTTGTCAGAGGGAAAACAAGTAGGGAGAGCTGCAGGCAGAGGTAGAAGCAGGCTCCCTGCCATGCAGGGAGCCCAATGTGGGATTCCATTCCAGAATCCTAGGATCATGACCTCAGCTGAAGGCAGCTGCTGGACCAACTGAGCCACCCAAACGTCCCTTTAATAGAGTAATTTAATTATATATTCTATATAATGAATTTACTCTATCCTATATATAGGATATGCCCATGTATATATCTTGTATGTATATTCTGTATATCTTTAAGTGCATGAAATATAGGAGTGACTTTAAAAATACAAGACTTAAGAATACTTTACTGTTGTCATGTTTTGAAGGAGCTATGTATAATCCACTACTGAACACTTTGGATTTATTTCTTTGTTTCAAGCCTCCTTACACTAAAGCAACTCATAAAAGCATTTCATTGATTATGAAACATAATAATAGCTGAGGAATCTATACTTGAAATCACATACTTCTGTTTATAGAATGTTTATTAAAAGAGGAATAGTTATTCATTCATGTTTAAATTAGGGTAGGTGAATATAACTAACAAGCCCTAAATCTTGGTGGTTTTATACAATAAAGGATTATTATTATTATTTTTTAAGATTTTCATTTATTTATTTGACAGATAGACATCACAAGTAGGCAGAGAGGCAGGCAGAGAGAAAGGAAGGGAAGCAGGCTTCCTGCTGAGCAGAGAGCTGGACGCGGGGCTTGATCCCAGGACCCTGGGATCACGACCCGAGCTGAAGGCAGAGGCTTTAACCCACTGAACCACCCAGGTGCCCCACAATAAAGGATTATTTCTCACTGTGTTGGGACGCCTGGGTGGCTCAGTTGGTTAAGCAGCTGCCCTCGGCTCAGGTCATGATCCCAGCATCCTGGGATCGAGTCCCACATCGGGCTCCTTGCTTGGCAGGGAGCCTGTTTCTCCCTCTGCTTCTGCCTGTGCTCGCTCTCTCTCTCTCCCTCTCTCTCTCTCTGACAAATAAATAAATAAAATCTTTAAAAAAAAATTATTTCTCACTGTGTCATCATCCAGTTCAAGTTAGTGTTGGTGGTAGTGGGACAGGTGTTGGGAACCTTTACTCTCCCCATTTTTTTAAAGAATTCCAGCTTCTTCATTGCCCGGCTTCACTGTCAGTGAAGGTCTTGTCGTCCCCAGGAGATCCTCTGGATCTGGCCTGTAAACAAGAGAGGGGAGTGTGGAAGACTGCTTCAAAGGGTGTCATTTTTAGTCCAGACCTGGAGGTACTAGCCACCACTTCTGACTACCTTTCCATGGTTATAGTTTAATCACATGGTCGCACTTAACTGGCCATATGCCCTGGAAGAAAAGGAAACGGGTTAGAAATACACAGCTCTGCCTCTGCCAGTGCTTAAACATGGTGCATTGACGTAAACTTCTCTGATCTTTTGATATACTTCAAAAGTTTCCAACTTAACACAGAGTCAGTGGAATCAAATGAAAAAGGAATGACCAAAAACATAATGAGAAGGAAGAAAAATAGCACATTCATTGGCTAGTTTGGAAGCAGCTATGTTGAAAGAAGTGGCTATCTAAAGGCATTTCATACTGAAATGAAAGGTGACTAATCAGTATCTCAAATCTTAAACTAATTGTGATAGTGTAAGGAGTTGGGGCCAGTTAATTAGCTTCGTATCCTTGGACCATTCACATAGCTCTTCTAAGACCTGATTGCATCCTCTGAAAAATGGAAAGAATACTGAACCTTGTTTTCATCATTGCTGTGAAGCAAACAAAATTATGTCTATGAAGGGGTTTATTTCAGGACCGTTCTGTTAAGGAAAAATTAACTCCAAGATTGCCCCTTTCATTCACCTATGACTCATGAATTTTCAGAGGAAAGTCTTTCAAATATTGTAAAATCAAGGTTTATGTGAGGTAACCTTTGCTGCTTGTAGGAAGTGTGTGTGGCTGAGTAATAGTTCAAAAATAGCAAGTTATTTTGAGGAAGAACATATGTTCTTTAACAAATAAAATAAGTGTTCAGAAGAATAATTTTATAGCATATTTAATCACACATTTAAAATACTTTGAATCCTGTAATTTAGAGCACTCTGTACTTTGAAAGGAATTTTTAAGTGCTCTGTTAAGTGCAATAGTACCAAGGTGAGTATTATTATGTAGAGTTGCATTTTATGAAGCTCTTATCAGTCTCTGTGAAGGAAACCTATTTTGTGATTAATCAAAACTGGAATATGCAGACTAAACACACAGAAATGTGTGTTTTGCAAAGTCATGAATGTATACTTAAAGACGTACATACATATGCACACACACATAAATAGTAGGTGTGATTAAAAGAGACTTGTTTCATATATCAAACAGATAAATAAATAACACTTAATTTGCTTTACCACAATCTGCTGGTACGTGGCTACCAGGATTTTGTTGATGGGTTCCTTCAATAGACATTTAAGCAGTAGGTTGAAGGGAGTAAGGTAGGTGTTTTTAGAATGTTAACAAAAAAGTAGCCTTGGGGCGCCTGGGTGGCTCAGTGGGTTAAAGCCTCAGTCTTTGCCTGCCTTCCGCTCCGGTAGTAATCCGGGGATCCTGGGATGGAGCCCCTGGTCAGGCTCTCTGCTTGGCAGGGAACCTGTTCCCCACCCCCTCTCTGGCTACTTGTGGTCTTTGTCAAATAAATAAATAAAATCTTAAAAAAAAAAAAAAGTAGGCTTAACTTTCTTCAGGGAGCTATGCAGTTAGCAGATGTCTGATACAGAAAAAAGCATAATGTAATCAAAGGCAGTATTTTGTAATGATTCAGGAGACAGAATAACTGGTATAAATGTAGCAGAATGAGATTCCATTCTAGGGAAAGACACCCTCATGAAGGAGGAACGTTTTCATTGGTTCTTGGAGGATGGCTAGGATTTAGAGGTGTGACAGGCATGGATAGTACTTTTGGCAGACCCTATGTTACGAGCAAGATAAGGGGATGATAGAGAAGCCGTTTGAGCTTAAGTAAATGAATTGTTTTGGCTGGAAAATTAAATATATAAAAGAACCACAGAAAATCACTCAGCTTGGAAAAATAGGTTGTGGCCATACCCCTGATAGCCTTAAAATCCAAGCAGCTTTACAGAGAGCTTTGAACTTAGAACTTTGGACTTAGAACTTTGGTGGGTTTTTACAATGGAGTGGAATGATTATGAAGACTTTGAAAGCATTATTTAAAAAATCTTACTTGCTGAGGTGATGTCATAGTTACAGTTGCTCCTCAGAAACCCTGCCATGCTAGCAGAAAGGGCTTTTCTTAATAACTTGAAGGGCTAATTTTGTTAGCCCCAGATTTTTAGTTTTAGTTTTTTTTTTTTTTATTTCTTACCTCTATGTTGAGTATCCAAGATTATTATGCAGTGCCCCCTATTGTAGGATTCCTACATAAAAATAGTAATGCTGTTACTTAATAAGGAAAAAGTAATATTGATTCTGACTATATGGGAAGTTGGGTGCTAGGTAAAGTGAGAGACACAAATATAAAAATATGAATGTTAAAATAACAACACTGTATATTGCATTGGGGAAGATAGCAAAAAAATAGTATAGAAAATAAATTCTGGGGCACCTGGGTGGCTCAGTTGGTTGGGTGCCCAACTTTTGACTTTGGCTCAGGTAATAATTTCAGGGTTGTGAGATCGAGTCCCAATCGGGATGCTGGACATGGAGCCTACTTAAGAGTCTGTCTCTCCTTCTCTCTCTGTTCCTCCCCCTTCCTACTCTCTTTATCTCTCTCTTTCAGAAAAAAAAAAGAAAGAAAGAAAAAGAAAGAAAGAAGGAAAAAGAATAAAGAAAAAGAAAAGAAATTCTGTAGGAGTTAATAGTTGTAACTGGATTTCAGAGAAGTTGGTGGAAGAATTGCAATGGCTCTTAACCTCCAGACTGAGTGATGAGATTGATGACATATCCCTTAGAGAGCTTTAAGCCAATCAGGCAGCCAGTGGTGGGCCATTCCTACCTTTCCAATTTGTGTTCTGTTTTATTGGTAAGAGACAGTCCCAATTGTCATCAGTAATGGGAATGATAGCAAAGATTTTTGAAACCCTAATTTTCTTTAAAATAACTTTAAGTCAGCTAATAAAAATTTTAGTAAGCTGCATGGTGCCTGGGTTGATATAGTTGGTTACGTGGTTAAAGGCTCTTGGTTTTGGGTCAGGTCGTGATCTCAGGGTCATGGGATGGAGCCCCACATTGAGCTCTGTACTCAGCATGAATTCTGCTTCAGTTTCTGTCTCCCTCTTCCTCTGCCCCTCTCCCCCTGCTCTCTTTCTCTCTCTCAAATAAATAAATCTTTAAAGAAAAAAAAAATTTAGCAAGGTGCATTGTAGTTTGTGTAATAAATGATGGAATGTCTGAGAACTGTGGTGCATGTGTTTTCTGCTTAAAATATGTCATTTCCCCCCCTTTCAATTTCCATTCCTCTGCCATTTCACACAGGATTTTAAGTGTTTATAAGATATAAATATAATAATGCAAAAGCCAAAAGGTAATGAAATCAGGGCCAGTAAGAAATAAGGGAAGAAAAAGGTCGATGACTTATTTAAGATGAGGTTGCACATACAAAACAGGTGCTATGGTACAACTCATTTTCTGTAAATAAAGGGCCCACAAAGCTGTCTCTGGGTTTTCAAGCAGCCACAAAAAAAGAGAGAAACACCATAGGTTTGTAAGATGGGTACTGTCTGTGATGTAAGAACAAGCCAGCTGCACAGGAGGAAGCACCGCTCTTTCTAATACCAAGTCCAGAGAGAAATCTCCGTGTTAGGTCCTCCTAGAGAAGCCCCACAGAATGTAATAAATAATGAGTGTCCTCAAAAACATCCAAGTAAATAGGACAAAGCTTGTCTTAGGACTTTCAAAAGTACGTCTTTATAATGCTTTTAGCTAATTGTTTAATACCGAAGCAGCGTCCAGGAAAACACTTCGGCAAAGACCAAAAAATGAACACCAGGCACAAACTTTAAGAGTGATTTAGAGCCAGCCAGCGGAGTGTGGCTTGCTGACCAGCAGCTTCAGCATCACCTGGGGGCTTGTTAGAAATGCAGACTCTCAGACTCCACCTCAGACCTACTGAATCAGAATCTTGAGGGAATTACAGGGGAGCAATAATTTCAAGTATCTAAGATAATTTATTGGACATTCAGATAATCTTTTATCGATCAGAGGGTACAGACTGTCAGCTATAAGATGAATGAGTTCTGGAGCTCTAATGTATAGCATGGGGACTCTAGTAAATAGTAATAAGGTATTGTTTCCTGCGCATCCACACATCAGTGGTAACTATGGGAGGTAATAGTTATTTAGTTAATTTGATTGTTGTAGTCACTTACAGTGTATATGAATATAGAATCATCATGTTGTATACCTTAAGTAGTTATAATTTTTATTTGTCAAAAATGAATAAGTAAAAATTATAAGAATATTATTTCTCTTTTTTTTAAAAAGAAGATTTTATTTATTTAAGAAAGAGAGAGAGAGAGGGGCACCTGGGTGGCTCAGTGGATTAAAGCCTCTGCCTTCGGCTCAGGTCATGGTCCTGGGATCGAGCCCTGCATTGGGCTCCCTGCTCAGTGGGGAGCCTGCCTCCTCCTCTCTCTCTCTCTGCCTGCCTCTCTGCCCACTTGTAATCTGTCTGTCAAACAAATAAATAATTAAAAAAAAAAAAAGAGAGAGAGATAATGAGCAGGAGGGAGGGGCAGAAGCAGATTCCCCACCAAGCAGGGAGCATGATGTGGGGGTTCATGGGGCTCAATCCCAGGACCCTGGAATCGTGACCTGAGCCAAAGGCAGATACTTAACTTACTGAGCCACCCAGGAGTCCTTAAAGGAATATTTCTCTTACTTTAGTTTTAACTAAATCTTATATGCCATTGGATTTGGAGATTATCTCCATGATAATCAAAAGCAAAGTACATGAAATAAAAATATATTATTTTACTGGTTAAAGGTAGATCTGATGCTTTTACTATCATCCAAGAAGGGAGAAGTGTATTAGACATTTAGGTAATTTAGTTATTATCCACCATGTGTAAAGCACTATGTTAAGTACTTTGGGAATGTAAAAATGAACAAGACATGGTATCTGTTTCTAAGAAGCAATCTAGTAAGGGAGATTTAGTTGTAAACAAGTTGGCACAATGAAATAAAAAACCACAGTGTACAAGAAAAATGCTGATAGTTATTCCTATTTTACAGATTTTTACAGAGGAGGCGCAGATAACTTGCCTTAGCTAACAAGTTAACTCAAAGTCTGTGTGGTCCTAAATCCAGTGTACACTTTTAAAATGCAGGTTCTTAAGGAAAAGAAAAACAAAAAGGAAAGCCATTTTAAAAAGTGACAAAAATAGTCTTATAAATCAGTAGGCTTCTGCATTCGACTTCAGTATTTCAAACAATGTACTAATTTGATTCACATCTTTTAGAATAAGTACTTTTTAGCTAATATAAACTGAGGTGAATCCTGCAGTTTTCCTCAGGAAGTATTTAAGTAGGGATTAAAATTTTGTCAAAACAGACTGATTGCATTTTTCCCCCTAAAACAAATAAGATTTTATTGATCTACAAAGACAAGCCTTTTTTTTTTTTTTTTATCCCTGAGTGTTGTGTGAGGTTTAGTGGAGTGAGGTATTTAGCTCATAATAGGCTATCAGTAAATATTCATTGAATAAAGGCATTTGATATTTACCCTTGAGATCTCCTTCAGAGTCCAATATTATCAAAGGAATATATTCAGAATAAAACAGTCTTATTTTATTTAGAAATATCATGGTGTCATTATCCCTTTTACCAGATTGGAGATCCCCATGTTTAAGCACTTTTACGTCCTTTGGCATTGGCTATGATGTCCCCTAGTCATACTGATGCGTGTATTTGTGTTATATTCCCCTACTAATGTAAGCCTTTTAGAGAAATTGTCAGCTTTTTTTTTTTTCCCTGTGTGGTATCTAGTTAGCACTCAGATGCTTAGTAAATATTTGAATGAACAGTGAATGATGATCACTATAATAAGTCAGATCTGGTCTAGCAGCCTATGCCTTTCATTAGTTCCCAATGGTTGCCTTTTAAACCTGGTGGAGGCATTGCTAATCAGATGTGTTCTTTGATAATGCTTCTTAGTATTTATAATACTGCTGTGGAGAAGGCTAGTATTTGTTGCCTGCTTATTCATTGGCAGGCACTATTTTTAGAGCTTTAAAGACATTATCTCATTTAGTCAGCACAACAGTTTTAAGAGAAGTTCTTTTTTTCTCTACTTTGGAGATAAGAAAACTGAGGTTTATAGGAATTAACAATTTATGCAAAGTCATGGAGCTACGAAGTGGTGTAGCTGGGATTTAGATTTGCTTTTAAAAGCTCTGATTACTGCGTATGGGTAGGGGTAAATGAGTAACTAGGAGGTAATGAATTACCAGGCCATTTATTCTCAAAGATCATGGCTGTACAAAATAGGTTGACCTGGGACATTACAGTGCTCTCTTCCTGGAAATTGACTTTGCTGGGATGGCTACGCTTATGCTTGGGAAGTCACCCAGAGCTAGTTCAACAGCTGTGTGCAGAGAAAGTAGAGTCAGTATGTTAAATCAACTGAACCAGCCTTATGATAGATATTTTATGGCTCTAAAACATGGAGTAGACATGTTGGACAACTTTATAGCTGCTTCTGACTTAACCAAATATATTCTAAGGGGAACCCTACTCAGCTTTTCTGAAGCCAGCACTACTATTCTCTCCCACTTATTTGGGAATAGATTCTTAAGGATTCCACAGTATGGATCATAATCACGTTGACTGGGGTGATAACAGTATAGGGTGATCACACAGGTCCAGAAACCATCATGCTGTACCTCTGTGGGACTAATGGGAGAAGTCTCATCTTCATTCCCACTATAAAATAAGGTTTATACTCTGTATTTAAGGTGTACAGAGTGTACCAACAAAAAGGTGGATGGCTGATAGAGAAAACAAGCAGAGGATTAAGATAGCTAAGGTTCTGGGGGTATAGTCTTTTCATAAACACCAAGAAGAGAAATTTTGTTACCTTTTTCTGATGGTGGTCATAAGTTTCTGTGGAGTGGAGTCAGTGAAGTCAAAAGCTACTCTTTAGTTTTTCTTGTTCTTGTTACAGAAGTAAATTAGTGATTACAAGAAGGATATCATGTATCAATTGTGGCTATTTGTTCTATAAATAAAATGTAATTAAATGATCATTTCTTTTGATTTATTTTAACATGATGATTTGCTGCTTATTAATACAGCCTGGCTTAAAAATTATCTCTACTCGAGCAGGTTGGTGCTAGCAAAGATATAAACACATCCTCTAGTCTTTTCCTCTTGCTAAGGTATTATTTTTAAAACCAACAAGGACCATTTAAACATGAATAATACTAAATACTGTCAGTTGCTTTATTCTTTTCTTTTTAACATAAAACCAAAACAAAGCAATTAGCTGCAAAGGGCTATATTAACCCAACTCAAAGGTTGCATATTTAAACATGGGAAAGTAAGGAAGTGTAGAAATTAAATTCTCATGGAAACATTAACTACTCTGCATATCACCTGTGGTACATTAAAATACACATTTAATAGCCTAATTAAACACATATTAAATTTAACATAACCGAATGGTTGTTAACCTGAGAACTTTACCTTTTGTCTCTCTTGGCTTTTTTGTGCTTAAATTTGCACTTTACATTTCATTAATAGATTTTCCCACTTCTGAGACTTTCTTCCTTTTCAAAGAGTTAAAAATAGAGTAGTATTGTAATGACCTCTTACCATAACTATGTATCATTTGATAAGAGTCAATTTATTTATTTCAGAAATTAAACCTTTTGTCAGGTTAAATAAAATCCTTTGGAAAGGTCTATGGCATCCAACTGTAATCATCAGTCAGCTTATTTTAAGCCAGATATTATTTATTAACTAAAAGTATCCACATGCAAAATACCAACCCGTTAATTTTTATGAGCATAACATAATATCCAATGATTTATCTTAAGAGCAGACTCTCAATATGTGGGAAATTTAGTCAAGTGGAACTTTAAGAATGTATGAATTGATTTTGATATATCAAGTTCCAAGGTAGCTTTCTTATTTGGCTAATTCCTTTTTATCTAGATATATGTGGGGACAAAATAGGAAGATAACTGATTGATCCCAGAAATGTCCTGGTTTAGAGTCTCTGGTGACTTTTAGTGAAGAATTGGGTGTGTTTGATATGATGCTGTGCTCTTTCTCATCCTCATGAAGATAACCTATAAGATCTCTGTACAAGAAAGCAGCACTGGAAAAATTCAGTTATCCTCTCCTAGGAGGGTCCCTGGCAAAGCCTCTGAAGTCAAAATGTATGGTTTTATAAGCCCTTCTGTAAATGAGCTATATGTGCTGAGCATGTGTGAAAACCATGAAACCTCTGTCTGGGGAGTGGGGTACAGAAGATGCTGAACTCAGGAGCTTTTGTACAACTGTTGAGAATTTTAATTTGAAGAGGGAAGCACTTTGGCATTTCCCGAACCCTATCATCTTCAAGGTTTTATTGAAATATGCAACCTTGTAACATTTTGACTTTTAATGCTTGCATTGGGTTCTGCGTTTTTAAATCACCTACAAAATATGCAGAGAGAAGATTGTTCTGATGAACATAAACCATGACTTATTCAGAGCTAGGCAGAGAAATACAAGCTAATGGTAAAGGACATATCCACAGTAAATTAAGTTCTGGGTCACATAAGACTTTTTATTGATGATGCTTCAGTGTCTTCCTTTATACAACAAAGGAACTTTTTTTCAGAGTCTGCTTTAGGGGGTATGTGCAGAGATGTGCATATGCCTGGGAAAGACCAGAGAGAACCCTAATCTTTATTTTTGGCTGACCTTGAGCTTCTGCATAAGGAGGAAGTCAAGACTAAGTGTTGTAAACTGTCTACCAGAACACTGAATTTTTGTCCCAACATGCATATAGGACCACTTAACAAAATATGGGAGACATACTGGTTCATGTATTTAAGGAAATCTTTGTCTAAAAACTAGCTGATCACAAATTGACTGAGCAGTGACAGTGACTTCAGAGACTGCAAATAAAAATACAAACTTCAGAGAATTCAGAAAAGTTACTGAGCAAATAATAGCAAAAGTAGCAGGAGCAGAAGCAATAACAATGTCACACAGACAAAACAACAAACTTTGGGGATGAGAAAGGAATCTTATATCCAGAATCACCACATTATATTGTTCAACATGTCTAGTTTTTTCTTTTTTCTTTAAAGATTGATTTATTTATTTTAGAGAAAGAGAGAGAGTGTCGGTGGGCGGTGGCAGAGGGATAGAGAGAGAGAGTCTCAAGCAGACTCTCCACTGAGCATGGAGTCCACTGTGGGGCTTAGTCTCATGACCCTGAGATCATGACCTGAGCCAAAACCAAGAGTCAGACGCTCAACAAACTGAACCATCCAAGCACCTCAACATGTCTAGTTTTCACAAAAATGTACTATATGTATGCATAAAAAGAAAGAAAAAAAAAGAAAAGTATGGCCCATACATGGGGGAAAAAAAAGGTCAATAAAAACTGTCCCTGAGGAAGCCCAGACATTAGACTTACTAGACAAAGGAATTAAACCAGCTATGATAAATACGTTAAAAAATCTAAAGAGAATGATGTTTAAAGAACTAAAGGAGAGTATGAGAACAATGTATTTTCAACCAAATATACAATATCAATAAACAGTTGGACATTATAAAAAGAAGAATCAAATAGAAATTCTGAGTTAAAAAGCACAATAACCAAAATGAAAAATTTACTAGGGTATCTTAACAGATTTGAGCTGGCTGTAGAAAAAGAATTAGTGAGCTTGAAGATAGATCAATTGAAATTATTTGACCTGAGGAACAGACAAGTAAAAGAAAGAGGAAAAATGAACAGGTCTTCAGAGACCCAGTGGACATCGTCAGGTATACCTACATGTACATAATGGACATTCCGGAAGGAAAGGAGAGAAAAAAAGGATCAGAAAGAATATTTAAAAAGAAATAATTGTTGAAAACTATCCAAATTTGATGATAAGGATTAATCTACATGTCCACAAATTTCAACAAACCCCAAGTATGAAAAACTCAGAGACCCACACCCAGACATCTCATAATCAAACTGGTCATACAAAGATCAAAGAAAATCTTGAAAGCAGCAAAGGAGAAGAAACTCATCAAACTAAGCAAACCTCAGTATGATTGACAGATGATTACTCTTCAGAAGCCATGAAGGACAGATGCAGTAGGATGACATATTCAGTGCTGAAAGATTGTCAACCAAAAATTTTATACCCAGCAAAACTATCCTTCAAATTCTAGGAACAAATTGAGATACTGCAAGATAAGCAAAAACAGAATTTGTCACTAGCAAGCCTGCTACTAAAGAAATTCCTTCAGGCCGAAGTGAAAGGATACAAGACCACAATTCAAGCCCACGTGAAGAAATAAAGAATACTGATAGAGGTAACTACGTAGGTAATATAAAAGACTGTGTAAATGTATTTTTGTTTATAACTCTTATTCTCTTGATTTAAAAGATAATTGCATAAAACAATAACTATAAAACTACGTAATGGGTAATACTGTATTAAGAAGTAATGTCTATGACAATAATAACATAGAGGAGGGAGGAATGAACAAAGCTATATAGTAGCAAAAGTTTTATATCATACTGAAATTAAGTTGGTATTAATCTGAACTACATTGTTGCAAATTAAGATAATTTTAATCCCCTGGAATTAAAAAGAACAAAATATACTTACAAAAATGACAAGGGAGTTAAAATTGTACACTACAAAATATCTGTGTAACGTAACATAAGGCAGTAATGGAAGAATGGAGGAACAAGGAAAAGAAAGAATAGAGGAACGAGAGACATGACATTGAAAACAAAATTGCAGACATAAATTCCATTTTATTAGTAACTTATTTAATATAAGTAGATTGAGTAAACTAATTAAAAGCCAGATATTGACAAAATGGATAAGAAAACACCATACATCTAATATGTACTAAGAAACATATTAGATTCAAAGACACAAGCAGTTGGAAAATAAAAGGATGGGAAAAGAAGTAGCATGCTACCAGTAGCCAAAATGAATACAAATATCAGACAAAAACTCTTACTAGAGGCAAAAGAGGACCTTTTTAAAAAATGATCAATGGTCAATGAAGAAGACATAACAGTTATAAACATTAATGTACTTAATAACCGAACCACAAATTATATGAAACAAACACTGAATAAAGGGAAAAGTTGAAAATCCAACAATAATAGTGAGATACTATATCACCCGCTTTTAATAATGAATAGAAAAACTAGACAGATGATATATAAGAAATAGCGGATTATAATAACAATAACACTCTAAACCAACTAGACCTAACAAACATCTCTTTGAACACTCCAGCCAACAGCAGTTTATTATACATTGTTCTCAAGTGCATAAGGTCTGTTCCCTAAGATAGACTATGAACAAGTTTCAGTTAATTTAAGAGGATTGAAATTATGCAGAGTGTGTTATCCATCCACAATATAATGACATTAGAAATAAAAAACAGAAGGGAATTTGGTAAATTCACAGATACTTGGGAATTAAACAACACTCTCTTAAATAACCAATGTGTCAAGGATGAGCAAAACAGATTTAACATACATATATAATTACTAATGAATTAAGTCATAGACACATCATGGTTTTTAAAAAAATTTACTTTGCAATTATACAAGGAAAGTATTTCATAACGATCATGAAATGAGGTATGTGGGATGTAAAAAGGACATGGATATAGAGGCCAGCAATTCATTTTCATTCATTTTGAAGAATTGACACATCCTTATTTTAGAAAGGATAATTTTTGTTAAGGCAGTCTTACCCATGTACGCCTACTATATGAATTTTATTTCTTATGTTCTAATTAATTACTATCTTACTGACATTTCAAAGCCCTTCTTCAAATTTAGGTTTCAGTTAGAAAAAATTTCAGATTGTAAGTGGAAGTGTTCATGTAAGTGAATTTGGAAATTTAGGTCTGTATATTCTTTAAAAATGTTGACTACATCTAAGTAGTATTTAGCCCAAATCTTTTTCATTTACTTTTTGTTATATACATTAGTGCCATTAAGGGAAAACTGTTTAGTTGTTATAGGGATATTTAAACATTGTGCCGAGGAGTATCTGTGTATTTCCATCATGATGCATTGTTAAGTTCAGAGCACATATGTTTAAGAGATGATGCTTATTGAAGAATAATGAGGGCTTTTTACTATGAATGGTGAATTTGATTTAATTTCAGTCTGTGTTAGGTAGTGAAAAAAATAGATCCTGACAACACTCAAAGAAAACTTCTCCCTTTCTTCAGATTAAGGAGAAATCAGTACTGGGTGTTTCAAATGAATGGATACACTATCACTTATAATAATCTCCATGCTTGTGGAAGGGAGACCAAAGCAAAAATCATGATAAGCACAAAAATGTTGCTGGAAGCAGTGTCTTGTGAACTATTTGGTCATGCTACTTTCTTTCACAGAATTTTAAGTTTGAAAATCAGACATTTATTTAAAAAAGTCAAAATATCTACCAAGGAGGAATATTTTATTAGTTCATAGTTGATAGCTGTTTTCTTAACTATTGTGGTGGGGCTAGTTCAACACACAGGAATTAGAGTTGGATCAGAAAGAGAATCTCTGCACATTCCTTGAATCTGGGGGCTTATTTCCCCATGGTGTCCAGTATATTCTATAAATGGCTCTTTTATCATATGTTTTCTCAACAGGAAATATTTTGTGCTTCTGGTTCTATGTTCTACATAACTTTGTATGTGGTAGACAATAAATATTAGGTGGATACATAAGTACTATGAAAATCTCAACAAAAACCCATGAAGCCATTCTTATAGTATATTTCCAATATTACAATTCCTCTTCTTAGTACTGAATGGTAGAATGCTAAGCACCAGGAATGAACACAGCCAGTCTTAATTGATGTTGATAGTACTCACAGCTATTGGAATAATTGAAAATGTACATTTTTGATCAATTAATATCTTTGAGAACTCATATTTAATAGAGCTAATAAAAACACTAAACCCATTAGAATATTCAGAAAGCAAAGAGAATGGTAGAAAAGCTTTTGTAAGATTCTTCTAAAAATATTAATTATGTTGTATATTTTATAGTTATTTTCTTTAAAAAAAAGATTTATTTAAAGAGAGAGCACAGAGGGAGATTGTGAGGGAGAAGCAGACTCCCTGATATACAGAGAGCCCAATTCAGGGCTTGATTCCACAATCTGAGGCAAAGGCAGACACTTAGCTGACTGAGCCACCCAGGTGCCCTTATTTTATCGTTATTTTCAAAAAGTTATTAGTTCCATGTTTCATTGACAAACAATCAATTGATAAACAAAATTTTTGAGCTGATACTTTCTTTGATGCCTGCCTTATTTATCATGTACTCATGGTATTCGGCACATAGAATTTTCTTCACAAAAGTTGGTTGAATAGCTTGAATTTTATAACTGCCTTTATGGATGTTTAAGTTGTACAAATTGCATTTCCAGCTGAGTTGAAGAATTTTCAAATGCCAGAGAGGTTCCCAGAACCAAAGTTTAAAAAAACTTTTGTTGCTGAAAATCTTTTCTTAGGCTCAGGCTCCTCAGTTTTCAAATGTGGTTGATTTTAATTAAAGTTTAAAGAGAAAAAGAAACCATTGGAAAGATATTGGAACTAAATAATTCACTTCTGGTGAATAGGGAGTTTGCAGTTTGAGTTAATGGTATTCATTACACTGATTAAAAGCAGTGAGCCATTTTGCCCTTGTTTATTTTCCAAACCAGTGTTTTCAGTAATGGGGTGGTTGGTATTTGATGTTTTATCTGATGAGGTATTTACTGATGGGCTGCTTTGACTTCTCTGCTTAAATTGATAACCACTTGAAAGGAACTTATCAGACAAAAGAACAACTTCTTTTCTGGAGCTGGACCATTTATTCCAAGTTTAGACAGTGAGAAAACAATTGAGTAGCTTTTATTGCCACCAGCTGTGCTATGGTTATTTGAACAAATGGAAGATTAAAGGAAATGTACAATCTCATTATATACAGCATTACCCCAAATCAGGATTCTTTTGCCTAATAAATATTGCATTTGTAGTTGAAGAACTTATAATTACTTGGATTTCAATTGCTGTGATGAGTTTGCTGCTCTTTGAAGGCTCATGTGGGATAATCAAAATTGAATCTTCTAGAATTTCAGAGAAGGTATGCTGCAGGGTTTGTAGCAAATTTATGATTGACTTGCAGATGTATGTATGTATCTATACATATTATATATAGTACAGTATATATTTTAATATATAATATAGTATATTACAATATATAGTATAGTATAATATATGTAACATAGTATATATTATTTATAATATGCATACATATTCTATAATGTATGTATATTATGTATTATATAACATAATAAGTATATATTGTATATAATGTATATATTATATGTAACATATATAGTATTTAACAGTAATTATATATCCATATACTACACACACACACACACACACACACTCCAAAATAAACAACTTGAAAAATAAAACAAACCCTCTAAACTTTGAAAAATTACATCTCTCATCAAGGAATTCCAGTGATTAATATCATTTGGCTACTCTAGGACTTTGGAAAAAATGAGAAGTGGGTGTTTAAATGTTTTAAGAGGTAATTTTCCAAGCAATTGAGCAGGTAGTTAAAAATACCTTGTTTTCATTTTCTTGCCTGAGATAATCCTAAACTCTAAAAGTCTGAAAGAGAGTAGAAGAAGCCACATTGAACAGAGTCAGAAATCTATGCCCCAGATGTAAATCTTCACACTTGCCAGGCTTCAGGGTTCATTGATCAATATATGGAGTCATTGTATTTGAAATATGAGCCATTGTGCCTCCTTGTCAAACTGGGAATGGCTTTTTGTGGTTTGGCCATTCTGTTGACCTAAATATGTAGTTTCGTGGTAATTGTTCTTGTACCTGTTCATTGGTATAACTCATTAAATGTTGTCATTGAGGAGAGATGAACTCTTCAGTGAGACAGAGTCAGACAGACTATATAAAAGGACTAGAACAGGGTTTCTGGACCTCAACACTTGCTGTATTGAACTTTTGGACTCGATAATTCTTTGTTGTGGGGGCTAGTTGTGTGCACTGCAGGATGGTTAGCAGTGTCTTTGGCCTCTATCTATACATGCCAGTAGCGCTCTCCTGCCACACTGTAACAACCAAAAATGTCTCCAGTTGTTGCCAGATGTCCTCTGGCAAAATTGTCCCAGTTGAAAGTGACTATGATAGACAATGACCTCCTGGCAAGTGTGTTTGTTCTTACTCATCTCTGTGTCCTCTATACTTATGAAAGGGCCTGGCATAGAGTTGGACTTGAATAAATGTTTGTATACATTTTTTTAAATAGATGATTTAGGGAAGAAAGGTGGTTTATTTTTCTATCACTTTTTCTGCCATTGAGTTCCCATGTTATTAGTAGAACAAGCATGAAATAAAAAGATTCAATGCTGCATTATTTATAAAGAGCAAATAAAGTCAGAAAAATATCTAAATGCCCTATTAATGCAGAAAGTAGGGAAGTCATTATGGTGTATTTTTAATTTTTCTGTGGAATATTATACATTCATAACTATGGGTCATGTACCAAATCTTTTAAATGACATTGTTTTTATAAAAAGTAGTTTATAAACTTAAGGAATGATTTTTTTGAATACATATGTATGTACACATACATGTAAATGCATTATTTTTAGGTGAAAAGAAGAATAAGAAGGGAAATGCTATCTTATTAGTCATGGTTGCTTCTGGCATTATGATTAGATTTTATGTGCACCTTCTGAATCATTATTGAACAATGCCTTCTTTTTCTTTGGTCTTTAGAAAAGCCAAATAAAATAGAAAACAGCTAAATTTGAGTGCATTTTGTATCTTCAAATTGGCATTTTGTTCAATTTTTAATGAAAAGACAAAAGTAAATTACAAGCTTTACTTACTTTTTTTTAAATTAAGTTACCCAAATGTTTTTGTAATTGTGTTATTTGATTTGACAAGAACAAATGTAGCATCAACATTGATTTGGTATACTACACATAATCTGTAAAGAATACTTAGTGTATTTAATAATTATACAGAATGTTCAAGAAATAATTTCTATGACATTTGTCTGAATTGCAAACATCCCTATGTACTATTGATCATCTCTCACCATTATTGCTTGCCATGATATGGTAAAACTTCCTTGTAGAAATTATAATTAGGGGAGGAAATGTAGTTGCTGCAAGTGTGTAGTGTATGACTTTAAAAGAATAATGAAATCTGAGTTATTCAAATCTCACATGTATGGCTGTATACCTGTATACTCACTTGGTATAGATGTGTATATTAAAGTGAGATTGTGTAGGAGCTATTTGTGAATTAATCCCAGCTTTCTTGTGTAAGTACATTTTAGGTATGTACATGTTGTCTTGGAAAGAGAAGATCCACAGCTTAGAACATTAGTTCCCATTTCTGCTTCCTTGTTATCATATTGGACCAGAAAGCCCTTATATTTCAGGCTGCCATGTGTTTTGAGTGAGAAGTCAACAAATATTTGATATTAGTTTCCCCCTTATTTTCCTGTATCCTGGAAATGCTGTGATCTGAAATTTTGTGCACCCCATGACTTTCCCCCAGGCTGAACACTTTGTTTTACTGCCTAATTCCCAAGTTTTCTTGAAGCCTTAGTTTAACAGCACTTCCTCAAGATGGGCATTCCATGATGCCTTCTCTCTCGGGTCCCCAGTTGTACTCATAGCATCCCGCGCTTCCCTTGTCATAACACTTTAATACAGAATGGTGAGTTCTTATTTAACATCTGTCTTCTCCAGGAGCCTGTAAGCCTCTTGTGAGAGTGGGAGCCAGGCACATTCCATTTACTAATGTATTTTTAGAATGTATTAAAGTGCCCAGCATATGGACTGAATTTGATAAATATTTGATAAATCATTGAGTGATTGAATGAAGTAAGAAATCTTAATTCCAGACTTTGAGGGGGTACAGAGTAAAATGCATGAGAAACAATTCTCAGGTAATGTAGAGTAGTGCATTTGCTGAACAATGACTAGGCATCAAATGCTGTTTTTCTTTTACCACCAAAAGTTCTGATTTGGATTACATAGAATTTTGGAAATGTGAATTTTAGTAATGCAGTAAATTGTTAAAGAATAGCAGTATGCCAACATTTATTTATTTTCTTCTAAGATGAGTGCTAGCCATACTAAAAGTATAGTTATCACATTTGGATCAAACATTTCCAGTTAAGAGAAGCATTACTTAAAAACCTTAGCAGTGTTGGGTAGGTGCTTTTCACATCTGGAAATTAACACTCCTTTCAGTCTCTTGATTATATGTTAACCTTGTAAACATATTAATTGTTTCTTCATAGGAACATGGTTCAATATATATGTATTTTAAATTACTAAATATGTACACAATATATTTAAAATAAAGTATTGTGTGTGGGGGGGTGGGTGGGTGGGTGGGTGTGTTATAGTAAAATTCCATCACAGAGTCAGTGAGATGTAAGGATAATTTTTTCTAAGATAAATAATTTTATACCTCTTATTATGAATCATATTTAAAAAAATGTTTAAGAATGTTTCACCCTTGATTTTAGCTTTCTCTTCTTGATGTCTGGAATGTTGCTTTCTGTAGCATTTTCTGCCCGCCCTTAGTTTCTTTTGAAATTCGTCTCTAAAATTTTAGTTAATTCTTGTCTGAATTTTCCCCCATGTTAATTTTACCTCAACTGAAATTAAAACAAAATAATGCCCAATAGTATGTTTATGGTTTATCATCGTTACAGAATTTTATTTCTCATGTAAATATCACAACATTTTGTCATTCATTGATTCATAATCAAAATGCATACAAGGAGCACTGAATGTACAATGAGCACTGGATACAAAGATCAAGACAATGTATTTCCATAGTTAGAAAATACAATTGAAGATGTCTGTAACATTTGGCACTTGCTAAAAAAGAGCCTAGGAATAAATCTAATAAAAGATAAAAAATACCTTCTTGTACAAAGATGATCTTTAATGAAAGGCATTTGAGAAGATTTAAGTAAATAGAGAAAGATACTACCCTCATGAATTAAAATATTCAGTGTTACTAAATTTTTAATTCTCCTCAAATTGAGTTATGGAATTCTAATCAAGTACCCAACAGATATTTTTATGGAATTCAACAAGCTAATTCTCAAATTTATAAGAAAAAATAAAGGGCCAAGGAAAGAAAAGAGAGTCATGAATAAAAAGAGAAAAAAATGGGAAGAATGGCATTATAACATATGTAGACTTCTTACAAAACCCTATTATTATACATGATGCATAGCCAAATGGATTAGACGACATTGCCAAGAAAGCACCAATTTATATGTGGAAACCAGATATATGACAGAGGTGGCATTGTTGATCATCAAAGAGATGAGTTATTCAATAAATGGTACTGGGACAAAAAATTGAATTTGTATCCCTACCTCATAAAAGCACAAAAGCAATTTCAGATGAATTAAGGATTTACATTTAAATGCAAATTTGGAAAATATGATACAGAGAATGGAAGAATTTTCTAAGCAAATTACAAAAACACTATCTCAAAGGAAAGGATTGATAATTATGAACAATAATTATGAATATTAAATTTGTACAGTGAAAGAAAAAGAAACAAGTCAAAGACTGGGGAAAGATATGTGTGACATAAATATGACAAAGGATTAGCATTCAGGATATCAGAAAGAAAAATAAGTAACCCAGGGAAAACAGGACAAATAAGAATAGTCAATTTTGAGAAAATGAAATCTAAATGGCCACTAAACAGCCTAAAATCATGATCAGGGAAATGCAAATCGAAGCTACACTGTTATGCAATTGCGTACAACCATTGTTCTGACAAAATAACAAATTTCAACAATACCAAGTATTGGTGAGAATATGGAGTGGTAGGAAATTCTACCATACTGGGGAGAAGTGTAAATTAGTACCACTTATGAGAGCAGTATATTCGTGAGTATGTAGTCAAGTTGTGCACCTTATTAGGACCCATCCAGCAATTCCACTGGGAGGTATATCACAGAGATACTCCTGCGTACACAAGACATGTACAGAAATGTTTATTTCAGCATTGTTCATAATACTGAAAAACCAGAATCAAAACCAAATATCCATCAATAGGAAAATGGATAAATAATCTGGGGTATTTTCATGCAATGGAATATTATGTATCTTTTTGATAATGAATGAGGTAGGCGTGTATAATCCTATAATCTCAAAAATATGTTTTCACTGCTCTGTATTAAGATTACACACATATGAAATAAAATCAAAGGCCTGCTTACGAGTGACAAGAACTAAATTCTTTATGAAACTTGAAATGGAATTAATGATAGGCCAGGTGTGGATATTGAATGGCTAACTTGTAGCATAAGGCAAGGGGAGTTCACCCAAGAGCAGGTGTGGACTTTGGCACAGTATTTCCTCTAACAGTACTTTTTAAATTCTTATGTGGAAACTTAGCAAAACAAAATCCTCTCATGTTCTACAAATACCCTTTTGAATTTCTTGGGTAATGCATTCAGCGTGTATCAAGCTTTTTGATGTTATTTTAACATGCCTTTCTGTAATTGTTTTTTAAGTGTGGCACTTGAGTTTTCAGGACTGTTCTGAGTTGTGATTGATCATTGTACATGCATTTTGAATAGGGACATCTGTCTCTGAAGCATATTATGTCTCCTGACATGCCATTTCTCAGCTTGACAGAGCACCTCTAGAGGGCATAGGTTTTAATAAGAGAGAATATGTGATTTTTTTTTTTCATAGAAAGTGGGTGGTGTTACATTTTATAAAGAAATAATGAATAGTTGGAATGACAGCTTACCCAATTTACTTTTTTTATGAGCCAAATATAAAACTAGAAATAATGCTTATTCATTTTAGCCTTTATAATATTCACTTCAAACGTTTTTATAGGAGAATATTTACTAAGTTTGGTCATAGTCATAGCAGACAGTGACAAAAGTGGCTTCTTTGTCTTTTTCTCCTAAATTTTTCTTTTTGTATCCTTATTATTTTTCTCCTAGACCCTACATATCTTCTTGCATTCTATTATATGAACAAATTCACATTTTAAAACACTTTGGAAGGTTGTAATTTTAAAAAACATGTTATGGTTCTTTATTACTAATTTTAAATCTGTTTTGATACTATTATTATAGTCATTCAGTAATCATAGCGCAGTTCTAAAAAAAAAAAGATACAAGGATGAATGAATGAGTTTTCTGTGGACGCTGCCCATGAGGAGGCCTGACGTTAGTGAGAGAACTAGATAAAAACACCTTCATAATGATAAAATGGGAGCACTCAGGCAGAAGTAGGGATGATGGCCCGTGACACTGAACAAGCAGGGACAAGCTCTCTTGAGTGGGGCGACACTGAGCAAGCTGACAGACAAGATAACTGATCTAAGTCTAAGCAAGTACATTTGTTGGGGCGCCTGGGTGGCTCAGTGGGTTAAGCCTCTGCCTTCGGCTCAGGTCAAGATCTCAGGGTCCTGGGATCGAGCCCCGCATCAGGCTCTCTGCTCAGCAGGGAGCCTGCTTCCTCCTCTCTCTCTGCCTGTCTCTCTGACTACTTGTGATCTCTGTCTGTCAAATAAATAAATAAAATCTTAAAAAAAAAATCTTTAAACAAGTACATTTGCCAGGAAAAAAAGAAAGGAAGGGCACACAGGTGGAACAGCAAGCCTAAGTGGATAGAAGAGGGAAAGGTTTTGGCCAATTGATGAAGAGTGGGAACTCCCTTGTACATGGAGACCAGGTCTGTGCAGGAAATGACCGATAAATCTAGAAAGGTGGAATTTTCATTTATGTATAGTATTTATAGTCCTTTGCTTCCACTTTGCCTTACTCTACTATATTGCCTTGCACTACCCCCTACTCCAGACATTTCTTAGTCATTGGAGAGGAGTCACGGGTAGTTATATTTCCTACCTCATTTTCTCAGTACCTAACAACTTCTTTCAGTTGTCTTGATTTCCAGAGATGGGACTTAAATTTCAGTTACCGTGTTCAAAAGATTTCATGAAAGGTCCTACCCTTGACCCGAATAAATGATTAGCGATTTCCTAACTAAAGAAAATGTTCATGGTTTAACAGGTCACCGATTTAAATTTCATTGATGAATTCTTCTCTTTGTTTGGTTAAATTACTGGTTCTTGAGAATACATATTAAAAAATGTTTATGACGTGTACATTTATGGAACTAAAGTTTAAGGTTATTATTTTTTTCCCAGTCTGTGTCACTGCACTTGCTTAACCCTCACTTGCAACATTCTCCAATCAGGAAGGAATACCACCTTGAACTTCGATTTTGTAGAAAGCTCCTCCTTTGAAGTGTTTTAATTATGACTTAACAGTTTCCCATTTCTGGATATTTTGGTAAAATTGTAGAGCATTTAGAAATCATATGCCGTTCCTTTCAGTTACAAGAAATATCCTTTTATTTCCATGATCCGTTAAATGGGTATTTTGGTACTTAAAACACGTCAAAAGATTAGCTTCGTGTCTAGAATGTTTGCCCTAAACAGCTTAAAGGCATGTGTTGTTTGTTCACATTTAGCAATGACTTTAAAAAATTAAAAAAAAAAATCTTTGAATGGACTGCTTTATTAAAATAATGGAAGAACTCAGTAGAGGAAGAACTCCCAGGGAAGAGGTTAAATAATATAAATAGCTCTGCTGAGAGTGCAACAAAGTTCTCTATTGTGCTGTTGCCACAGCAGCACCAATAATTCAAAACAAGGAAATGGAGTCTCATGTTTAATATAATACAGACTTTTCCCTAGAACTTCTGTGGTCTAGGGTTTTTCAGGGATTGGCATGTTTATCTACATATGTCTAAATTTAGATATGCCTTTTATGTAACATGGTAAAAGAGAAGTACTTAAAATTCTATAAGATGCAGTTATTTCTTAAGTATTTTTGTTTGTTTTAAAATTGACTTTAAAACATCAGGAATTTTCCTGGTGAAATAATGCCCTAGGACATTGTAAATATGTGCATATGGAGAGAGACATAATCTTTTATGCATTTTACATTCGATTTTAAAAGGTCACTTTGGAAGGTATGAAGAGGTGTTTGGTGTAGTGCAAGAGTGAAAAGTGATTTTTTTTTTCTGTTGAAGCATTTTAATCCCATAACTATAACCTCTGCTATAGTAGTGAGTATTCCATTCTGAAAGTCCAATCTGGAAACTCAGAAACATGGATGTAGAAGTGTCCGAGTTTGGAAGTAAACTTTATGTCATTTTAGAGATAAATTTGAAAGATATTGGACTGCTATCTCAGATACGTATAAAATAAAATTTAACTCTGCCAGAATCATTCTAATACAGAGTAAAAGCAAATTTACAAAAAATATTCAAATGTAATATACTACATTTTATTAAACACATTTGACACAACATAGTGCAGGTAGAGACTTCCTTTAGAATATAATTTTTCTTGTCCCTGTGTTAGCTGTTTTGTCTCACTATCTGCCTACCTGGCTTTCATATTACCAATTTAACCCTTAATCTTACTAAAAAGTAGTGGTTAGGCAATTCTGTTTGTTATGGGATAAGAATAAATGGAATGATTAGGGAAATTTTTATGTTCTGATCTTCTCTACCCAATGACTTCATGATGAAGACGCAAAAAATTGGTCAAATGCCTTCCCAGTATGAATGTGTGTTTGCATTTTACCCTTTTAATAAGGACAAATGTTGCCTGGAAGCTAGTTTTCTCAAAGGCTTAATTCACATTCTATGTGTAAATTGGCCAACTACCATTTATTTTTTTATTTTTTTAAAGATTTTATTTATTTGTTAGAGAGAGAGAAGAGCGAGAGTGAGCACAGGCAGAGAGAGTGGCAGGCAGAGGCAGAGGGAGAAGCAGGCTCCCTGCCGAGCAAGGAGCCTGCTGCGGAACTCGATCCCAGGACACTGGGATCATGACCTGAGCTGAAGCAGCCGCTCAACCAACTGAGCCACCCAGGCGTCCCCCAACTACCATTTTTTAAACAAAAATTTTATTAAGGAATTATGATTCCATTTCACTTACCTCTTCTGTCTAGTGTCGAAAGGGTAATTCTCAGAGGCTTGAGAAAGTAATCGTGCATTAACCTTAAAAATGATCAAAAAGTTAAAAAGGAAGGAAAAGGAAAATATTCATCCATTCAGCAAATACTTATTAAGGAAGTACCTCTGTTGCCTTTCCAGGCACTGGAGAGAAAGTATTCAAAAGGTTGGGATAGCCTCATGAAATATACTTAAAATAAATACTTAAAGAGAGGATTTCATGATAATGTATTGAGATTTTCTAGTATGGTTATGACTCATTCCATTCATTCACTCATTCCGGCAATACTTGCCTCATGAGAACATCAAAATTTTTATTATGTAACCTAATCTCCCTTTCTTCATCCCATTTTTTCCCCAATTTCTCAAAAGGAATAAAATTTTAAACATTAAAAGTTCTTCATTGTCATTGGAAAATAGAGTCAGGTTTATCCATTCTAGGATAATTCTTTTATTTTACCATTCCCATCCTAACCTCAATGCTTTATTTTTAGTGTGCCTGAGGAAGACCAAGTGTGAGATCGAAGAGCAGAGCTCTGTCTGTGAGTTTGAAACAGAGTCGCAGTCATCTCTGTATCCTGGAGGATAATAAGCTTTCTGTACGATGGCCATGTTGTACATGGTAGTAGTGAGCATCATAATTATTCATTGGCTTCTATCCACAGATTGTTCTCTAGAGGAGGGAAATACTGCATGAGCTTTGTGGCCAGTTTTCCTGTTCAGACTCAGTATGCTTGGTGGAACATGTTTTTATAGGTACTCTGTTTAGAGAGAGAAAGGCTGACAAAGGCTTCCATGACTTTCAGTCTTCGAATGATGAAAATTGAGGACCTGGTGGAGGATTTCAGGAAACCACTTACTTAATTGACTGTCTTTTCAAGGAAAATGTATTTCAAAGGATAATGGCCTGAGATTTGACTCCAAAGCTTCGATGTAGATCAGAATTCCTTCAGGCTGAACTATATAGCTAATGCTCAATTACCTTAGCTTCTATTGAACCATATTCTAAACACCTTCTTTTGTAACCATCACCTTGTGCCGAAGTCTATATTTTTAGCCTTTAAGCAGAGCTCAAGCACTGTATTTAGACATCTGACTTGAAGACAAAAATTGCTCAGTGAGCAGAACAAATGTTCAGAAAATAACATTTCAAGGTTAGAGTTAGTGTCCTGAATAAAATTCCTTTTCTTCTTTTCCTCCCTACTGAATATAACATAAATAATGTACCCTGACTGGCTTTCAAGACTAAAAAATCAGAGAATAGCAGTGAACTTGAAGAAGAAAGAGGGAGTAATTAAAAATTGAAGGGGCTTCTGTTGAACTATTGTTTGCCTGAAACTAAGTATACATTTTATTCCTGATTCAATAGGATTATGGATCTTAAAAGAATTTAAAAAACTGTATGGTAAAGCTTGTAGAAAAAGTGCCCAAATGAGCTTACAGCCACCTTAAAAAATATTGAAAGAACACACACACACACACACACACACACACACACACACAGAGTCATTATAATATCCTTCTCAGAGTAGAGAGGAGAAAACTATATAAATATTATTTATGCTTACTTGTAGTCTTGTGGTTAATCAATTTTTAACCATTTACAATGTGCTGGCCCTTTCTGTAATTGACCTTGCTTAATATTCACAACAATTCTGTGAAATAGACATTATTAGCCCCATTTTATAAATGAGAAAATAAAGGCCAGAGCATTTAATAACATTTCTAAGACATCTAAGGCATATTATGGATATTTCTTAGGAAAATCCCAAACTGGTCCCTGAGACTCCCTAGTCTTGAGAAATAAAAACAGTTTAATTCTTAGGGGAATAGACGGGAGTGAAACAACACAATTATTATTGTTAAACAAGACATTGCAAGGTCCCCGGACCATTTCCAGAAAGGGAAGTCACATATTTGCACTGGGGGAAAGTGATTATCACTTGGTGGAAATTACTTTAAAGGAATGCAGCTCATTTGGCTTGTGTATGACTTGGTGAGGGACTTGTCCCTTTGTATCCCAGGAAGTAAAGTGTAATCGCATTTCACAATGGGCCGGTAAGAAATGGGTCTGGGCACTACTTCCTTTTCGCTGCTTGGGGCAGGGTATAATCTTCACTTAGTACAACACAGTCTCTGTGTAAACAGCTAGAACCCAGGACTGTTTTAAAGATCTAAGTTTCTCAACCTTGGCATAAGTTCCTGAAAGAAATGTTGGAAATTCTGGGTGGTTTTTAGGCACTGTATTTAGAAACAAATAAAGAACATGTGGAACTCTTTGACCCTTTTCTGATCCTCGGTGTTCTAATACTCAGAGTACACTTTAACCCAGCAGAGGGAGGCATTCCATAGTAGGGCATAGTAATAACGTAAGGACAGAGAGAGTAAATCAAAGGTGAGTAAAAGATTTATTTTTAAACTTGGTGGAATACGAAGTTTATGCCCAGAAAGTGTAACAGCCGGCTATTATTTGTTCAATTGATTATCTGTTCCTCTTTGAAGAATAGGTTGCATTGCACAGTACACATGACCCAAATGGTACCTTAATTAGTTCATTTAAAATTCTAAAGGTTAGCATTGCATTTTTATGCTGAGTGTTGTGTTGTTCTAAAACAGAGATTTTTAAGTACTAAAATTTAATTCCATTTAGTTACTGAGTCATTGACTCTTTAAGACCTCTTGGAAGTTAAAACCATTATTTACAGGTCAGCCTGGGGAAATTCAGTGATTTGCTCAAAGGGAAGTAGTAGAAAAGGGCAGAGTCAACCATCTAAGACTTTGGATTTTAGAAAAGTATGAAAAACAGACAAAGTGATGCCATACTTCAGTTTGTATATCAGTGGAGTATTCTACCCATCCCCCTACCCTAGGCAAATGAGAGGTAGAAAAAACACTCCTGTGGGAGTTGGACACATGTCTGTTCAAACCTTGTCTCATGTCACCAACTATACCACTTGGCCAATTTAACCAGCCTTCATTTTCTGAAGTACTACTATGGTGTTTTGTGTGTGAATAGAAAGAAGTCTGGGAGGTTACCACATCAACAATGGCTATTTTTGTAGTGTGGATGATGAGGCAGTTTTTACTTCTGTCCTCATATATTTTTTTCTGTTATTTGATTTGACAATATATTACTTGTATATTAGTTAAAATCTTCCCTTTAAATTAAAAAATGTGAATTTTCTTTATTATTTACAAATGATATGCAAGATCTGCTAATTTAAACTTTTTTTTATCCCCATTAAACACTGGACAAATGATGGCTACATGAAGCATGAGACTCTGGGACCATTTCTATGTCATTTGTTTTGATTTTTGGCTCAGAAAACATGACCTCAATTATATATTCAATTGTGTGGGTTTCCCCCTGCCCCCAATTCTTGGTTATTTCATCTTCCATTATAGTAACTGCAGAGAACATTTTGTTCTCATTCGGAATCTAATTTATTTCATAATCTTCAAAAATTTGATTTTTTAAGTTGTCTGTAATTTTAAGATCACCACAGTCCAAAAAAAAAAATCTTTTTATATGCTAGACGTTGATTTTGTAGTCAAAATTATCTGTAGTTAGTTCTGGTCCTCTATTTACCAGATACGAGACTTTGGTCAGTTTACCTAGTCTTTGGGAAAATTAGTCTCCTCATCTGTGAAATAGATGGAAGAAAACTTAACCCTCAAGATTACTGAGATAATTAAATGAGTTAAAATTTTCAAGTGTTTGGTATTATGGAGACTAGATGAAGGTGGATTCCTTTCTCATTCACTTGATTTCAATTCAACACTCACTGTTACTATTGTCCCAGGTAAAAATTTGCTTATTCATTTTGCAATAAATTGGATGTAAATTTTAACAGTCTGTTTTTAAGAGTAATTGAATCTTGTGGAGTAACTAAGATGACCAGCTGAGACATTAACATAACATAACACATTGACATAAAGTTGATTTCACCCTAAATTGTCTGAGTTGCCAGGCAAGCTTCACTTTATCAAGGAATAAAATGAGAAATCCACAAAGCCAAAGTAACAATAAAAAATACTTTTGAAGCCAAAAGACCAAGGCTGCTGTGATAATGGAGAAGATTCTGAAATTCATGAAAAGTACTGCACAATTTTTTGATGTCTTCAGAATTATGAAATAATTTTTTCCGGATGCTCAAAGTAGAAAAGTTGGCCAAAAAGAAAAGGTAAAAAGAAGAATATAAAATTTATCTGTAATTATACAATCCAGAGAGAATTATTCTTCACATACTGGGCTTTTAGTCTTTTTCTCTTGAATATGTGGATACATTTTATGTATAAGGTGGAAGGTTGTGAATGGAGTATGTTTGTGTTCCAAGATGTGGATAGAAATACACCCATGTTTTTGTATCTTTTTTACTTAACATTGTATTATAATTTTTTAGCATCATTAAATATTTTCAATATCTTAATTTGTCAAAGTTGTGTATTATAATCTGTCATGTAATTATACCCTAATTTCTTTTATTATTCTCCTTATATTGGGTATATATAGACAATTTGCAGGTGTTCAACAACATTTTAAAATAATAGTGTAATGGAAATTCATTTACGTAAATCATCATTTCACATCTTTTTTTTCCCTTTAGAAATGATTCTTAAAGTCACTCCCAAAAAGCATGAACTTTTAAAAAGATTCTTGATATACTGTGGCATTTTTTTCCTCCTGGGAAGGTTTACCAATTTACATTCCTATCAGTAGTATATGAGAATACTCTTCACCTCATATGCTTATCATCATCTTATATTAGCCTCAACTGAAAGTAAAAATGTTAATCTTTCACAATCCGCATTTATTTGATTACTCGTGAAGCTGAATACTGTGTGCCCTATTTACTGAGGAATACACACACACATACACACACACGCACACAAACACACACCCCCTCCTAGCAAGTATTAAATATATTGTAGTCAATGGCAGTTTTAAAAATTTTATTTGACTATATGTCAGTAAGCAAGATCTTGTCTAAAAATAATCACCTTAGCAGCAAATTTAGTCAAATGCTTAAAGCGTTTTTAAAGAGACTGCATCTGGCCTGCTTTCCTCAGAAAGACATGCTGCATGATACTATTCTTATGAGATTTTCATATCACCTTTTATGCTGGGCAAGTGGTAACTGTTGCATTTACCCTGGATTCCCCAACAGTGTTGAACTAGAAACTTTCAAACCTGCAAACATCTGCTTTTGTCATCAAAATTGAAATACATAACTGAAAGGAAAGTCTTAGTTCACAAACTGTATAATGTTCTGATTCTGCGGAATGGAAATGAATAAACTTGAAAACATATTTAAGGACTGAAGCTCTAGTCAGCATATAGCTGAAGACTGGAGAAAGAGAATTTCCTTTCAAAGTAAGCACTGGCATGACTCTACTCTCTAACAAGAAAAAGTAACATTTCCAAAAATCGGATCATCATTTCCACACAGATTTCTATGATTCTAAAAGTTCTTTTTTATACAGCCTGGTGGTACATTTTTATAAATTCCTCAAAAATCAGTAGTGATTGCAGAATTTTGAGTGTGTATACCTGAGCATTTTAAATGGTCTTACTATGTATGATTTTTCAAGATCTTAGCTTATTCTTCAAGGATGTCATGTTTGGTCCCTAAGAGGACCAGATTTGAAATGTTTCTAATTTGGGAGAAAATAAGCTTTTATTTGAGTAAAAATAAGGTCTAAGTCTTCAACAGATTGAAGGATAAACTGGCTTATAAAGAAGAGTTTTTTTTTTTTAAGATTTTATTTATTTATTCGAGAGAGAGAGTAGGGGGAGGAGCAGAGGGAGAGAGACAAGGAGACTCTGTGCTGAGTGGGGAACCTGACTTGGGGCTCAATCTCAGGACCCCGAGATCATGACCTGAGCTGAAACCAAGAGTCAGACTCTTAACTGACTGAGCCACCCCGCTGCCCCAGAAGAGGGTATTTCTTAAGCCTTAGAAGAAGTTAATAAAATAATTTTATTGAATTCAAACATGACTTAGCTTCTAATATTAATTTTATAAATAGGAAAAAAATAAATTATTAAATCACCTTCATTTTAAAGGTTAACTTTTAAAATTATTATTATTTAGCTTATAGGGAAATTTATTTTTTTTTACTTTTTTAAAGCCCTAGATCTTTTTTAATTGACAGTTATTTGAGTGTTTTCGTTGTCACACATTCAGTCTTAGATCCTGGCCTGTGTGGCCTCCAGCTGTCTAATAAAGGAGATAAAATAATGTCTGATTATCTGGAGCACAAGGTAATAAATCCTTTTATTTGGGCACATCCTTCTTCTGATTTGCAGGCAGCTTAATTTTTATATCTGGTCTTTAACCAGGGCTTGACATGGAGCAGAATTTAGTATTTGAGAGGAATTTTATTTGTACATTTTAACTGTGGTTCTTTCTGATTGTGTTCAAAGAACTTTTCATAGCTACTGTCCTCTAATGTTTTAAAACTAAGTATACTTTTTGTTGCTTATTAGTTATTATAAAATCTTATGTGTTCATTTTAGAAAATAATCAGTAGAGAATTCCTGTTAACGTGTTGGCAGATACTCCAGAGTCAGTCCTATATAATTCATGTATAATTGTTTTTACAAAATGAGATCAAAGTGATTGGTCACCTGCTTGTTACACTAAATATCATATCTTTGACGTTACGTATTTTATAAATGTTGCTATTTTTTTAATTGACCAAGTAGTTAATGTTAGAGACCATGTTAGCCTGTAGAAAATTTGTGTATGATCCTAAGATGTTACGAATCTTTTGAAATGAAATTTCACCTAGAAATCTAGATGTCTAGGGGCACCTGGGTGGCTTAGTCAGTTAAGCATCTGCTTCTGGGTCAGTTTGTGGTCTCAGGGTCCTGGGATCGAACTCTACTCGGGCTCCCTGCTCAGCAGGGACTCTGCTTCTCACTCTCCCTCTGCCTGCAGCTCCCTCTGCTTGTGCTCTCTCTTTGTCTCTGCATCAAATAAATAAAGAAAATCTAAAAAAAAAAAAAAACAAAGAAGGAAATCTGGATGTCTACTTTCTCTTGAAAGATGGAAGGCTCTGTTCTACTCATAATCTATGGGTCACAGTGGATAGAAGCTGATGGTAGACCACACTACCTAAATTTGTGGTCTTTATTTAATGTCTCCTTCACTTCTTGATGTTCCTCCCTGACTTCTGAAGCAGGTGAGTTTGCCAACGGTAGTGGATTTTCTAGGGTAGTAGTTTTTAATGAGGTTGTCCTGGTCTCTAAGGCAAGGGTCAGAAAATTATGGGAATGTTTTCTAGATGCCACAATGTTCAAGGGGTGCTTCTAGTATTTAGTGGGCCAGTCTCATGGATGTGAGGGTTTGGTAATGTGAGGGATGTTGCTACATGTGGAAAAATTTTTGTGTTATGCATTTCAGTTATTTCTTTGGATAGTGGGTGAAACACCTGTTTACAATTATTTGAGCATAAAAACAAAATTGGCTGCACGTATAAAACTGTTTTATTACGTTTTAGTATACACTGATTTTCTAGGACTACAACTATCATATAATTTCACATTTTATTATTAGAGGCTCTATGATGAATTGTTCGCCATTTGGAAAATCATGTCACTGACAACAACATGGCTCATGGTATTTTCACCAACATACACAGCTCTATCAGTATGCATTTGTAGCTCCCTTGTTCAGTATTGAAAAAAGGAAAGTTCATGTTCCTTTGAAATCTTTTATGAATAAGGAATAGTTCTCAGCTCCTACAAGGAATAGTAATCATTTTTCATGTTTTCTGTATGTCTGTGGTCTGCAATTTGCCTTAGCATGTTATTTGGACTTCAGCTAATCTTATTTTTCCTTTTACTTAAACATGTGCTGATAAGTCTGGTTCATTGCTTCTTGTCTTAACACTAGATTTTATTCTCATGCTCACTCAACTGTCCAGTCTTTCACTTGCCTGCTTTTCTTGTAAGACTGGCTTCTTATTACATTTCTTCATCTGGATTTACTCACAGGGTAGCAGGGCAAGCATTGGAGGACTTCTGAGACAGGTAAATATTCATGTGTCAGAACTCTTTATTGATTTTGAAAAATATGCTGAATAGAGGCCGGATTTAGAATCTATGAGTTTCATTTTAGGTTAACAAAAGAGCATTGCAAAATACTAGTTTTAAATGGGAGGGGCTTTGTGCTTGATGAGCTTAGTGCTCTGGGTAGGCGTCAAGGATGTGTATCTAAGTCCTGAGGAGGCTTACAGTCTTCTAGAAAGATACTACATAGAAATAATCTATCATTAGACTGAAAGGATGATGAAATATACCCTAGGATTTCAGAGGGAGGCAAGTTGTTATGTTTGAATGGAAAAAGTCTTCTGGAAGAGGCTGAGGAATTTCACCTCAATGTAGAAGCCTGGGGAGGCTCTTTTTTGAGAAAGAGAGAGTTAATTCTCTTTTGCTCAAGAGTTCTGTGTCTTTTCCTCTTCCTTCCTTGAAGATGCAGAAGCTACACATGTAAGTGAGAGAGTCATGGGGGTGAAATGTTGATTTTAGGTATTTTCTCCTCCTCTTAAACTCAGATACAAAGATATGACCTTGAGGTCTTAAACTATGCAATTGTTGCTCTTCAAGGAACTTGTAGCTGGCATCTCAGAACAAGGCATGACTAGTATTTCACTTCAGTCTAGTACATTTTCTTAGCTCTAATTAGAAAACAAACTTACAGAGATGGAAAATAAATTCAATAGCTCTCCAAAGTTTTTCCTTTCCTTGTTTGATTAGGTGAGTAGGGGAATACTAAGAAAGGAGAAATGACTGTAATGAATTGCTAGTTTCCTTAGCTTCCCTTAGTTTACCAAATTTCACTCTTCTTGCAATATCATCACCACATGTGATTATATAAAACTTCTAGAGTTTCTCTGAAGGGACTCATTTTCAGTTACTCAGCCAATCAAAGGCAAGGGTTAGTGAACTTCAATAATGTTTTGATTTTGGGAAAATCTTTTTCCTGATACAGTGGGACATACACTTCCAAGTGAGTACTCCAGGTTTAATTCAAATGCCACTCATTGAAATAGCTCAGAAAATTATGTGATACAAAGCTCTGGGGTGACAGTGTTTTGTATATTGCAATCTTTTGGAGTTGGATCGTCACATCAGAATTATTTTGTTAAAATCTGTCTTTAGGTGCTATATTTTCTTTTCATTTACTACAGATATTTACAACCTAGAAAACAGGTCAGAGTATTTCTTCAGAAGACATTTATTTAATTTCCCCTCATCCAGAGGCACATGTCTGCTACTTGGTCCTGTTTTAATTGCTAATGTCTAAGCCAGGGCCCCAGGTTGTGGAAGTTTCTATATCTGGTAAACTGGCTTTGTTCCAGGACAGAAAATTTATCAACAAATGAAACACCAGTGACTTCCCACACGTCCTCTGATTGCATTAAAAAATCCCTTCCCTTCCCACCCAGCTGAGAGTATGCTTGGAGTATGGAGCTGACAGACATTCTGTCTCTTCCTCCTCCTCATTTTGTAAAATCACTGGTTTCTGTAGTCTGTTAGGCTTCTTATTAATAGTAATAAAATGTTCATTCATTAACTGTCTCATGCCTACGAACTAGATATTGTCACTCTCTTTCCCCTCAAGTTAGACTGTTTTTATAAAGTCGTGCTGTAGCAGAGAAGTGAGCTGGAAAACTGATTTTGGGTCTGTAGCATCAGGTACTATTTAACCAGTGGGAGGGACTGATAAAATTAGCAAGTTGACTAACCACTTCCCTTCCTTGTGGCTCTTTAATATTATAACGGATACAGAAAGGTTCAGAAGGACTGGGCTAGTTTTTGAAACCACAGCACACTTTGGCAAAGAGGGAATGTACAGCAGAACGGGTAAGTTTCTTTCTTTTAATCTTTTAGGAGAACTGTAAAAACGATAAAGGGTGGAAGTTTTTAAGTTTGATCATGCAAATCGTCTTTAGTAGTTTGTAGGCTGTGGAAAGATAAACCTGCTACGAGAAGGGGGAAGCAGAAGGTTTTCTGATCAGTAGCAGTAGCTCCAGGAACAGCAAACATGAGTGGGCAGAAGATTCAACTCCTACAGTATCTTCATTGTCCCACATAGGTCACAGTCAAACTCGGGGGGGCAGTATTCTTGTACTAGTATAATTTTTGAAAGATAAGTTCCTGCACTCTTAGTTCTTGCAATCCAGACTTTGTAACTGTCAGTAGAGTCATTGAGTTACTGAACTCAGTTGTCCCTCTGGGTTCTGAAACAGCTTAAGGTCTTCAGTTATCTAGCCTGTGGTTTAAATTTGCATTGCTTTTAACTTTCTATTATGGAAAATCTCAAATACAAGCAGAAGTAGAGTGCACAGTGCCTAGATTACCCATGTCCTGTCACACAGCTTCAAGAGTTAGGGACTAGGGGTCCACGTTGTTTCATGCACACCTCTGTGGCATGCTCCCCACTTTAGTCCTGTAGCATTGCAATATTTTAAATATGCCAATTCTGAACGTTAAATGAAAGAGACCAAGAATCTCCTCAAGGTTCCTCTCCATTCAGTAGTATAAGTTTTAGAGAAATGTCATTGCAGAAAGCTGAATTTTGAGTCAAAAAAAGCAAGATCAACTTTCCAGTTGTTTGGCCAATGGGAGTGGGATTAGAGGAGAGTAGTAAAGATGGTGGACTCTGGGGCTAGACTGTTTGGGGTCAAATTTTGGTTCCATGCAATCCAGTGTTTTTGAGGAAGCTTCCTGATCTTTTTGTACCTTGGTTTCTCACCTGAAAAAGTGAAGATAAACAAAAGTATTGATTTTTTTGAGGATCGGAAACAATGAGACCCTCTGTACATGTAAAGACTTGGCAAGATGCTGAGTACAGAGAGTGCTCACTCTGTTAGCTCCACAACTGTTTGCTGAAATGATTAGAGTGATAGAAGGGATGAGCTCTGTTTAGACAGGAAGCTAAACATGTGTCTGAGCATACTTGGTTGTTTTCTGACATTGTTTTCTTTTGATTATTTGATGATGTGAGGCTGGGAAAAGTGTCCATGGAGACATCTTACTTGCTCTTGGGCTCCTGAAAACTCCCCGCCCTTGCTCTTACCCACCAAATTAATTCTCTCTGAGAAGAGTATCAGAGCTTGTCTTTTCCATCCTCTTTCTTTGAGGAAGAGGGAACAGAAATTTGTCTCTGCTCACAGAGCAAGGAGAAGTCAAGTTGAGGGGAGACTCACAGGCTTCTCTCATCCCTGAGAAGGGATGTATTGTCATTGGATGTATGCAGTGCTGCTAGGCCTGGGAGGCTGCCTCACATCTGAACTCTTGTCCTTTCTCTCAGAGACAGAACTCTCTAGGCCTCCTCAGGCCTTCCAGGGCTGCAAGCTGCCTAGATACTTTTCTCATTAGTAATGAGGATGGTGAAATTACGAAGATGGCCACAAGTGGGTAGGTGAGGACCTTCCCCTACTCTGTGGAAATTCTTACTCTGTGTTATTAATATAAGTACTAATGACTGCTACTAACTGAGCATTTACTGTGTACCTGGCATGGCACTGGGTGGTTTTCTCATTTAATACCCCTAGTATTCCTACATGAAATTTAGTGTTACTATGTTCACTTTATAGATGACGAAACGGAGGCACAGAGAGATGAAGCAGCTTGCCTTTGATTACCCAGCTATAAGAGACAACCAGGATTTTGTTTCAGATCTGTCTGACTTAATCACTTCTTAGAGCATTTGTCCCTAAGAAATCAGTTTATTCATACATATGCAGTCAAAATGCATCCATGATGTTGCTCTTAGACTTCCCAAGATGAAAGTCATCAGTGTTTCTCTAAACCAAAATGAATGGAAAGCTTTTGTCTAGCAATAGATTTCCCACAGTGAATGTTCATAATGCCTAATTATAAGCTGGAAATTTGTCAGAAATCTTGACAAATAAAGAGGCTGGTGGGGTGGAGGTGGAGTTACTGCTGTAAGGAAGTAAATATTGAACTGAGAGGGGAAAAAAAGAAATGCTCTTTTAGTAAATTAACCATGCCTCAGTGGTGGATTTAGTTTTTAAGGCCATTTGTCTCTCTTGAGTTTTTGTAAACGATGGGTGAAATTCATCTGCGTCAATTTTCAAGAACATGCAGCCATGTTGTAAAACAAATGATAAACACTGATGTACTGCCGAAATAAAAATTGGCTGAATCTTCTGGGAGGTTCTGAAGAGAACTGGGTCATGCACAGTCAGACATTTTCGAAACCTGGGATTGACTTTCAGTGCTTTTTCTTTTAGATTACTGGTATAACTGTAAAAATAGAACCAAATGTGTGAATGAAGGAAGAGGTTAATTTCACAACTTTGGAGATTTTTTTTTTTTCCCCCTCCAGTGGAGTAATGGTGTTTTTAAAAATGTTCCTTTCCTGAAAGGGACACTGTCTGGAATTTCCAGCTAAAAATGAGAACATCAGATATAAAATAATTGACTTCTCTTATCAGGCAATTGGGGTGCATTCAGCAATCTTTCATCTTTATTTTTCCTTCATTGGCTACAGAACTTTTGTCATCTTGATAGGATCAGCCAAGCTTTACTTATAAAAACATTGGAAGAGATTTGAAATCCTGCTATCTTTTTGCAGAGAAAGTAGGGGATAAATGGAGCTGCGACTGCTCCAGGGAGGGAGTAAAGTTGGAAAAGATCGTAGTTTTAAAGCATCCTTGGATTCTTAAATTTTTGAGAAAGCAAAGAGGCTAGTTAGTACTGGTGACAACAAACTATTTTTTGCAGAACTATTCCATTACCTGTGTTTTCTTTTCTCTAATGTCTTTATCTCATAAGAACACATAGGTGATAACTTGTAAAGGATTCAGAGTTGGAAATTTCCGTATCTGTGTATGGTTAGAGACAGAGGCAGAACGGCCATTTGGCTTGTCATGGTCACCTTCTTTATGCACTGATGTAATTTCTGATGGCTTTGGTCACCCCCGCCGGTGACGGGATACCAGTGCCCTCATGCTTCTGAATGGACTTCTTCTGTCCTCATCTTTAATATTTGTCACTGCTTTTATGTCACTGCTGTTTTGGGGGTTAGATGTTTTATTAAAGGTCTTGAATAAAAAAGGCATTTGTTTTTCCTTGAGATGAGTCCTGTGTCTGTCTGTCTGTCTCTCTCTCTTTTGTTCTTTAGACTCTTTCATCACAAATTTTGAATATCACTTGCCCTGGAGATTTAGAGATCAATAATCACAGCTTCTACCCTCAGAAAGCTTACAGACTAGTGGGGGAGAAAAATTGCAGGAAGTGAATGAAACTGTAGTTCATAAAATATATCCTGTCTTCATCGGACTGACAACATTGGGAAAGGGGGTGTGTGTGTTAATAAGAGATCAGAGAGCCATGGTGCAAGCAAGTTCTCTCACTTTGTGATTTGGAGTATCTTACTAACCTTCCTAAGCCTCAGTTTCTTTACCTGTAAAATGATATCAAACTCATAGGGGCTTTCTTTGAATTGTATAATATGACACATGTTAAAAATTTATATAGCATTCAGTGTATAGTTTGAGGGATCAGGGGACGTCTCTATCAAAAGGTGGCTCACTTTAAGATGAGTTGAGTCTGAATGACATAGAAAGATCTTTCTAAGTCACAGGAGACTTCTCTGAGGAAGAGAGTAAAGGCCATCGTGGTTGAAATATTTAAAAACGGGAGAGTTGCTTAGAGGTGTAAGTAACAGAATCAAGATCATGCAGAGCCTATTAGATCATGGAGGGGAAGTTGCATATTGTTACAAGTGTAATCAGAAATGATTGAAAGCTGACCCTGGAAGTTGCAGGATCTGAATACTACTTTTAAATTAGTTAAAAAGTAAAGAATAGGATCTCACAAAGCAAAAGTAGACATATAGAAACAGGTTAGAAAACTCTTAGTAGCTTGAAGTAAGTAGTGCCGGTGGGGAAGGAGGGCAGTGGACAGAAGTGAGAAATCCAGTATAAGACATAGGATTTGATAAATAATTCGATGTGAAAATAAGGGTGAGGAAAATGTTAATTCTGGTCCTATGGCATGAACAGCTGGATCTAGGGAAAGGTCACGTAAGAGGATGGCGCAAAGTGGAAGGTGAGCAGACTTGGACATCTCAATCGAAATGCTCTTGGAACGTTGAAGGGAGTACATCAGGGAGGCCACTGATGGCACATAGATGGTATTTGAAGATCTGGAAATGGATACGATCACCTGGGGAGATGGTATGAAGTGAGAACAGCTGAGGAGGGCTCCGTACCCAGCCATGGGAAACAACACAATTTAGAAGGCAGGTAGAGGAGATGAGTGAAGGGGATGGACGGTTAGCTGTCAGAGAAAATGGAATACAGAAAACATAGACTATTTAGGAGAAATGAATGGTTACTCGTATCTAATGCTAATTAAAGAGCTAATAAATTACCAAAAAATGTCATGGGATTTAGTAATGTGGAGCTTATTGGCACACAATAAATAGACAGAAAATTTAATTTCTTTAAAATGTTATTGCGTTTTGACATATTGACTAATCAATTTTGTTATTGACTAACTGAATATATCAGTGAAGACTAGAATCATGCTGTTTTCAGTGGCAATATATTTATAAATTTCCTTATTTTATTTTCATGTAGCTATATAGTATTCAAGGAAATAATAATAACTTATTCATGTTGGTATAAATTCATTTCCCTTAATGTGTAAATTGCTTGAACTTAGCACTTTTTTCCTATTTGTATTTCCACTGTCCAGGCTGCTGGGTGCTGTTGCTGAGGGCACCTCTCTCTAGAGTGTGTCATTCACCAAGGGCAGTGGTTTTCAACCAGGGGACAGTTGTATTCTTTGGGAATATTTGGCAATGGCTGGAGACCTTGTGAATATCACAACTGGGGACTACTGTGCTGTTGGTTTCTAGTGGGAAGAGGCCAGGGGTGCTGTTAAATATCCGACAATGCCCAGAACAACCTCACACAACAAGGAATTATTTGACCCAAAATGTCAATGGTGCTGAGGTTGGGAAACGACACGGACGATGATGCAGCCCCACGTAGCACCCACCATGAGGCACTGGCAGTAGTAGTTCTCGACCAGAGATTTTCTGTAAGAGAGTGGGGATCTCTTTGTTCATTATCTGTGTTTTCAGTAAGTTGGTGAGCAAGTAATTTTTGAACTTTGCTTTCATTGTGAGATTTGGTAGAAAGAAGTGGATAAATAAAAATAAAGTGCATTTGTATGAACTGCCTCTGTAGAATTAATTTTCAATATAGAATTTATCTACATGGTTAGAAATAGAGGGCAGTGCTCCACCCAATGGATGTTAGACTTTTTACATCAGAGCTGGAACCTTTTAAGTAAAGTTCCTATGCTGAAGTGTATATTAGGGAAGTTTTGGAATTAAAAAATAATTTTAAAATTTATTAGATTCATTTTTTTAAAAGCACTTTTTAAAAAAAACAAAAAGGTGCTTTTTTTACTCTTTAAAAGTAAACATTTTTATTTTCACTTTATTATAAAATAATCTAAAATTATGTGTATGTATAAATATAATGAAATACTAGGTACATATAACCTACTTAGGTAACTAATATAACCACTATCAGTGCTGTCTCCTCTGTAACTCCCCACACCAGAAGGGTAAACACAATTCTGAATTTTTGTTTATTGTTCTTTAATTTGTGTTTAAGTTTTACTACATACTTGCATATAGGTAAAGAAGATCTAAAATTAGAGCTTTTTGTATGCCTGTGTATATGAAATTAGACCATTATCTTACACCATACACAAAAATGAACTCAAAATGGATTAAAGACTGGGACGCCTGGGTGGCTCAGTTGGTTGGACGACTGCCTTCGGCTCAGGTCATGATCCCGCAGTCTCGGGATCGAGTCCCGCATCGGGCTCCCAGCTCCACGGGGAGTCTGCTTCTCCCTCTGACTTCTCCTTGCTCATGCTCTCTCTCACTGTCTCTCCCTCAAATAAATAAATAAAATCTTTTAAAAAAAAAAATGGATTAAAGACTTAAGTCTAATAACTTAAACTATAAAACTCCCAGGGAAAAAAATACAGAAGAAAAGCTTCATAACATTACTCTTGGCAACGATTTCTTGTATATGACACCAAAAGCACAAGCAGCAAAAGCAAAAATAAACAGGTTCTGCATAGCAAAGGAAACCATCAACAGAACGAAAATACAGCTTACAGAATGGGAGACAATATTTATGAACCACGTATCTTATTTACAAGAAGTTAATATCCAAAAAATGTAAGAAACTCCTACAACTCATTGACAAACATAAACAAATAACCTGATTAAAATGGGCAAAGAACTTGAATAGCTGTTTCTCCAAAGAAGACAATACAGATGGCTAACAGGTGTATGAAAAGATGTTCACTATTGCTAATTATCAGGGAAATACAAGTCAAAACAATGATATATCACCTCACAGCTATTAGGTGGACATTAAGAAAAAAATAAAATAGCAAGTGTTGGTGAGGATGTGGAGAAATTGGAACCCCTATGCACTGTTGATGGGAATGCAATATGGTGCAGCTGTGGAAAACAGTATGCAGGTTCTAGAACTACCATATGATCCACCAGTCATACTTCTGGGTGCATATCCAAAAGAGCTGAAGTCTGGATCTTAAGGAAACATTAGCACTCCTGTATTCAGTTCACAATAGCCAAGAGGCAGAAACAACCTAAATGTCCATCAACAGACAAAACGGATAGAGAAAATGTGGTATACATGCACTGGAGTATTATTTCCCCATAGAAAATATGTCCTGTCATATACTACAACACGGATTAACCTTAAGTAACTTACGCTAAGTGAAATGAGCCAGTTACAGAAGGACAAATTCTGCCTGATTCCATTTATGCAAGTGATGCAGAGTCAAACTCACAGAGAAATAAAGCAGTAATGGTGGTCTCCAGGGGTCAGGGGTAGGGAAAATGGGAAGTTGCTCTTCAACGGGTATAAAATTTCAGTCAAGCAAGATGAAAAATTTCTAAGTATTCGATGTACAACATTGTAGTTATAGTGAATACTATATAACATACTTTACATGACACTTCAGAGTTGTTATGAGAGTAGATCTCCTGCTGTGTGGGTTGTTTTTGTTTTTTTGGAACCATAATTTTAAAAAAAAATATCTGTGCCTTTAGGAGGGACTGCCAAGGCGAAGGGTGGAAGGAATAAAACAAGTTCAGTGACTGAGAAATGTAGGCATGTGGTGAGGACAGGGGCATCATTAGAAATGAGTAGACCTCTTTTATGACCGACTGCGTCCCTGGATAAGGATGAGCCTGAGATCCAAAGGGCAGTGTTTTAAACATGGTGATACAATGGAGGTTTTATTAACAAACACACAGAAGGAGAGGAGACAAGGAATGTACAGAGTGAGATTGATTTT